>NC_081364.1:24238988-24838988 GCF_030684315.1 Stegostoma tigrinum | reverse complement strand
GCAACCCTATCATTCAGCCATCAGCAAACTCTATTAAAACAAGACTTATTTTTAACACTTATTGTGTCACCTCACCATCACTAAATTAGATCTGCTGCAAACCTCGTGTCCATATTTCTCAGTTTGCACAAAGTCAAGCAAGCTCAGTTTTCTGCCATTCAAGCTGCATTTATTGTCATGATAATTGTCATTGTGTGAATACCAGAATATAAAGGGACTTGCAGGGTATCACAGCAATTAAGCAATATGCTTTCCATCCCAGTAAGCACATATAACACACAGATGTGCAATTAGCAAGTTCAATTGCATCACAATGACTAGAATGTTCAATTCCACATTAGTGGCCACATTCTGTTGCATGAACAATTTGGATGACTGGTTGGGGTGATATCCAGCATTTGCTTCAGGAGACCTGCTTGATATTTTCTAAGGGATCCAGGCTGTGTCATGGATCACCACATTGGGTTTGAGGTCAGTCAGGCCTCCAGGAGTCAGTGATTGTGGCACTTGTTGCTTCAGTTTTTGCCTACTGTCAGGTCTTCACTGAACCATTTCCAGGAAATTGGCCACTTCTATCAGAAGGTGTGGTGAGCACAAAGTGATGATTCATGGGAAGGACTGAGTCTTGTCCAAAGAAGACATTGTGTGCAGAACAGCCCATGTATCAATGTGGGATGATGTGATAAACACCCCTGCTTTGGGATGTACTCAATGCACTTTGTTCACTCTCAGTCAAGAACTGCAAAATCTAGTGCAAGGACCTCTAGAGGTCTCTTGTTGACAAGGGATCCCACGCTGGGGTGAAGTTACTTCTCCGCTTTCCACAAAGTACACTTCTCACAATTGTTACGATTGTCATTAATACCAATAGCCATCCCGGGCTAGTAGCACCGCGCTCTCACCTAAACATGTCATCTTTTCCATTGCTTGATGTTTTGCTTGATCATGAACAGTGATTACTGAGGCTGGCCTTTCTCAGCTGAGGCTGAGACTCACCTTTCTCTCCTTGTCATGAATTAATGGATAGAGGACCCTATCTTCCTCCCTGATCCTCTTTCAGCACCTAAACAGTTTCTGTGCCAGTTTGGACTTCCTTATTACCTGGTGCTAGGTTGCTGATTGTTATGCCTTTCAGTAATAGTGCTGTTTACTGATGTCCAAGTCAATCAGCTGAAATTCTGAAGTCCTCTTGTGAGATAAATGGTGAAAGTGAAATCACATATGGCTCAGCCTGTCTGGATCAAGTTTGGATCTTAGTCATTGCATCTGCTGAATCTAAGTTTGAATGTCATAGGGAATCAAATTCAGAATGTTGCCTTTGCCTTGGGGCACGGGAATGGAGCCACTTGCAGCTTCCTTCAGCAGGGCAGGGATAGATTCCCTCCTACAGTCAATCTTCCAACTGAGAGCAATAGCATTTGCATTATTTTGCCTGACCTGCTCTGAACCCGGAATCAAAATTGCAAGGGTTCAATGGTCCATTGGGTCTTGGATGCTCCAGGTGTGGCAGACATTTGATATTATCTGAGTGGTTTATTGTCCATAAACTCTTCAAACTCTGCACCAATCAGAATGTCTCTAAATTTCTGAGAAATAGCCCACCTCAAGGCTCAAATTTTGTGATCTCAGAACAACTGTTGGAGTTCCACCTCCTTGGAGTCCTTGGCCATATGCTGCTGCAAGTTCCTCTACTTCTGGTATTTGCATCTTCTACGGTGAAGATAGACACAAAATATTAATTCAGCACCTCTGCCATTTCCACATTCCCATTTTTTGCTGTTGTTAATGAACCAACGTTATTTTAACTGCTCTTGTTTTTATATACTTATGAAAACTTCTACAAATGCTTTTATATTCCTGACTGCTTTACTCTCATTCCAGATTTTTTTTCTTTTTATCAAGATCTTGGTTGTCTTTTTCTGGTTTTGTAAAATAGTACAAATCCTCAAGCTTTTTATTGTCATTATTAATAATTGTTATTTATTATTACTAATATTTCTCATAGTATTTTAAGCCTTTTCTTTAATTTACTCTGATCTTTAACTTCCCTCGTAGGTTTAATATGATCTTTCTCATTGAATTTTAATCCAGTACAGGGATCCAGAGATACCTTATGCCAATAGATGTAATCTGTTTGGGTAACATCAACAAATGCACTTCATTGTAGTTATGTGCCAACACCTTGGGGAAAACTTTTGAAGATTTAAATGTCGCTGAACTTAGGAAATTGTGACTATATTGTTGAAATAAACATTTTCATTCCATTAGGCTGCAGATTTGAAATTACATAATACTGTATAACCATTTAGGCTTGGAGGAGGCTTGTGTGGAGCATTTAAATAAGCACTGATCAGTTGGGCAGAATGGCCTGTTTCTGTCCTGCAGATGCAATGTATAATGAAGGATGGGAATATATGTGCTACTGAACAGCTTTCTGTCAGTTATACTCTGTAAGTAGACACTCATTTTTGATGAACTGAAACTGACAGCAGCGAAGAGAGGAATGTGCTAAAGAGTTTCGGTGCCAGAACCTAACTGCATTTGTATTGTGGATCTCAAAGAGTTCTGATGTTGTTCCCTCACAGCTGACCTTACCTATCTTCCTGAAACAAAGATCATATTGTGTATAGCATTTCAGGGCAGCCAGTTTTCTCTTGCATCTGAAATAATCAGTCTTTGTTCAAATGGTTGAATATCTTGGTGAGATCAATAAAGGCAATCAATGGTGGTACCCTTTGTTCAAAATATTTCTGTTTGCAGCTGCCAAACTGAGAAGATCTTGTCAAAAATGAAACTTCTGGTTCTGAAGCTGCAGTAGAATTCAAGGACTGATATATTCAGCCAGGATCAGACAAGGGCAACACAGTCAAATACTTTTCCCATGATGCTGTGCAACACTATGCCTTCATGGTGGTTGCCAATTACAGTCGTCATATTTGTTCTTGCACACTTTGGTCACAACCTTTGCATAATATATATCCTGGGATATTGCCACTTCCACCATTAGAGATAGAGAGAAGTTTGTACAGATGATATAGGAATACCCATTTCCTGTGCTTGATAATTCAGAGAGTTTTGCATTAGCGCGTGGAATTTTGGCCATATCAAGCAAGCTAATAATTTTGCCATGTTCCTATATTTTGTTCTTATTGTACAGCTCTTCCATAGGGATTAAGATCCCTGTGGTCTCCAGAACTTCCTTAGTGACAATGTTTACCTTAGAGTACCACAGGAAGTAACACTCCACCATTTCTCCAACTGTTTATTGCAGTCAGTAATGACCTTCTTGATTTTGTTTTCTACTGAACTGTTTTATTTGTTGAATGCCTTTTACCTTTTCAATCCAATCGTATATGTGTAAAACGTTCCCTGTGTTGTTTTGGGTATCTACATACTTTGGTACAGTTGCAATCAATAGCTATTACTACATGGCCTAGCAGTGAATTGGATTACAGTTTCAGTGGTTTTCATGCATTTGGGAACTTCTTCTTAGATCTCTCTTGCATTTAATGAGATTGGATAATTTGGCTTTAAAGACAGGTAATATCAATTAGATGTTAGCTCAAACCAGTCAGCAATTTTCCCACTCTTGTTTCCTATATATTGAGGGCACAACAAAATAGCTGATGTCACGAAATACAATACCTTCCATTTCGCTTCTGCAGTCGCTGTGTGTGATTAAGAGAGTGTCTGTTCAAGCGAGCCAAGGAATGTTTGGCTCCTTTTTTTAAATCAACCTGTTCAGAGATATTATTACACACTTCTGGAGCAAGTGGGACTTGAATCCAAGCCCCTTCATCCAGAGCTGGGCAGTGTTGTGGATGTTGGTACGAGGATGGCATTTCTGCTTTGAATTAAATAGTTTCAAGGATTTCATTCTAACTCTGGTGTATATCAGGGAGTGATCTGTATCACTGCAATGGCTGTGAGAGGTGTGTATAGGTTAAGAATGTTTATGAGAGGATCAAATCAGAGGCATACTCTCACTATTTGTGGAATTTTTTTGTATGAAAGTTGGCTGTCCTAATTACCCACATAACATCAGTGTTAATACTTCAAATAGTTTCTTGCTGATCAAGGACATAATAAGCCAAGGGATACATGAAATTAAAAAAAAATAGAAATTAGCTGCAAAATAGAATGAGTGAGTTTACTGTTCCAGCAGGATAAAAACAAGTCTGGAGTGGTGTTACCATGCAATTTACTGTTTTGCTTTTTATGTGAAACTCTGGGGTGAAAACTTTTCTATTAACATTGTGAGAAGAAATACTTAGTAAAGTAAGGTAATCTTAAAAGCTAGACATGCAATTACTCCCTTCCTAATGTTGAATTTTAAGTGTTTATATTTGCTGTGTTAGAAGCAAATTACTAATTTGGTGTGAAATTCAGTGATCCTTTTATTTGTCCACAGGGTGTGGACAATATTAGCAAGGCCAGCATTTATTACTCATCCCCCATTTAACTTGGTGGCTTCAGAAGCCATTTCAGAGGAAAATTAAGAGTCACTCCATTGCCAGAGTCACCTATTATTCAGCACAGGTAAGAACAGTGAATCTTTCAATTGAACAAAATAGGTTGTCATGACAATCTGGTAATAACATTTTTGAGATTGCATTTTTATTCTAGATTCATTCCCTGGCTGGTGTGATGGGGTTTGACTTAATGTCCTCTGGACCATTAAGCTGTGTTTCTGGATTTTCAGTTCGGAAACATGGAAAAGTTCGTTGTGGGTATTGGAGATTATCCATCCTGGATTCCTGGACTCAATGAACTTGAGTAGTTTTTTTTATTCAGAGATCCTCTCTCTGATATCATAAGGTCTGAACTGGTGATGTTCGCTGCTGTTTGTACAACGTTCAATGCCATCTGCAACTCCTCAGATACTGAAGGAGTCAGTATCCAAATTCAGCAAAACCTGAACAACATTCAGGCTTGGGCTGATGAGTGCCAAGTAACATTCATGTCACTTAGGTACCAGGTAATGACTAACTTCAACAAGAAATGATGTAATCATCTCCTCTTGACAATCAAAAATATTATCATCATTGAATCCTCCTCTATTAACATCCTGATGGCAACCATTAACTAGAAACTGAATTTGATTAGCCATAAAAATACTATAGCTACAACAGCAAGTCGGAGTTTGTGAATTATGAAGTGAGTAACTCACTTCCTGCCTCCTCAAAGCCTCACTATCTACAAGGCTCATGTCAGGAGTGTGAAGGAATACATCCCACTTACCTGGTTGAGTGCAGCTTCATCAACATTCAAGAAGCTTGAGACCATCCAGGACAATACAGTCCACATGCCTGACACTTCATCACCCCCCATTCACTCTCTCCATCACCAATGGACATTGGCAACTACCTGTACTATATGCTAGATGAATTGGAGCAACTTTCCAAGGTTCCATTGCCAACACCTTCCAAACTGGTGACCTCTACGGCCAAGAGGTACAATGGCAACTGGTATGTGACAATGCTACCAGCAAGTTTCTCTCTGACCTACATTCCATCCTAACTTGAAATTGTGTTGCCATTCTTTCATTGCTGTTGAATAAAAATCTTGGAGCTCTCTTCCTAACAGAGCCAGTGGAAGTATCCACGTCAGATGGATGTGGAATTTAAAAGATGGTTCTCTGCCATATTCTCAAAGGTAATGAGTGGTGGACAATAAATGATGCCCATATCCCATGAAAAATTAAGAACAATCCCTGTGGTACCATTCTCTTACGCTTGCGATTCTCTTTGACGTCAAGATCTGATATTTAGCTTGAATCTTAACAGGGCTGCTGAACAGAATCAAGATACTTCTCTTCCAGGAAGGGAAATCAGCAGGTGTATCAAGCAACATTTATTTGTCTCACTTTATAATCTCTGACTATAAAGCAATTGAAATGTGTTATTATGTCACCCAGAGTCTCATCACAGAAAGTAATGCAGAATACAATATGGAGAGATGAGAGAACATAATGTTTCAAACTGAAAAATATTAAAAATGTAATTGTCTGGAATTTGTTGCAATGCCAATATTGGTGAAATATTGTAGTTTAACCGATATATAATTACATATTTTTGAAAACCCAATTCCGTACTCTTTTAGTCGATATAGTGTAGAACTAGAGGAACACAGCAGGTCAGGCAGCATTGGAGGAGCAGGAAAGTCAACATTTCAGGTTGGAAACCTTAATCAGTACTGGTATCACCAGGGTGCTGCAGTGGGAGAGAGATCAACTGATGTCTTTATCACCCGGGGGTTGCAGTTCTGAAGAAAGGTCCTGACGCAAAATGTTGACTTTCCTTCCTGCTCTTGTGATGCGCCCTGATCTGCTGTGTTCCTCCAGCTCCACTCTGTATTGACTCTGACTTCAAGCATCTGCAGTTCTTGCTATCCCTTTGTGACTGTATTCTTTTAGCAATGATGTCAGTATAAATAGAACTTGATGTCATGTTTTCAAATGATTTTGGGAAGGGAAAGCACATAGATGAGGAGTAGGAGGACATGGTGGAGAAAGTATTGGAAACATGGAAAGAAGTAGACATTTAGCTTAGACCAGAGATTGGACAAACTTGATTTGTTTTCATGTGAATGTTGGTGGCCGAGGGGCAATCTGATAGAAGTTTACAAAATTATGAGAGGTATGGATAGAATGGATAGTCGCAATTTTTTTTCCAGTTTAGAAATGTCAATTATTGCATGACATAGGTTTAAGGTAAAAAGGGTGCAGCTTAAAGGAGATGTGAGAGGGAAATGTTTTTACACAGAGAGTGGCAATTCCCTGGAATTAACTGCCAGAGCTGGTGGTAGAAGCAGATACAATAGCAATGTTTAAAAGGCATCTTGACAGATGTATAATTAGGCAGGGGATAGACGGATATGAACTGTAGAGAGGCAAAAGTTTCTGGTTTAGAAAGACATCATGTGTTGGTTCAGGTTCTTTGTTCTTTGTTCAAAATGAATTAAAGTTTTCAAAGCTATGGAACAATGGTCAAAATCCAATTGAAATGAAATTGATGAAAATCAGAAACAAGTGTAACAGGTCTAGATAGGGTAAATGAAGGAAGGAATTTTCCAGTGACTGGAAAGGCTAGAACCAGGGGGGTCACCATTTATGGATACAGGGCAAAGTACTAAGGACTGAAATAAGGAGAAATTTTACCACCCAGAGAGTGGTGAGCCTGTAGAATTCTTTGCCACCAAAAGCAGATGAGGCCAAAACATTGAATGTTTTCAAGAAGAAGATAGAGTTCTTCTGGTTAAATGGATCATAGGGAATGGGGGAGAAAGTAGGAACTAAAGTATTGAGTTGAATAATCAGCTATGATCGTATTGAATGGTGGAGCAGCTCAAACAGCTGAAGGGCCTTCTCTTGCTTCTATTCTCTACATTGATAGATACAGAAATTGATGGAGAAACTCGGCATTTTTGGAGAAGGGAAACAGAGTTAACATTTGAACTCCAAAAGCAATATATCAGACTCAAAACGTATTTCTGTCTTTGCAGATGCTGCCTGACCTGTTGAGTTTGTCTAGTACTTTCGGTGTTTGTTTCAAGCATCAGCAGGATCTTGCTTTTATTTTATGAAAGTTAGATACCACTTACTACTTCTGACTTATTCCACCCTAGACCAATGCTGGCACCTCCATATCATAGCTACTTTAAACCTATGCCATTAGTATTTGACATTTCCATCCTGGCAAAACAACTCTCACTATCCATCCTCCCATAATTTTATATACTTCAATCAGGTCAGCATCAGCCTCTGATGGTCTAGCGAAAAATTGCGTTTTGTGACAATAAGTTTGAAATGTTACATAATTGGGGTAAAGCAGTGCCCACAACGTAGGATTGAAGAAGATTCATATGCAAGATCACATCCCACTACGAGATGTTGATTGCAAGCATGTACAGTACAGGAACATTCCCTACCATTGAATTGAATTATTTTTCAATAATTAATAATTTAGTTTGATCAGTGCTGGGACTTCTGTTTTTTTATGTACATATGATTTGGATTAAAATATAAATGGTCTCATTAGTAAATTATGCAGATGACACAAAACTTGGTGGAGTTGTGATAGTGAGGAAGGTTGTCAAAGGATACAGCAGGAAATAGATTAGTTAGAAAGTTGAGCAATTGGAGTTTAATCCAGACAAGTGTGAGGTGTTGTATTTTGGGAGGTCAAATGTAAGAGGAAAGTATAAAGTAAATAGTAGGATTCTTAGGAGCATTGATATACAGTAGGATCTTGAGGTTAAAGTCCCCGAAAGTGGCAACACAAGTGGATATGTCAGTAAAGAAGGTATATGGCATGCTTGCCTCATCAGTTGGGGCATTGAGGATAAAAGTTGGCAAATAAAAGCTGACAAATGCAGCTGTGTAAAATTTTAGTTAGGCTACATATTTTTTCTCTATTCATTCATGGGATGCAGGCATCGCTGGCTAGATAGCATTTATTGCCCATCCGTAATTGCCCAGAGGGCAGTTCAGAGTCAACCACATTTGGAGTACTGTGTACAGTTCTGGTCACCACACTATGGGAAGAATGTGGAGGCTTTGGAGAGGGGTTTACCAGGATGTTGCCTGGACTGGAGTGTATTAACTGTAAGAGAGGTTAGACAAACTTCAGTGATAATGGGAACTGCAGATGCTGGAGAATCCAAGATAACAAAGTGTGGAGCTGGATGAACACAGCAGGCCCAGCAGCATCTCAGGAGCACAAAAGCTGATGTTTCGGGCCTGGACCCTTCATCAGAGAGGGGGATGGGGAGAGGGAACTGGAATAAATAGCGAGAGAGGGGGAGGCGGAACGAAGATGGAGAGAAAAGAAGGTAGGTAGAGAGGAGAGTATAGGTGAGGAGGTAGGGAGGGGATAGATCAGCCCAGGGAAGACGGACAGGTCAAGGAGGCGGGATGAGGTGGTAGGTAGGAAATGGAGGTGCGGCTTGAGGTGGGAGGAAGGGATGGGTAAGAGGAAGAACAGGTTAGGGAAGCGGAGACAGGCTGGGCTGGTTTTGTGATGCAGTGGGGGGAGGGGATGAGCTGGGCTGGTTTTGGGATGCAGTGGGGGAAGGGGAGATTTTGAAGCTTGTGAAGTCCACATTGATACCATTGGGCTGCAGGGTTCCCAAGCTGAATATGAGTTGCTGTTCTTGCAATCTTCGAGTGGCATCATTGTGGCACTGCAGGAGGTCCATGATGGACATGTCGTCCGAAGAATGGGAGGGGGAGTTAAAATGGTTCGCGACTGGGATGTGCAGTTGTTTATTGCGAACCGAGTGGAGGTGTTCTGCAAAGCAGTCCCCAAGCCTCCGCTTGGTTTCCCATCCCAAGCGGAGGCTTGGGGACCGCTTTGCAGAACACCTCTGCTCGGTTCGCAACAAACAACTGCACCTCCCAGTCGCAAACCATTTTAACTCCCCCTCCCATTCCTCAGACGGCATGTCCATCATGGGCCTCCTGCAGTGCCACAATGATGCCACCTGGAGGTTGCAAGAACAGCAACTCATATTCCGCTTGGGAACCCTGCAGCCCAATGATATCAATGAGGACTACACAAGCTTCAAAATCTCCCCTTCCCCCACTGCATCCCAAAACCAGCCCAGTTCTTCCCCTCTCCCCACTGCATCACAAAACCAGTCCAGCTCGTCCCCTCCCCCCACTGCATCCCAAAACCAGCCCAGCTCATTCCCTCCCCCCACTGCATCACAAAACCAGCCCAGCCTGTCTCCGCTTCCCCAACCTGTTCTTCCTCTTACCCATCCCTTCCTCCCACCTCAAGCCGCACCTCCATTTCCTACCTACCACCTCATCCCGCCTCCTTGACCTGTCCGTCTTCCCTGGACTGATCTATCCCCTCCCTACCTCCTCACCTATACTCTCCTCTCAACCTATCTTCTTTTCTCTCCATCTTCGTTCCGCCTCCCCCTCTCTCCCTATTTATTTCAGAACCCTCTCCCCATCCCCCTCTCTGATGAAGGGTCTAGGCCCGAAACATCAGCTTTTGTGCTCCTGAGATGCTGCTGGGCCTGCTGTGTTCATCCAGCTCCACACTTTGTTATCTTAGACAAACTTCTGCTGTTTTCGCTAGACCATCGGAGGCTGAGGGTGACCTGATAGAAGTATATAAAATTATGGGAGGATGGATAGTGAGAGTTGTTTTGCCAGGATGGAAATGTCAAATACTAATGGCATAGGTTTAAAGTAGCCATGATATGGAGGTGCCAGCGTTGGTCTGGTGTGGAAAAAGTCAGAAATCACATGACACCAGGTTATAGTCCAACTGGTTTATTTGAAATCACAAGCTTTCAGATTGTAGCCCCTTCACCTGATGAAGGGGCTACAATCTGAAAGCTTGTAATTTCAAATAAACCTGTTAGACAATGTCAGAAATCACATGCCACCAGGCTATAGACCAACAAGTTTATCTGAAAACATAAGCTTTCAGGGCCTCACTCCCTCTTCAGGTGTTAGTGATGTCATATCAGGCACAGAATATATAACTGAAAGATCAAAACATCACATCATTGGTGAGGATGTATTAAACAAACCTAAGTTGCTGTTAAATCTTTAATCAGTTGGAAGGCTTTAATTGATTAATATGTATATGAAAATCCCCGAATTCCTTTCTAGTCATTATCCTGAGACAATTAAAGGCTTTATCAGTGTAAAGAAGACGTGACATTTTAGGTCAGACAATGTATGTTAGGTGTGAAGCCTTGTTTAGAATCTGTTTATGTTTTGGTTTGAAGTCAGACTGGTTTTATTTCAAAAGTAGGAATTTATAAAACACCACATTGACTGACTGTCTATAAATTGTGCACTTTTTGAACAAATAATGTACCTGCCAATACAAATTCACCCCATAGATTTACGTGTGTGTGCGTGTGTATGTGCGTGTGTGTGTGTGTATGTGCGTATGTGTGTGTGTGTGTGTGTGTGTGTGTATGAGAGAGAGAGAGAGAGAGAAGCAGAGACAGGGGAGGAGAGAGAAAGTGTGTGTGAGAGAGGGAGGAGAGAGAGAGAGAGATTGTGTGTGTACACTAGTGTGAAAATGAGGTGGGGATAGAGGGTGAGTGAGTGTGTGTGCATATGTGAGTAAGGGGAGGAGAGAGTGTGTGTGAGATGGGGAAAGAAAGACAGAGTTTGTGTGAAGAGAGGGAGAATGTTTAAAGATGTTTAAGGTAAGTTTTTTACACAGAGGGTGGTAGAAGCAGATATGATAGTAATGTTGAAGAGGCATTTAGACAGACACATAAATATGCAGGGAGTTCAGCACTATTTTGACTCCTTGACCAAATGTAGCAAGATCATAGAATCATAGAATCAGAGAGAAATACGGCACAGAAAAAGACCTCCCTTTAGTCAACATGTCCATGTCAACTGGATATCCCAAATAAATCTAGTCTCATTTGCTAGCATTTGGCCCCTAACCCTCTAAACCCTTCCTATTCATATACCCAGCCAGATGTCTTTTAAATGTTGTATTTGTACCAACCTCCACCACTTCTCTGGCAGCTCATTCCATACATGCTCCAACCTCTGCGTGAAAAAAATTGCCCCTTAGGTCCCTTTTAAATCTTTTCTCCTTTGCCTTAAACCTATGCCTTTTAGCTTTGGGCTTGTCTATTTATCCTATCCATGCTCCTCATGATTTTATAGACCTCTATAAGGTCACCCCTCAGCCTTGGATGCTCCAAAGAAAATAGCTCCTGTCCATTCAGCCTCTCCATACAGTTCAAACACTCCAACCCTAGCAACATCTTTGTAAATCTTTTCTGAACCCTTTCAAGTTTCACAACATCCTTCCTATAGCAGGAAAACCAGAATTTCACGCAGTATTCCAAGTCTGGGTATGACGACTGTCAAGCAACACACACATAACAGCAAGGTCAGGCAATGACCATCTCAACACGAGAGAATCTAACCACAGCCTCTTGACATTTACTGAAATACCATTGCTAGATACCAAATATAAAAACCCTGGGGGTCACTATTAGCCAGAAACCCAACTAAACAAGCCATATAAATAGTGTGGCTACAACAGCAGATCAGAGGCCAGGAATCTTGCAGCAAGTAACTCCTTGGCTCTCCAAAACCTGTCTACAAGGTACAAATCAAGTGTGTGATGGAATATTCCCCACTTGCCTGGATGAATGCAGTCCTAACAATTTTCAAAGAACTTTTCATCATCCAGCTTGACCGCACTACATTCACAAACATTCACTCCCCCACCAACAATGCACTGTTGCAGTATTGTGTACCATCTCCAAGATGCGGTTCATTTAGACATCAAGGCTGCTTTGATAGCACTTTCCAAATGTACATCCTCTACCACTTAGAAAGACTGGGGCAACAATGTACCTAGTCTTGGAGGCATAAATATTCCTTCACTGTTGCTGAATCAAAATCCTGAAATTCCCTTCCTAATAGTTCTTTAGATGTCCCTTAATCCCAAGAACTACAGTGGTTCAAGAAGCAACTCGCCATCACCTTGACTAGGATAATTTGTGATGGTAGATATTGGTCTAACCAATAATGCCCATATCCAATGAATGAATTATACAGAACATTTAAGCCTAAGACTATCATGTTTGGTTTTGAAACGTACGCAGTCTACCTCAGATTACCAAGGAAAGTTTGAGCAATGGATGAAGCTAGCTGTCTCACACTGCTACAATAAAGTCACAACCCAAGTGCCTATCCTGTACACATGGTATCCCTTTTGCCTGATTTTAGCCTCATTCTACCAGTCACTGTACTGATTGTTGGGATATCCTGGATTGACTGACATCCTGGTGCTGGCATCATCTTTAAAAAGTCAATGTGCACCAGGGCAAGTGTTGGCAAGGGGCAAAAGCAACAGGCAAGGCAGGGATTCCATGAGCATCCAGGTAGGCTCAGAGTTGTTGAGTGCTATGAGAGTAAACAAACTGCCTGGTGATGCTGCCTGGTCAAGTCCATGAGCTCGATAGCTTGTCCTTGAGCCTATAGTGTCCTTGCTGTAGCTTACAATAATAGATGCTGTTTTGCCCCAAGATGCAGGATTGAAGTCCAGAAGTGTCCTGTAAGTGGATTAGAGATGCACTATGGGAGTTCTTAGAGAATCGCACATGTTATATGCCAGTTTTCATAGGGTGAGTGTGACCAATGCCTATGGAGCATATCCTGAGATATTGGATAACAACGTGTGGGGCTGGATGAACACAGCAGGCCAAGCAGCATCTTAGGAGCACAAAAGCTGACGTTTTGGGCCTAGACCCCTAGGCCTGAAACATCAGCTTTTGTGCTCCTGAGATGCTGCTTGGCCTGCTGTGTTCATCCAGCCCCATACTTTGTTATCTTGGATTCTCCACATCTGCAGTTCCCATTATCTCTATTCCTGAGATATTGGTGCCTGATGTCTAACATGAAGGTGCTTTGGAGCATGTGGTGAACAGAAGTCACCAGGTACCCACTTTGATTTCTATGTCAAGAATTCTCTGCATCTAGTTTGCTTGCAGCGGGTGGTAGGATAGGAAACTGCATATTAACAGGGTGAGATCTACAGTTAACAAGGTCATTAACAAGCAGTAATCTTCCCTCACAGGCAATTTGCCACTTTTTAAGCAAAAATCTCACCTTGATGGCTTCAACTTAGTAAAAACAATGCAGTCAGTTGTTCAAGATGTTGGGATAGGCACCACAGGACATCTTACATGGATCTGTACACATTACCAATGGTTGTTTTTGCCCCTAAAAAGATTTTGTTCATGATGTATGACTTTTCTTGATGGTGTGATGCAGGTATGTCTAGAAGACTGGCAAATGATATCAAGTAGCATATCCCTCCAGCTGTTCAAAGCAGGCAAGGGACTGACCGTACCCAACTCGTCCATGCTCGTAAAACCCAAATTACAGTATTGAACATTAAATCTGATATTGCCATTGGACACCATTTGCTCAATAAGCTCGAGTGTGTTAAGAATTACACTGATAACCAATTTTCGTTTATTAGTTGTTCTTCTAGTTTGGTGCATTTGCATATACTACAAACTACATGCATTATATTCAGGTTTCTCAAACTTTGCAGTCAGAAAGTAAATGTGTTGCAGCTGTTCCAACTCAACCAAACAGGTAACAGCCATTCTCCTGCTTATTTTTTCAGGACATAGGTTTGACCAATCAGAGTTAATCTGCAAGGTTTAAATTTAAACAATGCTTGTCAGTTTGGTCTCAGTCATAATCTAATTGATGCATTCTCCATGGCAAAGTCTTCATCAATTGCAGTCCCTTTTGCCCTTTTCTAACTTTTGCAAATTTTCCTGATGAGTGCAAAATGAAAAAGCTTAAGCAGAATATGTCATGGTTTCAGCAGTGCACAAGTTCCTTAGCACCAAATGACAATTTGATTATTACTAGCTCATAGGTATGTGGAACAGGCCACAAAATGACAGATATCTGGTAAATTAAAAAACACACAAGAATAACCAAATAAATTGGACAGCTTCTCATTTATAAATGTTTATACTAACATTTGCATTGAAAACAATATCAGGAAAACTTGTTTCTCTGAACTCACCTGTATTATTTATTTTCAGTTTGTGCATGAAATGCTGTCAAAATAAACAACATTACGACATTAAACTGTTTTTGGAAAGTGAGAGGAGGTTTTCCCTAAACATGCGCTTTTAACTGTTGCTTTTATAAATCTTTCCTTGTCACTTATTGCCATTCCTTGCTTAAGACCTCATCACTCTCAATGTGTCACACGCTTCACGAGTACTAACATCCAATAGATAAGATTCTGAATATCTGTTTGCACGTGAACATAAGATTGATGTGGTATCTATACAGCAGTTTATGTAAAAGAATGACCCACTTTCCATTTTTCTGGTTGAGTGCATTATTCTACAGGCCCATGAAAAAAGGAAAAATGAGTGCCTTAACTTGTCCCAAATAGTGAGCTTACTCTGGTGCCTTCAGTAAAAAATTGTATGCAAGTTGCAGGCCATTCTCTCTGATTTCCCACTGGCATTAAAGTAAACTCTAATAATCTTGAAATCCTGAAACACAATTTCTGTAGCAGGGGCACATGGATTAGACCCTCTACCTTTAGGACTTTTCCATGATGTCATTGAATCTTTGGGATGAGGCCCAGCTAAATGTGAAAGTGAGTTTTTAATAATGGTACCACGGTTCCCACTCTGTACTGCATGCAGAATTGAGAGCTCTGTCGGATTGAGCTGAGGAAGAGAACTACATAGTCTCATTCCAGTTGCTAGCCTTGATGCTCCCCGACCATTGATGAGGCATCCAAACAATAATTTATCTCAACTGGATAGATTGTAACTTGATTGTGATATTGTGGAGCCAAAATATGACCCTATGCATCTCATAAGTGCATCTGCTCATGCAAGTTTATTTTATCCTATCAGAAGCATAACTGGTAATATCAGGCAGGATTCTGTTCGATTCAGCTGAGCAGAGAAGCAGCTTTTGCTCCACTTCGTAAAACTCTTTCTGAAAATAAATGTTCGAAGCAGATTTCACCCAGGTCCCTGATCTTTTTCTATTTTAGAGGTCTTCAGCTTAAAATACTATACATTCTCAGTGAATGACTATCAAACAGCAATATCTAGAGAATTATTTTGAACTTTCAGAGGAACTAAGACGTATATTTGGGAAATGGGAATCACTATGTTGACTCAATATTACATTCACCGAAGGACGTTTTTATAGTATACAAATAATTCTTCCATCGATATTTATAGATTATTTTCTCATATACTCATAGATTCTTTTCTAGTTCATGAGAACCTAATATTTTGAAATAAATTTATTAATGAATATCATCATCAAACAATACACGAAACTTTAATTATGTATTTGCCCCTGGAATAATTGTGGAAACTGTTGTTTTTTAAAAGTTTAAATTAGAATTGGCTTGTGATAATTTTAACTACACAGATGATGTTGTTTTTCAGTTACTTCCATTATACAGGCTGGGAAAAGGCATTCTTGTTGAATTTTGGCATTTTATTCCCCCAGGTATCCAGAAAAGTGAGATTGAAAATAATTACACTACATAAAATTGATAGCTTTAAGATGCAAGAAATCCTTGACAATAATGTGGTTTGGCATCATTGTGAATAGGGAATAGCAAAGTCTTACTGGACTGGAATCAAGAATTTTCTGAAGTTCTTACGAAAATATCAATGTTCTTGTCAACCCTCTCAGGTTAACACAATGGATCCCATTGCAGGAAAGCAAGAGGAACATTCACAGTGAGCTGGCTAAAACATATCCCTAAACTAACATAACACAAAAACATGCCCAATTATCCATATCATTTCTATTTGTGGGACCGAACTGTGGACAAATCGCCTCCATATTTGTTTTACTAAATAAATGGAAGTGCAAAAATACTTAATTAGTGATATGCTTTGGTGCTGTGCAAGTTTCTTTCTTTAGTATGGAACATACAGTTCCATACTAAAGAAAGTCTTACATGAACATTTATTCGTGATATTGCTCAAGACTTTATCCAAGTTCAAACGTTGCAAGGACCTGGCTATCAAAAACGTGTTTCTCAGATAATCGTATACATGAAAACTGTGGTGAACCTTAAATTACTTTGAAGCATATTTTCATGGCTAAAATGTGTCTCTGTAGTATCTATTGATTATAATTGCAGCCATCCACATTATATTTGTTACTTATGAAATGATGCTTAATTAACTTTTTGTTAATTATATTTAAATATGTAACTATTCATATCTAAACTAAGAACTTTGTTTTTTATTCATTTGTGGGAAGTGGGTGTCGCTGGCTGGCCAGCATTTATTGCTCTTGAGAAGGTGGCGGGAGCTGCTTTCTTGAACCACTGCATTCCACTAAAAATTAATCTGAAAAATTAATAACCAATATTAAAATTATTTGTGCAGTTGACACTATGATGGCTAACATTCCCTTAACTTCGTTCTGTATATGTGCCATTTAGTAGTAGGATAACAAATGGTCGCTTGATTATTCTGGTCTAGTTTAGAATACTACTGTTTCCTATATGTACTTGTTTGACAAGACCAACGTGATTAAATTAAATCCTTGCTGTCCTCTTTTTCATATGTAATTGTGAATTTCATCGTAATTTTGGATAAATCTTTATCGAGAACACCTTGCCATATAATCTTGGGATGGTATGAATTTTGCTATGATTGGACTACCTGAATATATCAATGAATTGTTATAGTTTATAAATAATTTGGATTTAATGTACTGTATTATTTAATTAAAAATGATAAATGGGGATTAATGTGACTACTAATACAGAATTACCTGCATTGCATCAGTAGATGTGTACTTGCAAAGCCTTTAAGTTGAGTGTAAAAGCTGAAACCTAAATTTAGGGCATTCTTAAACAAGAATCAACCTGTTGTAGAATTCCATCAGGAAAAGCAGACAGAATAGCTTATTCCAATTGGTGTCTTAGTTAGAAGGCACGAGAGAGAACATATTGTTGGCAATATATCGTAAAACTTCTGAAAAGTTTGTAAAACAAAACATGCTCAGGGAGCAGACGCGATTCCTTTGTCAACTTAAATTACAACCAGGGATGATAAACTGTACTTTCATATTACCATCATATGTGTGACTCATAGATAAAGATATTAATATTACACTTTGCCTCACGTTGAGGACACAAACTTAGAAATGTAGGGAATTGCTGCTGTGATCCATTTGGCAGGTTCTTGGATGAAGGATTAGCAAATAAACTAGTGTGAAACTGCACCTCGCTCTGAAAAAACAATGAATTAGCTTTCTCAATGAATGGCTTGCCAAACTGTCTTCCACTTGCTGTACTTACAACTTTCAGTTTTCAATTTCCCTGACTTTTTAGTTATCTATAATTTATAAGCTTACTTCTGTGCTTAAATTCTACAGTAGTTTTTTCATCTTTGCATCTGCACCTATAATAAGAGACTGATTGCTGTTAAAGATGTTAAATTTCTGTGACTTTATTCTTAATGTTGATAAGTATCAGTATATGATTGGTATGTGGTATACTGTAGGTTTAATTCACCAACATTCTACAATAAAGTGATGAAATACCAAAATGGTAATATATCAGTTATATCAGATGATGCTTATATGGCTATTATGTAGAGCAAAATATGACGACTTTAATATGCTGTAATATCTGGTTTCCTTTGGAGGTATCTCCCCAAAAAGTCACAATGCTCATTTATTTGATGAGTATATGCTCACCGGACACAAAGTTGTTTAGTTTTATCAGATCATACAAGCTGTACTGGGATAGAAAAGCAAGCAAAAGACTAAAATATATTAACAATAACAACTTACTACATATTAGATTTTATGACACACTAAGATAACAGACTGTAAATTACATTGATATCTATGGGAAATTATTCTACAACTGCAGTTACTTTTATAAGTTACATTTAAGAAGAAAGCAGTTTTTAGAAGTGCAAATGTTAAGGAATGCAATGTTTATTCATTCCTAATATTTCAAAGTGATTTCAATCAATTCGCAGTTAATACTGGTCATTTTTCTTTTGTTACTTTTGATCAATTCAAAAGTAACTTGTAGATTGGCCACAACACATGTACCGAGTCAAACTTATTACAGCATAGTCTATTTAATCACAAAAGCAGTTTGTTAGATAATATTGTATTCTGTCAACAGAAAGAAGCACAGTTTAATTGAGTACCATATTGTCACAATTCCTCATGGATAAAATATAGAAATAATACATTCACTATAAGGCATCTCTGTGCACATACCACAACATCACAGTGAATATGCTAAAGATTAGTTTCTTTCCCCTGTTGAAACCACTCAAATATTGCACTAGTTCTGACTTAAATAGAGTATTATCTGTTTTATGTTTACCAGAGTCTTGTTGCTTCTAACTGACATAAAACAGCTCATTAAACCACATCCTATTATGTACATACCACAGTAGCATTTGCAAATGCATTATAGAAGGCATCAACTTTAGGGCAACAAAACAAATTAGTCTACTATCACTGAAAGTAGCACTCTACAGCTTGGTGTAACATTGACATGGGGTAAACCAACACTTCATGCCATTCAATTTCTTCTAATCGGAAAATAAGCTGGCAAAGGACTTCCGCAAATTACGAATTGTTTCAGCTTTAGCTTCATCCTCATTCAAATTTGATCGAAATAATGATGATTCCGTAATGTTGAATGCATTGGTCAAAGACTGTGATTTGCTGAAAACCAAAAAGAAACATTTTTTTTACATAAACGGAAGATATTAGATTTTCAATAAACCATCTAATTTTATTCTTAGAAAGTCATGTCCTTCTTGAAAGTGATCACATCTCAATTCATGTCTAATCTTTGTTCTATAAGCACTGTAAAATATGCCTTAATCAATCTATGACACTTGTTGATTAATAATAAATTAATATTGATACATTTTTTATTGTTGCTCTGTATCATGAACAGTCTGAGAAATGGTAACTTTTCTGTTGATGCTGATTTTAAGGAAAATAAGCTTAATTCAAGAAATTTACAATTTGAGATTTTTAAAAAATGGAATATATTTCTAATATCTGTCTATGTAGCTGTTTATAGCTCACAAGTTCTCATTTACATGAAGCCACATTGTATCATAAACAAAATATGGAAGTCAACATAGTTTTATGACACATTGGATTTTGCAAAAACAATGATATAAGAGAAAGGATGTTAATTTCTAAAATTACCAGCCAAACGGGCTGTGAATTAAGTTGCGCCCACTGTTGGTTGCATCAGGAAAAAAATTATAAAATTTTTCAGGAGTCCTGCCTGAACAAATTTGTCTCTTGTGCACTCAGTACAAATAATGGTGACACTGGGTACTGTAGCAAATCAGTGTGGGCAATGGGCAAAATAGTAAGTTGGTTTGAAAGAGTAAGTAACCCTGCATCTGCAGTATCTGAGCAACCGCATGAGTTATCTTGAATTATGATATTATAATTCATGGCCTGGCAGAATTTTCTAGGAGGTGGTATCATTATGAACAGTTGATGAAATTGAATTTGGTTCCAATCAAAAGAACTAGAAAGCTTGTTAAATTTGCAACTCAGTTTCTTTCACCTTTGATATTGTCTCACTTGCTAAGTATTTCCAGAACTTCATGTTTTCATAGTAATTTTGTACATACTGTTGATTAAATCTGGTGCAACTGGTGCCTTGATTTAGGAACCTAGATACCCAAGTACTTTCAGTTCATTTCTTTTAAACTGCCTTTTAACTGCCTTGCTGTGTAGGAGATAACATACAATCAGAACAAAGAATGAAAATAATAAAATCATGACTAAACCAAAAGGGAGAACTGAAGAGGAGGAGGAGAGGGGGTGTATGAAGGTAGGGAAGAGATGTGCGCAAATATAAATGGTAAAGGGGATGAGAAAGGGGAAAATGCTAATGAGAATGGGTGAGAAAGTGGGAAACCGAGTCTATCAGAAATAAAAATGAAGTGAAAATAGTTGGTGGAAACTTAACAGCTGGTAAAGATATGGGGTGATGTAAGGCATAAAAGGAAGAGAAAGGATGGAGAAGAGGGAAGAAGTGTGATGAGGAGTCTCGCATCCTGTTGAATGGAACACTTTGAGTTTCATATTGCATTTTCAACCATTTCAGATCTTAAGAAAGGGAAGGAACACTCCTTCCTTGCCTATTTTGTATCCAATTTAATAAACTGAAGCTCTGAATTTGAAATAGTAGCCAAATCCTTTTTTTGTTGGATTACCAATATTTGTTGTATAACATTCAAAAAACGAGCTAAAATTAACAATATCTTACTTTAACTGAGGATGAGGCTGTGGCTGTTGTTGAGGGGTTGTTGGCTGGGATTTGAGTGCAGGCTGTGCTTGCATCTTCTGCTCAGGTTGCCCCTTCAGTGGTTGGCCTTGTGGTCGCTGGGTTTGCAAAGTAGTCCGTGGTTGTTGCATTGCTTGGCTTGGCAGCCTTTGTTGTTGAGTTGGGGGGCCAGTAGGACGCAGACCTCCTTGTGGACGTGGCCCCTCAGGAGAAGCATGATGTTGTGGCAGTAGACCTTGGCTTTGTGGGTGTGGTCCTTGGGGTTGTGTTGGGCCCCCTATGTTCAGCACAAGAAATACTATATAATGTTATATTTATAGAAATTCCTCAAAAACTTTGAAATCCAGCACTTACTTACTATAAAACTAAAGGGCATTATTTACATGTGCCTAATGATATTCCAAGGTGTGACATTTTGTGAAATTCAATCCTTCAAATGCTTTAGGTCAATGGTTACATTTAAGCTTAAAGTCATAATTGCAAAAAATGACTCAGACATTTCTCACTAATAAAATACAAATTTGTTTCTGAAAGCAAGATCAGTGTTAAAATAGTTTAACACAGGAGCTCTCAAGTACTTTAAGTTAAAAGTAAACAATCCATGGAGATAGCATACTAGGTCGCTGAAAGCAAAAACAATTAAAAAATCCAAAGAAAGCAAAAAAAAATTACGATAAGCAATCTGCTAAGTGCCATAAGAAAACTGAGCAGAAAAGTTACAGAACTTAAGGAGAGCTATGTTGACTCTATTCACAAAAGTCACCAGTTGATGATAAGTTTCTGCTGGACTATTTTATTAACTTTCTTATTCCAAAATTTAAATTCTATTTCCTTAATGTAACCAGTCTATTAAACATAGGGTTCATTCGCTCCTTAACTGTCAAGATCAATATATTTTTCCATTAAGATTAAAAATATGTTAAGGAATCAAGAGAAATTTTGTGTTACACTCATATAATATTGGTAGGTCACAGATTAATAACTAATAAAGTACCATAAATTGGAAAAACATTTTTGGAAGTTTATCATTCATGTTTTCAGGGGAGGCAATGGCCTAGTGGTTCTATCATTGGACTGTTAATCCAGAGACCAGGATAGCATTCTGGATATCTGGGTTCGAATCCCACCATGGCAGATTGCAGTGTTTGAAGTCAGTAAAATATCTGGAATTAAGAGTCTATTAATGACCATGAATCCATCATTGATTGTCGGGGGAATAACCCATCTGATTCACTAATATCCTTTGGGAAGGAAACTCCTACCCTTACCTGGTCTGGCCTACATGTGACTCCAGACCTAAAGCAATGACGTCGACTCATACCTGCTCTCTGGGCAATTAGAGATGGGCAATAAATACTGCCTAGCAATGACAACCTCATCCCATTAATAAATTTTTAAAAAAAATTCTTTCCTACATAAACCTTTGGTGGTAAGTTAGAAATTGGTTAATATGCTAATTACTGTCAAGTAGACTTTTGATCATTCCAAATGGGCAAAACATCAGCTGCATAGGTGTTAAAACTTCAATATAAAATTGTGACCTCATGTAATTTATGATCGAGAAATGTCGTGGGTATTTATGCATGAAGAGTCACTGAAAAATAGTGCGTAATTGATTAATTAATTGACGTGCAAACATTGAATATTTGAAATAGCAAAGTGTGGAGCTGGATGACCACAGCAGGCCAAGTAGCATCTCCTAAATGGTGGATGGGCCCAATCCTGAAGTCCCGCCCTGTTTCTGTAGGATCTCAGTTTTGTCAATGGAGGAAGGGGGAACGTGTGAGTCACAGGTGTAGGAATTATGAATTCAGGTCATTTGAAAGTAGTGCTAAATTCAATGCTCTAAACCAAAAGTGTGGGAATCCCATATTTATGGAGTGGATACAAAGCTTTTTGATAGGTGGAAAGATCTGTTTGAGCTTAATGATTTTGTTACAATCCAAAAGCCCTCCAAGTTTGGGTATGATCTGGTTACAAGCTCATACCTTTTGTATGAAAGCAGACAAAATTTGAAATCCTGGATATTTACAAAGAGAAGAAAGCCACAAGATTCTATGGTTTTTAAACAAACAAACTTACACTTACTATTCAAAGTCAAGAAGGTAAAACAATGTACGCTGGGCTGAATTTTAGCAAAACATTTAGCAAAATTCAGCTGAGCTTAAATTTCAGGGAGTTTCATGGTGGATTTCTCTCAGTTGATTCTGGTGAGGTGCCTCACACATTCTCCATTGCTCATCTTATATGGGCCATGACTCTAAGGCACTGTGCGTGCTTGCCACTGTTTGAAGCTTTCAGGCATTCCGACACCAGTGCCATATATAAAGCCCAGCTGTACACTAGGTCAATTTCAGGCAGCCACAAATGGCCCTTCACAGTATATGTAATGGGAGGAAAATAAAAAAGAACGATTTCTGAGGGCATGCAGGTGACTTCTCAACGGCCATAGAAGATCACATTTGTAAGTGTATTGCTACTTTGTATCACCAGCTGTCTGATAAACTGCCATTATAACTCTAGCTACAAGAATTAAACTCCACAGGCTATCCGTCCTTGGTCCCATATCATGTTGGAACCCTGATGGAGAGACTGCTAATCTTTTGCCGATGCCTGACATAGCATAATATTTTATTGTTCAATGTGGGAGCCTTCAAACTGTTGAAAAAATTGACTTCTATTCAACAACAAGAAAAGCGAAGAAGAAATAAACAAAGTGCTTGTTTTTGCTTCACAGAAATGACCAGTGATATGGCCAAGATTGCTTGTGACCAGGATTTGTATCCCACATACTTGGTCACTGCATACATTTTGCAAACAGAACCGTATGATTAGAAATATCTTAAACCAGTATTGTGTAAGTGCCATGATGAGTACCCTTGAAGCATTTCATGTTGCTCACAAGTAAAGCCTGCAAGTTCAAACAGAAAAAGACACTTACTCCATCAATTCCAGGCGTTCACAGCAACTTCTCATTTCGATTTCTGTTTGTAATTAGGTTGATGATGGAAGACAACACAGGTTGCACTTTAGAGAGTCTGTCGTAGGCTCAGCCTAGTAATCTGGGGAGCCCTAACCTCCATATTTCTTTCTTTGTTCTTTGCACTCCCTGTCAACTTCACCATTTCTGAGCTGGCACTTGTTCTCACTCAACTCATGTTTTCATTTCCCAATGTTACCCCCTGAGCCCTGGATCTAGAGCTTAGTCATGGCAACCATCATGATGTATTGTCACCCCATTGAAGGCAGCGGTATAGACGCCATCAATTAATCCTTCCTGCAGTAACCTATATCTTCCAATGTATGATTGTCTTTCAGTTTAAATATTGAGCTGCCCTCTGTCACATATATTGTCCCCTGTGTATCCTAGCATGTTCCCTCCAATCCCACAATTGATTTTCCCACCTTCCCTACCACAGAATATATATCAGTAACTTAATAATTCACCTTGACTTTCAGTGAAGAGACTCCAAAGCTGACTATGGTCAATCCTCCTGAACCATTGGAAGGGAACCCTTGACTGATGAGAGACCAGACCTGACCAATCTCTCATCAACTCTTCAATTGGCATTATGCAATCCCCTGACAGATTGCACTGAACCTGTGAGATTGATCCTGGCTGACTCCCTGAACCAAGTCCCCCCATTGGCTGACTGGCTGTGTCCAAGCTCCTGGACTGAGATTGGTGCTGTCCTTGACTGATTGTGGAGACACACTCTGACTGACGAGAGTCCACATTCACTTGATTGAGGATTACTTCCCTTAGACTTTAAGACAAAGCCTTTTGGCTAAGCACATGTAGTGAGTTTGCCATGTAAGCTGCTGGCTGATGCTTTGTGCGTGACATTGATATAGCATGGTACAATGCTGCAACATTTCCACTTTTGAGACTGATCACTGCAAACAGTCATGGTGAGCTACTGAGCTTTGTGTCTGTGCTTTGTGTCTGTTGCTATCCTTGGTTGTCCTTGAGAAGGTGGTGGCAAGCTGCCTTTTTTAACAGCTGCAATTTCATGCTCTAGGTAGACACATAATGCTGTTAGGAAGGGAAATCCATGATTTTGACCCAACAACACTGAAGGAATGGTGATATATTTCCACGTCGGGATGGTGGGTGGCTTGGATATGATCTTGCAGTTTGTGACATTATCATGTGTCTGCTGCCCTTGTCCTTCTAGATGGAAGTGGTTGTGGGTTTGGCAGGTGCTGGCTAAGCAGCATTGGTGAATTTCCACAGTGCATCTTGTAAATAGGATGTTGATGGTGGAGGGAGTGGAAGGTAGCCTGTAGATGTGGTGCCAATCAAGTGGACTGCCTTTTCCTGGATAATGTTAAGCTTCTTCAGTATCATTGGAGCTGTACCCATCCAGGCAAGTGGGGCGTATGCCATCACATTCCTGCTTTGAGGCTAGTAGGGAGTCAAAAAACTTTGGGGAGTCACAAAGTGAATTACTTGCTGCAGTATTCCTCGCTTCTGATGTGCTTTTGTAACCACTATATTTCTATGGCTAGGCCAATTCAGTTTCTGATCAATGGTAATCCCTAGGATGTTGATAGTGGGGGATTAAGTAATTGTAATAGCATTGAATGTCAAGGAATTGTGATTAGATCTTCTTTTACTAGAGATGGTAAATTCCTGTCATTTGTGTGGCTTGTGTTACTTGCTGCATTTCATTCCAAGCCTGGGTATTATCCAGATCTTGTTGCATCTGAACATGGACTGCTTCAGGATCTGAGAAGTTGTGAATGGAACTGAACATTGTGCAATTATTGGTGAATATTGCTGACCTTATAATGGAGGGAAAGTTGTTGACGAAGTAACTAAAAATATTTGGGCCTGGGACACGAAACTGAAGGACTGCTGCAGCGATGTCATGAGTCCCAACAACCACAACCATCCTCCTTTGCGCCAGGTATGACTCCAGCCAGAAGTTTTCCACCAATTCCTGTTGATGCTAGTTTTGCTGAGGCTCCTTGATGCCATACCTAGTCAAATTCAGCTGCGATGTAGAAGGGCAGTCACTTTCACCTCAACTCTGGAATTCAGCTCTTTTAACCACATGTGAACTACAACTTTAATGAGGTCACTGCCTGGTGGAACCCAAGCTGGGCATCAATGATCAGGCTAGTGCTGAGTAAATGCTGCTTGACAGCACTGTTGATAATATCTTACATCAATTTGTTGATGACTGGGAGTAAGATTGATGGGTTAATAGTCAGTCAGGTTGGATTTGTCCTACTCTTTGTGTACAGAACATACCTGGCAAATTTTCCATGTTGTTGGGTAGATGCTAGTAGCCATACAGGAGCACCTTTGAACGTGTACAACAAGGTCTACAGTACAAGTCTTCAGTACTATTTCCAGAATATTGTCAGCCTTTTCAGCATCCAGTACCTCCAAGCATTTTTTTTTGTATCACATGCAGTGAATCAAATTTGCTGAAGACTCGCATCTGTGATGTTGTGACCTCTGGAGGAGACTAAGTGAGCATAAGGATAGCAAGTCAGCTGCTCTAAAGCTGCACCCTGATCAGATGTATGAAAAGGATGCCTGACTGTGTGCAAAGTGGCTTGGCAGCATTGTTGGTGTTGATGTTCTCTAAAGGTGCAGCATTAAAATGGTAAGTGAGTTAGAGATGTGCCACGATGACAATGTGAGGCCTGTGCATGTCTGATGTTAATCCTCATGGATGGGGATGGAAGTACAGATGGTCACTCCCCATGAAATGTGTCCTGAGACGTTAGGGTCTTCTGTCCAAGATGGAAGCCTGCAGGAACAGGTAGCGAGTTGAAGGCACTGGAAACCCACTTTGACTCTCATTTTGGGAACTGTTGCTGTCTAGTTCTCCCAGACATATGCAAAATAGCAAAGTGCATATAAACTAGGTGAGAATAGATAATAATGTGATGCTAATGAATGCAAATGAGTTCTTCAATTGCTCACTAGTGAGATTCTCATCTTATGGTTCTGGACTTCGAGAATCTTACAATAATTTCCTGACAGACTTGTTCCAGTTCTCAGGAAGGGTCAGTCAACCCAAAAAGTAAACTCTGATTTCTCACCACAGATGCTAACAGACCTGCTGAGCTTTTCTAGTAACATCTGTTTTTGCTTCTGATCTACAGCACCAGTGGTTCTTTCAGTTTTTGTTTTGACTCCTCATTATCCATGAAGTGGAACGATGCAGGTCAATATGTAGTTACTAATCTAAAATGTGGATTTAACATGATATAACTATGGATTAATAATAACACCAACAATGCTGCCAAGCCACTTTGCACACAGTCAGGCATCCTTTTCATACATATGGTAAAACGCCACACTGTACATCCAATGGCAGATGTAACCAAGAAAGGTTAGATGGTTTTTCAGCAACCCATCCAGACATCATATTCAATGTCAGTCACAAAACATTGCAAATACCTTGTCTTCCTTCGGAAGGATTTCAACCCTTTCCTTCAAAAGGTCTGGCCACTGAATTGCCCTCATAAGACGCAAGAATACAATGAGTGTGACCACCCAGTGGTTGAAATCTCTTGTCCTTAGAGCATATACCCATGGATTCTCAAGGTTTTGCTCCAGTATTGACTTATAGGCACAATCCCTGGGTGTTACCCACTGGAAAAGCACTGTACTGCTTAAAAGTGTGACTTTTGCCCCAGTGGTCAGCAACAGTCAGCGACCTCCTGAAATATTTGCACCACTTGATGGCATGTTCTCAGTTTCAACTAGAGTGGATGGTTAGCCAGGCTTCCAAATCTTCATCTCAAATCTTAGCTCCACCTGATGACTTTAATGATTTCTATGAGCCCTAGCTGCACAGAAGCTGCTGATACAGTACTTTTTTTTTCATATAGGACCTCCTCTTCTGCTTTTCTTCCAGTAGTTTTCTCCTCCAGGGTTCTGTCACCTTTTGTCTCACAGATATCTCTCTCTCTCTCTCTCTCTTTATTGCACTGTACTGCGTCTTGTGGTCTTTGTTTCTCACTCTACATGATCACAAGGGTGATCTGTTAACTTTAAATGCCAGCCATCACCAGGCATTCACTTAAAACAGAAACTGAAAGGAAACAATGCGTAGCTTGTGCCAGAATTCTTCGGCTGATAAGAATTAGAATTCTTCTCCACTGTCTGGAATTAAGCTAAATTCAAGTTTGTAACAACTTGAACCCCCAGCTCTTTAAATACAAAAAAAACACACCCTGAAGCTTTCAATTAAAGTTAGAAGTTCCTCTGCTGGATTGCTTTGATTGTCAGGCCATTGGGTGTGTAAGTTACAAAACATCATTGCTGTCAGTTCCTGAGGCTTTAATAGCATTCTTTTTTGACATTTACCAATGACTGCTATTACAGCTGAGGTCATTCTGAAAGTTTAGATGAATTTTAAAAGCTAGATTTTTTATTAATCGTAGCATGGAGCTGATTTCCCATTTTGATCAAAAATTTAAAGACATTATCAAAGGATTAGATGTCTTTAATGTGAGTAATGAATGGAACTTTTTTTTATAACAGATTGCATACTCGAGGGGACTTAAAATAGTCAAATGTGTTTAATAAATAGAAGTGTGTTTGTCAGTTTTGAGTATGTATGAGGGAGAGCTCTATTAGAATGTTAGATGTTGTTTTTCAATACCACATTGCTATTGATGTCTGCCCATAGTGGCTACTGGGCTCGTATGTGTAAAGATGGTGTATGGGCGTCAGGTAGCAGAGAAAGACCATGAGTTTAATGAAGGGTGAGGAATTATGGGTTAGAAGTGAGGGCTAGAAGGAGTTACAGCTTTTAAGTCAACTGAAATGAGGGTCAAGAATACTTGGCTCAATACCAGCCCAACTCAGCACTGCCAGGCTTGGTAGGCCACATATGGTCTGCTTTCACAGTAAGAGAGCTTAATTCTATCCCATGTCCATCTCCCTGGTATGAACACTGGATCTGACAGAATCCTTTAAACCAAACGAGGTATTCAGGGTCTGACATTTCCTGATTAGAGCCACTCAGCTTGTTTGTAAACAGCCAACTCATAATGCTAGAACAGCATACCGAAAGGTGGATATATTTGGTATATGATATGGTTCTGTTTGATTTTGGATAGAGGGAGAAACCTTGGTCATCATTCTAAATACTACTAACAATCATTTATTTATAATTCTCCATTTGTTAAGTAATTTTGCTCTCTCCTGATTTTTTAAAATTACATTGACTATGCAGAGGATTGACAACTTTCTAGTTGTAAGGCCTTTGTCAGTCTATAGAAAATTGTGAAGATCTCTGGGAGAGATTCAATGAACTCTCCCTCTAAGGTACCATCTCTCCCTGTGAGACGTGCTTGACCTCATTTTGATTACTCTCACTAATAGTGGTTGAAATTGATTACTCGCCATTCGTTATTAATCATTATTGCATGAATGTGTATCCCTAAATTTGTTTCTTAAAATTCCAATAATAATTTTTAAAATGGCCATGCAGCTATACAAAAATCTCAGATTACATTTACAATGCATAAGCAAGTGCTGGATTTAGATAATTTCACAATATCCCATTGTTATAATGTACAATACAAGTTTTGTAAAATAGATTGTTTCAAAAAGGAATTCTGATTGCCTTTTAAACAGTACATTTTTCATTACATTCAAATGTCAATTAGCTTTGAATCAAACCATTTTGATTTGAGTGTTTCAACAGGGAATTTGATTTACTGACAATTGAACACAGCATCACAATGATGTTGACAGCAAAAATTAACAGTGCCAAGAGCCTTGCATCATTCTTCAATATATCAAGATACATTAAAATACAATAATGGACACATGGGTAATGTTTTCTAATCTAACTGCTCAGAGATGTTATTGCACACCTATGGAATAGCTAAAACTTGAACCCAGGCAGGGTGGCTACCAAGCCTGTATTCTTAAAATAAATTAATTCTAATTTAACAAGTCCAAAGATTTTCATTGCTCAGTTAATACTCAGTTTATTAATAATAAAAAGACACAACTCTTGAATACTGATCTCAGTAAACATGTGTACATCTTAAAATTGCTTTGTTTTACAAGCTTACTCTGAGAAGAAACTGCCTATTTAGGGATAAGCAGTGGTTGTAATATTTGAATCAAACTCATACAGGGGTGTTTATTCAGTATTTATAGTTTATAACTAACTGTCATTGATTACTGTATTAGTAAGGACAAGGAATGCCAGATGAGATAATAGTTAATGTTTAAAATGTCATGAAGGCTGCTGATACTTTTACATTTTAATACATAATTAAACTCACTTTCCTGTGCTACTTATCATTTCAATTTGTACATAACTGTTTCCTTTAATGCATTCTTGTGAGAACTGATGGTATAGAAAACATTGTATGTAAATGTACTTCGTATATATTTTTGTGTTTTATAGGTATGCGTGTAAAAATTATATCATAAAGACCCATCTACCTTTTGTGTTTTTATTGCACGTAAAGCTGTACAAGTGTGTAGCCACATTATGTAAAATACTGCAGTAAAACCTGAGCATTTTTTAAACCAAATACAATTATCATAAAAAGTAAGAGACTTTTACAAACAACTGAACACATTTTGTTATGACCTCAACTGTAACATTAAACTTTGCATAAAGCATGCTTGCATGCAAATCCAAATGCACTTTTAGGAATGTTTATTTCTGGCTGTGCAATTCAGTGTCCTCCAGGAATTAAAATATTAAGCCATTTTTGTTTCTTTCAGCCATAACACTGTACTTTATCTCAACAAATGTCTCTCCTAAAGCAATGCACAAGGTCAACCATATCTACTTCATATGATTAGGACAACTGCAGAATTACATGCAAATGATTACAACATGACTTCAGAAGCACACCTATTTAGGTTTTAGCAGTGGGCAAGACACCTTTTTCCAAACTTTCAACAATATCAGGGTATTCCTCAGCCACACACCAGCACAATATGACAATTTTTGTCTACTCATTTCAAGGCATTTTGGGAATATGTGCTCCTGGCAAGTAGCTCCACACGTTTGGAGCACATATTAGCAAATTGCATGCATACCCCTGCACTTGTTAGTATTAACAGTAATGGCTCAAAATCTGCTGTGACATGACAATGAATAGCACACATTGTTTTAGACATGGCCTTGTTATTTAATTTTGATGATATTTTGTCCCTTACATTGCTGTAAGTATGAAATACAAACAATAGGACGGGAATTAAGTGGACAAGAAAGCAACTGCATATCTCCTTAACCAATAAGCAGATTCGCAATAAGTGGTTTAAAATGAACAACATAAGAATTAGGAAATAAGTATAATTTAGAATAGTGAATTCAATATCAAATTAGGTGCAGAAAGAAATACAAAGGGAACAAAAAACAATTGATGAGAAAGAAAAAAGACAAATTAAAAATGTTAATGTTTGAAGTATTTCCAACAACAACAAAAACCTAAGGAAATTAAACTCTAAACATATAATAAGGTAATTTCAATGCCAGTGAAGTAGACTGTTTGTTTTTATCAGTAAAATATGTACTTAAGACTCGAAATAACTTGACTTAACTTGCTGTGGCAAACTTACCTTCTATCTATCATGCAAAAACTGTAACGTCACGCGGTCACTGCATTTGAGGGTGGAGCCAAACAAAAAGGTGCCATTTTCGCAAAGCTTACTTCAGAAATTTAATTGAATGTTTAACAGCAATGTTTTAATTTTCTTGTTTAATCATGCATCTGTCCTCAACTCACACTGCTGTGACATTTCTGTATATGTGATACTGAGTTCTATTAACATTGTCATTATTCTGACAGCAAATTTTGGGCCATTTGAAGTCACAAGACAGGTCATTTCCTCTGTATATAAACTGTTATGAAAATACAGACATGCACAAATGGGGCATAACTGGCAGGAAATATTAATGGACTGTTTGTACTCTTACGCTCAGTAGTAAAATAGCCTGTAAGAGGCTCATGTAGCTTTTGAAAACTACTCTTCCCTCTATTCAACTTTCTACTTGTAAGGCCTTATTAAAAGAGCCTTAAGAAACTTTTCATAAATATGTGGGTGGACAAATTAAGTGAGCAAGCAAATCCAGATTAGCTAAAGAACATGAAGGTTTCAAAGAATTATCACAGCTTTTCGAAAACAGCACAATAATTCTTATATAAACATGGTGTAGAACAAACAAATTTTACAAAAGTGAACATTTGAAAAACACAAATATTTCATCTGCTTTACTCTTCGAGGTTATTAGGTTGTTGACCTATGGAGATTATAACCCATATACAGATACAAACAAGAAAGGATAACAAACTGTTATCATTTCTCCAGTCCTATTGGATTGTTTGGATCTTTTATAGTAATGCATGAAATTATTAATTCTAATTTAATAGCGGAGGCACTGTGGATACTTGTAGAGAACAAAAATGACATTTCGGGCCATATTTTCCCTGCTTCTGAATCCACTCTCAGTCTTAAATGGGGGTTGAAAGCCCAAACAGTATGGAAAACAGTCATCTGATCTTCCATAAAGTGATCAATTGGTGATTGGAAAATGAGCTCACAGTCCAATTAAGGATGGCAAGTAGGCGCTCAAAGATGAACAGTCAATCACAAGTGAGGAAGAGGAAGCTTCAAAATGTAAGGGCCCACTCTCCAACTTCTTAAAATCTAAATTAAAAATGACCTTTGCAGCAGGACCCCACTGTGAGGAAGAGCCTTTCTAAGTCCATGATGCCTCCCGTACATTCCTTTAATTGGAACGGTTAGCTCCCCATTGCATGCAGAGGGCAAGCCCTGCATTTCTCTAGCCCACCTCCAGGAAAATAGCCCAGAGTTGGGATGGACTTGGGAGACCCAGCAACCCACAGCCACTCTTGGTTCAGTGGGGGCTGAAAATGTATTCCTGTAAATCAAATTTGTTTATAGCACCTGCTATATTAGAATAAAGTAAAATACTTTATTACGGGAATGATGGCCATTCTTCTCAGAAAATTTTGAAACACCTACGGTATAAGCCAATACAAGATTGAAAAGTCATGTTTTATTTTTCTCTATGATGTTCAATAATCCCTTCATTTGTCCTTGTAAACAAGAATGTAAATACAATATTGATTAAGAAAATAACTTGTCAACTGATTTTTTTTGGCGGGGGGTGGTTTGAGTATCAAGAAGGCTGACCTTTTGGTTAATTCTCCCTATTTAATTTCTAAAAAAACACTGAAATTGAGTTTGAAAGCAAATGGAACATATCTGTCTATTCAAGCCTGTAAAATTGGAAGCACATTTTAACCCTGTTTTTCAGGATATTTCTTTAGTAGACGAGCTTTGCAGTTATAAATTTGGAAACTCACTTCTTGCAGACACGCTACATAGTCTTACATGATAGGAGAAATGCAAGTAGATTTTTTACTTACATGGTCTAAAACCTGTGGACTGTTGTGCATTTGTCAAAGCAAGCATAGGAAAATTTATAATATACTCATGGCATAGCACAGGCTACATGCTGGATTTGAATATCACTAACTGATTATGCCAATGTCATGTTCCACCAATTTAAATGTGTATTTTCCTCCAAACTCAACTCCTGTAGGAGTCCTCAGTATGTGATACTCTACATTGTGATGAACATAACATTATCTGTTTGTGGACCCAGTTAGTTTAGACACCAGGATGTTCAATTGTGCAATTTACAAAGGTTTCCCGGGTAGCAGTGGACATTGATGCTACATTGGTGATTGGTGCATTTAAGTATGGAAGGCAGTGATTGCAGTGGGAGTGGCAACCTAGAATGATAAACAGTAAAACTGGTGAATGAAACAACTGATCCAACCAGTTTTGTATACTTCAAAATGTAGGAATTGTAGAACCAGTACATTCATTTCCCAGTATCACTGTGCCTTAAACCTTGATTTTCTCTCTGTGAAGGCAGTATTGGTGGTATTAGACAGTTCACCAAAGATGGTAAAAGGTGGTGATGGGATGAAGCTGGTTAAGGAGTAGAAGACAATGAAGGAAATAAAGAGAAAAACATGCAGTGTTCATGGTAAAATTTTAATATGAGATTTAGATGTTGAATGCCATATAATGCTAATATTTTACTGTCTGAAGGGTGGATTTTTGTGGAGGGGATTGCAGTTTTCATGTATGTAGGATGGATTTTTGATTTATTGAGATTGGACTTTTATTGTACGGGGTTTAGATTTTTGAAAGGGTAGGAATTATAGCATATCGCATGAGTGCTTCGGCTCTGAAAGTAACAGAATAATTTGATTTTTGGTGTCTGTGAGGATACTTGGATTGTCTGTGTTCAAACAAGTTTTGATTTTCAGCATGTTAGGTTGGATGCTGATTTTTTAAAATATAAAGGTTTGGAATTTGCAGATATTTCTTGAGGAATTTGCAAATTTTTTAGTACAAAAACAAGCTAATTTACAGCGCTTGTCTAGCTCCAAAGTGTTTGGATTGTATGAAGTTTGCTCAGTCCCTGTGCATTGTGGATCCAGTCAAGTGATCTGAAATTGCTGCTCTAGGGAATGAATGCACATGAAATCAGCTGCGTTTTCACAAGTGCCAACTTCTGGGAATTGCCATTCTGTGTATTTTGTTAATGTTTGAAAGCCAAAGATATTCAAGTTTGTCATGTTAATGTACTCACTTTAACTTGACCGATGAGGAATAAAACTTTATTTGAACTTAAAAAAATTATTTGTGAACAAACCATTCTGATTTCTTCAGGATTTATTTAGTTTCAGATCAAGATGCTTTTGGGTTTCAAAGTTCTGTGGAGAAAATAAGACATTGTGGCCCATAATTTTTTTTTAATATGGCACAGTAAGTCCTGTTACTAAAATACTAGGGCACACCTGCCAACATTCATTATACCTAATTAAAATAGAAGTTTTAACTCAACATTTAGTTGGGATCAGAACATCAAATGACTAAAGCTGCAATGACTCTAATTTTACATGTCAAGTTCTGTTAATAGACACAATATTAGTTGAGAAATCTATTCTGTTACCAATGGTACAGGGCTAGAAAGCTCTATAGTATTGTTCACTCCGTACAAGATTTGAGCATGTTAGTCACTTAGTCACTGCTCCTAATTTATTCACAAATTGCACACTTCATCTGTCCAATTATGTGTTAACCTTCCACATTCAACTGTTCTAAGTTTAGGGCCAATTGATAATGTAATTGATAATACATAGTGTAGTTTCTTAGTAAGTTATATCTGAACCTAAAAGCCTGACAGTCATTAAGTTTATTGACTCATTAGTGGAGAATTGTAAAGGATAATATAGTATAGACAACATAGAAAACTATCCATTCAGCCCAAATAGACTGTGCCAATGTTTATGTTCCACTTGAACCTCATCTTGTCTTTCCACACCTAAATCTATCAAAGTAATCCTCCTTAAATAGATTGTGTAACTTCCCTTTAAATGCATCTATGCTATCATGTAACTACTTCCTGCAGTGGCAAGTTCCACATTCTCGCTAATAAACAGATGCCTCCAAAATTCCCATTTTGATCTCCTTTTGAAAATCTCAAGCAAATATTATTTAAATGGAATGAGATTGCAGAATGTTATGGTACAGAGTGTAAATCACAAAATCAAGCTATAGTTAACAAGAAGTAATAAGGAAGGTAGTGTTGTTGGCCTTAATTGGAATGGGAATTGAGAATAAAAGTCAATAAGTTTTGCTGCAAATGTACAGGATATTAGTGAGGTCACATCTGTTGTACTGAGTATTAGTTTTGGCTTCTTTAATTAATCAGATATACTTGCATTGGAGATTATTCAGAAAAGATTCTTGAGACAAAGGTATGGTGCTATGCAAGCCAGCCAGGCTTGGACTACTTTCATTGGATTTAGAAGAATGTGATCCTATTGAAAGACAGAAGATTCCAAAGAGTCTTCATAGGTTAAATACTGAGAGGTGCTTTTTGTCAATGGGGATTAAAGACCAGTGTGCACAGTTTTAAAACAAGGGGAATTTAAGACAGAGTTGGGGAAGAACTTGTTTTCCGAGTGTGTCATTGACCTAATCCTTCACTCAAGAGAATATTTTTGAGACATAGAGTAATAGAGTATTGGATATTTTTGAACATTTGACTATATCATTGAAGATTTTTAATGCTTTGTCAGGTTTTAGATTTACAAGTGAGTCGAGCATTATCAATGTGGAAGAGTAAGCAAGAAAGTGGAAGGCCATAATCGGATCAGTCACATTCTTACACAGCAAAGCAGTGTTGAGGGGCCATGCGACTTACTCCTGTATCTTGTTCCTATACTTTTATAACAATAACCTCTAGCTATATTGTTCATCACATCAGAAAATATTCTGTCTGACAACTCCATCAATTTTAAATTATGTAAGGTGACCCCTCAACAAACTTTCTTTTGTATGGGGAAAGAGATTCAGCCTGTCAATTCTTTCTAGATTAATTCAGAAAACGAAATTCTGGCTGCTTTTGCTGCTATCCACTGAAGTAACGTGAAAAAAGGAGTAATTAATCCCAGGAATGTCTGGGGTTCAGTCACACTTTTTGCTTAGTTAGTTGACTGCATTTAATGTGTAGAGATGCTTTAATCATCATCAATGCTCTGAGGCTAGTCCGGGAAAAATTCTTTTGAGTATGTGTAGCTCTAGAATAAAAGTAGGTTTGAACAGGGTGATTTCATGTGATCGGATAGCTGCACACATAAATAACAACAAGATTCAAATGTGAATATTGGCCACTTCAGCAACATTTTGAAGGATGCTGAGATTTGAGAAACTAATATATCAACAAGCTGTATTAATTTGTAGAAGAGAATGGGAGGCCACAAGAAATAAAGTCTCTAATCAAAGAAGTACAAGAATATATAACTATTCACAGGGTTAGTATTGCCTTGTAATGCCTCTTTTGAGCTGCTGGTGTCATCCTTTGCTCAAATTACTCTCCAGACTAGAGTTTCTGTAAACCATTACAAAGTGAAATGACTTACTAAACTAAAACACCAAAATTGTGAGAGTGATGACAAATTGAGTTGCTGTATTTATTACACGAACTATGGAAAAAAACATTAAAACACTAAAAATTGTTAAAACACACAAAATAATTGCTCATCAGCAGAAAAATAAAAATGTCAGGAAATTATTCATAAATGAATATAATAAATTTGAACTTCTAATGATCTTTACCTGTTCCATTAATTCCCATGCAGAACAACTAGTAGCACGAGGTTAAAGCAAAGGATTAACTCCTGGAACCATTCACCTCACAACAAAAAAAATACTTTGAAACACCATATCTAGCTATTGAATGAAGTACAGCAGCACTGGACTCTTTATAGGCACAGTTGTGTGTAATGTTTACAACACTGTGGCTTAAACTGCAGTCCCAAGGTCACAAAGTGTACAGTAAAACATGGCCATCAATTACGAGCACAAACATTGACAAATAAACATAAGACAGTACAATTGACACTGCATAGAAAAACACAGTCCAGGTCAGCACTGAAACACTGCCAAAAATTGCCCAGAAAACTTTTCTGTTTTAGCTAAAAATTTCCATCCTTTTATCTTTTTTTAGGAAGCCTGGACTTGTTTTGGTCCTACTGCAACGCCATTACAGTCGAGAATATACTGTAAACAACCTTGTGGTGGTGGTCGCTGCTGAGGAAATGAGCCTGTCTGTGCCTGTACCTCCTTCAAACTTCCACCCTACAAAAAAAAATGGAGTCCAAATTAAGTCTGGCACTTAGATGGAATTTATTTGCATTAGTAGTGTTGTTCCAAAAAGTTCTTAAATGGTACCAGTGGTTTCTCAAAGGAACTGGTGAAAATGATCACGATCCACCTACTGATTATGAATGAAATACTTCATACTAGAAAGGCTTGTTTGTGATTACTGCATTGAATTAATTAAGTGGCAGGTTCAAAATAACTATTCAAAACATGGATTTGATATAAAAAGTAAACAATTCACCTTGGCAGATGCAGTTCTCATGTATACAGTTTATTTTGGTTTGAATATCATGGTTTTCACGCACTTACTCATTCCTATCACCATAAAAGCCTGCTAAATCATACATTAGAACAAGTGGGGCTATCTTGGGCCACATGAGCTATCAGGTGATCGTAACAAACAAACATTTATGGCATATTAGGTGGTGTAATTATATCAGAGTAGGTCCTAGGTAAGCTTCTTATATGTAAATTCTACAATGTTGCTGCCAGCACAGTTTATGTGACGTATACTGCTGCTGATGACAATTAATAGGGGATGCAATTGTTGGCAGTATTTAAAACGGTAGTGCTATAGTTTCGTTGAAAGGAGTAATGTTGCTGACCTAGGTCAGAATGTCATTGTGAAAGAGAATTTGGGCCAAATCTTCCAATTTCTCGAGCCATTATCACCCTCTTCTTCAGACGTATGACTGCAGGTCAGAATCCTAAGGAGATCCTGACGCATCAATCTTTGCAAGTAGGTATCGTCCAGCAAGTCTGAACTTCAGATGGGCAATTTCCCTACTCATAGAACTTTCTCTGAGCTGGAGTCTGAGACTTCAGCCAGTTTTGATATACAACCTGCAGTTACCCAGGAATTCACAAAATAAAACCTATTCCGGCGCCTGGGTAACTGCACAGCTGATGTCCTAATCACACTGAATCTCTGGCTACCTTCCAAACCCTCAAGTGCTCTCTTTGAATAACCAACTCCATGTCCCTGCCCTCCCCCAGAACCCATTTCTAGTCCCAACCACCTCTACGCCACTAATCAGGCCTAGTCACCCAACCCAACCAGACCTGACCAATCCGTGATCCATCCATCAATTTTCCCAACCAAGTTATCCAAATCACCCACCCCATCCACTTCCTACAACTATCCACCCACCCACTTATCACACCAACCAACCCACATACCCACTGAACCATTCCACTAACCCACTCACCTCATCCACTTAAACCATTCCCACCTCATTGACCAATCTGACTCAACATCCACCATACACTTACCCAGTTACCTCATCCACCATATTCAGTTCACCCTCTTCCATAACTACCCATCTCACCCAACACTCACCTACTTACTCACTAATGACCTCACCCACATATTCACTGATTGCATGCATGCAACGATCCTACTCATTCAGTTATTCATCCATTCACTACTATTTGGAAATTGCGCATTTAAACTTACCATGAGGCAGCTTTATTCCATTTCAGTGCTTTCCTGAAGGAACAAGGTGCTGCGCATTTCTGGAAGCCAGATGGAAGGCCCCAAAAGAAATGCAGAGCCGTGTTGAATCAGAGCACTTTTCGAGGAGACCAACAATCCAATGATTGCCACTCCTAATAAGACTGGAGCCTTTACATAACCAGGGCACTAACAGGAAATTTAACTGTTGCTGTGCATACTGTAATAATGTTATGAGAAATTCTACTTCTAGATTCCACACCTTTTAAGCAAATGATCAAAGGGCGCATGAGGATTAAACCATTGTCTCACTAAGGTAATATTGTACCTCATTACTTTATAATGGCGGTAACTTGGAGTGAGATCACACTGTGACGCAAAAGTTACCGAAGTCTTGCAATGTAACATTAACATGTTACCTGAATGATATACGTCACCGTGTTTAGCACTTTAAATTTAAAAGATAAGTACATTAGATACATTAATATATTTTCTTTGCTTAGCTTGCCTGTGGTTGTTGTGTGGCAGCAGGTCTCTGAGGTGAGGGAATTGGTGTCCTTGGTATCAGTTTGTTCATTTTGGCTAAAACTAATTCAGTTAGAAGCTCTCTGTCTTCGGCCTGGTGCTCCCCAATCAATGGCATTGTGCAGTCCATGACCTGTAAAAGATCATAAATGTGAATCTGTTTTGCTGGTGATAAATTGTTTCATTTTATCACAAATCCTCAGTGAAGCAATATAATTATTTCAAATGTTGGATTATTTAATTGAGAGCCTACTTTTGTGACATGCAGCACCAGGTCAGCGCAAATCTATAGTATGACTCCTTCTGTTTGCATTCCCTCTTAGTGTGTTACTCTTTTCACATGCAATCCAGGTGGTTATGTATTGTTTTATTAGGGTGAGAAGGTTACAGCCGTGGCCATGTCACATTCTCATCTCCATATGATTAAGTATTTGGAGGAGGAGCCAATGGATAGCCTTCCTGCCCTGCCACCACTTTGCCTAATTCTGCTGATACTAACTCAGTGAAAGGCTGCAGGTCACCATGTGAGGAGCACATTAAGGATACCCTGGAATATTTGTTTGCTGGCTCCTGGGGCTGTGTCCATCATTCTAAGTTGCTGACTGAGAGATCTGGCATTGGGATGGTAGGAGGAAATTGAAACCCATTCCATGCTCTTCCTGCCGACCGCTCCCCTCCCTGGCAGCTTCCAACCTGTCTTACATTTGTGTGTGGGTTTTTCCCTTATCTTGGAACCTGGGCGTATGTAGTAGCGGCAACAGTCACTGACTCTCCAGTGGTATTACTGAGTGCTGAAGAGCTCTAGTCTCTGATTGGCTGGACTTCCACCTAGGAGGTCCTTGATCCCAGGGGAAGCTTGCAAATGGCCTGCTAAATGCCTGAGTCGCACAAAAATGCAGTTGGCCATCTTGAAAAGAGGTGGTGCAGGTGTCACCCCACTTTCCAGCCTTTGGCTGAAACTCCTGTCACCTCTACAAAATACCATCCATAGAATCATTTGGTGGTGCCATTCCCAGTACTACAACAGCATTCCTTAATGTAGAAATGAAGACCCAGATGTTCACTGAGATGAGATGAAGCGGGAGCCCTTTAAAAAATGTAGGGTAGACACCACACCATGATTACCCAGTTCCCATTTTTAGGCAATTTTCACTGGCAAGGGATATGGCTGCAGAGAGCTGCTCAAAATGCTACCATACTTCTCAGTTCTAATGTGGGGAGAGCATTTTAAACCTGATTCTATCCTGCAACTGCAGTGGAGATGGGTCCCTTTGTTAGTGGACTTGACTGATAGACTATTAAGGGAGGTGGGCACAGTGGAGGAGCCTCAATTTCAAGTGGTAAGCCAATAAAAAGTCATGCTGCTCCTGGAATTCTTTCATTAACAAGCCTTAAAATATTCAATAAAAATTGTCTTTCAGCCTCAAGGATTTTAAGTTAGCTGTGCCTTTAATTTTTTTTTCCTTTATTCAATCATAGAATGTGGGCATCGCTGGCCAGGCAGCATTTATTACCCATCCCTAATTTCCCAGAGGGCAGTTTAGAGTCAACCACTTTGCTGTTGTTCTGGAGTCAGATGTAGGCCAGACCAGGTAAGGATGGCAGTTTCCTTCCCTATAGGACATTAGAGAACCAGATGGGTTTTTCCTGGCAATCAACAATGGATTCATGGTCATCATTATATTCTTAATTCCAGATATTTATTGAACTCAAATTCCAGCATCTGCTATGGCGGGATTCAAACCGAAGTCCCCAGAACATTGTCAATTAACAGTCTAGCTATAATACCGCTCGGCCATCACCCCCCCAATATACAATAATTAATTTTTAAACAAATTTGTTCATGGGATGTGTGTATGTTTAGCTGAGCCAGCATTTATTATTCATCAATAGTTGCCCTTGAGAAGACGGTGGTGAGTTGCCTTCTTGTATCGCTGCAGTCCATGGGTGCATAGGGATACCCATATTGCTGTTAGGGAGCATTTTAATACAGAAACAGGGAATAAATAATTATGTTGTTTCAAGTTAGGATTGTGTGCAGCATGGTGGGGAACTTAATGGTGTTTCCCCCAGGAACCTGCTGCAATTGTTCCTTCCTTGGGATAAAGGTCATAGTTTGGATGGCACTGTTAAATGAGGCTTGTGAGTTGCTGTACTGCATGTCATAGATGGTGCATACTGCAGCTGCTGTACTTGGTGCAGAAGGGGAGCATATTGAAGATCATGGATGGGTTACCAATCAAATGGGTTGCTTTTCATCTTGGAGGGTGTTGCGCTTCTTGAGTTTTGTTGGAGCGACATCATCCAGGAAAGTGGACAGTATTCTATTGCACTCTTGGCTTGTGCCTCGTAGATGGTAAACACTCTTCAAAGAGGCAGGGGGTGAGTTACTCACCTTGGAGTTCCTGGTCTCTCACCTGCTTTTATAACCACAGTATTTATATGGCTGGTGCTTCTGGTCAGTGCAAACTTCCAAGTAGTTGATAGGAGTGGTTGCAATGCCATTGAATGTCAAGGGGTGATGGGTAGATTCTCTTTTGTTGAAGAAGTTCATTGTCTAGCACTTATATAGTATGAGTATCATTGATGTAACAGATGAAGTAGTTGAAGATGGTTGGTCTAAGGATTCTCCTCTGGGGAACTCCCGTTGCGATGTTGTGGAGCTGAGATGATTAACCTTCACCAAACACAACCATCTTCCATTGTGCCAGTTATGACTCCAATGAATGTAGAGTTTTCTCCAGATTCCCATTAAATACAGTTTTGCGAGGGCACATGAGTGTGTGAGCGACAGAAGTTGAGAAGCAATAGAAAAGGTAAGATACCCAACCAACTACAGTAAGTGGCATCAGACCGACCTATCTTCAATGGTCCATGCTCTCTCTCTCTGTCAATTATACTAGCAGCCATAGCATTGGGCTATGGATTGAAACAGGTCCTCTTTTTGTTTTTGTCTTTTCTGCGCCTAACTTCTGTCATGTTTATGAAATTATCTAATAATCAATTATTCATCAGGGGTTAATTAATGATGTGTTAGTTTATTAAAATGTAGTAAAACTCATAAGTAGATGTTACAGCAAAGCAACTGGTTTCTGTGTATATAGCTTCCAAAATCATAGCAGACTATCTAGCAGGCAGACTTATATCATTGTTTGCGTAAAGCACATAGAGTCCTTAAAGTTGAACTCTCTTCAAGGCAAACTAAACAAAAAACATTTCTCTCCTTTCCAAAAAGATGGTTAACTATTTACAAGAACAAGTGAACTTATGGGCATCTGGGTAATTCCTGAAGGTAATTTGTGGAAATATCCAGATCTTGTGATGATGACTTTGTCTGGAAGTGCTATTGAGTTTTGTTGACATTGGCGATATTGCTCATCATTCCTGCTTGTATTGTCAAGCCACTAACTGATTTCATTCATCAACTATTTCAAGTGGTTTAAAACTTCTTGGCAACTACCATTTGTTCCTTAAGAGCTTGCAGCTCATTTTGAAGCTTCTGGTTTTAAACCATGGATTCTTTGAATCCTTCAGCTGGTCAAATATATTACGTCATTCTCACCCAGCATTGTTAAGTTTCCAGGCATTTTAAGGGCTATTTCTTTTGAATATTCTGCTACAGTTTCTGCTATACTCCAATATTTGACTGGTTCCATAGATTGTGACTAGCGAGATGTCACAGCATACTGGTATATTTGCATTTTCTGGTATGGTAGTGTTCACAATGTTAAATATCTGCGACATCCAGAAGGACCGATTGTATTTACACTTCAACACTGATCCTGCACATGGAATTGGTGAAGTATAGTATGCTGAACATTTTACATTCGTAGCTTTCATCATGGCTTTTGCATGTTTGTGAGTATATGATGTTTAGAATTGTCAGGGGAAGTACTTTGACACTTGACCCTGTACTGATCTTAGCCCTCATAATAAACAGTCACCAGTGCTCTGAAGAAAGATAATCTGAATGTTTTACCCACTTTGTATGATATTGATGACGATATTTTTATGAGATTGACTGTGTGAAACATGTTCACCACTCTTTGTTTCATCATATACACTGTCAGATTCTGTTTGTTGATCACATGATGTATACGCCTCTGCTGGGATGCCAAATGGTCTTTGTTGTAAGTTAAAGGTATTCCTTGTGTATGGTACATTTGGGTTGGTAAACGGATTTTTCTAGCTGCATTTCCCTTTGTTCTAATGCACTACCTGTACCACTCACCTTTATGCCACCAGCCCAGCAAAATTGATTGAAAGTGCGGCATTTAACTGGTGCATACAAAAGGCCAGGCACCTTTTACAGACTTGCTATGACTGGGTGTTGTATTGATTGTATCCAGCATCACAACTGAACTTCTAAGCTGTGAGACACAGTAGGAACTGCAGCTGCTGCAGAATCTGAGAATAACACGGTGTGAAGCTGGATGAACACAGCAGGCCAAGCAGCATCAGAAGAGCAGGAAAGGTTGATGTTTCGGGTCGAGACCCTTCTTCTAAGCGGTGAGAGAGATAATGGGAAGTGCAGATGCTGGAGAATCCAAGATAACAAAGTGTGGGGCTAGATGAACACAGCAGGCCAAGCAGCATCTTAGGAGCACAAAAGCTGGCGTTTTGGGCCTAGACCCTTTCTGATGAAGGTTCTAGGCCCGAAATGTCAGTTTTTGTGTTCCTTAGATGCTGCTTCGCCTGCTGTGTTCATCCAGCTTCACACTTTGTTTTCTAAGCTGTGAGGATTGTTTCATAGTTAAGCCCATCCTTCAGTAACACTTCAACCCTATAATACTTCAGCCCATCTGTGTATCTTTCTGCAAAGCTTCCATAGGGGTGGATATAATCATTCTGAATTGGACTTCTAATATGTTTTGTATGTACTGGGGAGCTTGTAGTACTTTGTCTATTAATTCTGATGTATTAAGTTAGTGTAGGCCTTTGTTCCCAGTTGCCAAGCGAAGTCATAGAGCTATACAGCACAGAAAACGATCCTTCAGTTCAATTTGTCTATGCCATCCAGATATCCTACATAAACCTAGTCCTATTTGGCAACGCATTTTGCCCATATCCCTTGAAACCCTTCCTATTCATGTACTCATCCAGATGTCTGTTAGATGCTGTAATTGCACCAGCCTCCACCACTTCCTCTGGCAGCTCATTCCATATACACACCATCCTCTGTGTGAAAAATTTGCTCCTTAGGTCCGTTTTATATCTTGCCCTCTCAATTTAAATTTATGCCCTCTGGTTTTGGACTCCCTCCACCCCAGGGAAAAAAACCTCGCCTGTTTTATCCTATCCATGCTCCTCATGATTTTATAAACCTCTATAAGGTCACCCCTTAGCCTCCGATGCTTCAAGGAAAATAATCCCAGCCTACTCTGCCTCTCTCTATGGTTCAAAACGTCCAACCATGGCAACATCCTCATCAATTTTTCTGAACCCTTTCTAGTTTCACAACATCCTTCGTATAGGAGGGAGACCAGAATTGCACCAATACTCCAAAAGTGGCCGAACCAATGTGCTTTACAGCTGTAACACGACGTCCCAACTCTTCTACTCAATGCACTGACCAATAAAGGCAAAAATACCAAATGCCTTCTTCACTATCGTATCTACCTGTGATTGCACTTTCAAGGAACTATGAACCTGCACTCGAAGGTCTCTTTGTTCAGCAACACGACCTTACCATTAAGTATATAAGACCTGCCCTGATTTGCCTTTCCAAAATGCAACACCTCACATTTATCAACTTTAAACTCCATCTGCCACTCCTTAGGCCATTGGCCTATCTGATCAAGATTCCATTGTACTCTGAGATAGCCTTCTTCGCTGTCCACTACACCTTCAGTTTTAGTGTTACCTGCAAATTTATTAACCATACCTCCTATTTTCAAATCCAAATCAAATCTTAAATACTTTTTCGTTTTGCATATGATACAAATGTGAATTGGGCATTGATGTCAAGGGCTGTCATTCTCACCTCATCTCTTTCGTCCATGTTTGAACCAAGGCTGGAATGAGGTCAGGAGCTGGGTGGACCTGGCAGAACCCAAACTGAACATCACTGAGCAGATTATTGCTGAGCAGGTGCTGCTTGATAGCACTATTAATGACACGTTCTATCACTTGACTCACAATTGAGAGTAGACTGCAGGGGACGTAATTGGCCGAGTTGGATTTATCTCACATTTTCTGTACAGGACATACCTAGGTAATTTTCCACATTGTCAGGTAGACGCCAGTTGTGTAAGTGTACCAGAAGACCTTGACTAGGGGAGTGGCAATTTCTGAAGCAGAAGTGTTTGTACTATTGTTGGAATTGTGTCAGCGCCTACAGCCTTTGCAGTATCTACTGCCTTCAACCGATTCATAATAAGACATATATGAATCTAGAAACCATACCTCTAACTGTTATTTAAAGATTATAAATTCTGTTATGTGTTCCAGTTTAAAGTATGGAATTCTGTGGACATTCTGACAAAATACATCTTCCTTTGCTTGTGATTGATCTGGATCATATCTAGACTACTTCTGCTTTCTCAATTGCATTTAACTAGCCTCTCAATAGGGAGATGTCTACTTGCCAGTATGCTGTCACTGTAATAAATAAACACAATAAGGCATGTCTCAAATGCTTTGGTATGATTTAGGATTGTCTGCCACGTACTTTATCCATAGATTAACTTATGTTTTGACTGTTCAAGCACCATGGGCCTCATTAGCACAATGTTTTCATTGCTTGCCACCATTTCATGTAGTTATTAATGGTTCTGATAATTGATTACTTATCAAGGATTGATTAACTCCGTGGATTAGTTTAAAACATTAAAACAGATTCAAAGTTATGAAGTAGAAATTACACTAAAGCAAGTGATTTCTGTCTTTGCTGTTTGCAAACTCATAGCAGAGTAATTACATTTTATGTGCACGGCACATGGAGAACATAAAGGTGAACCTCCTTAAAGGTGAATGTGCTCTGGTGAAGGGTTCTCAACATGTTTGAGGCAGATTAGCATTGTGTGCATGATGAAGCAATGTAACTACAAGTTCATCCAAGAAGATGAACTCAGGGTGAGGGCAGTAACAGATGTTAAGAGATTGACCATTTACCTGCATTGCCTCCCTTTATCTTTTTAAAAAGTAGCAATTTCTTGAATGTTCTCAACAACCGAGCTTGCATAGGCCTTTAGGCAGGGAATTCCAAAGATTCACTATCTTATGAATATAGAATTTCACCCTCATCTCAATCCAAAATGGTCTGTCTCTTATCCCTAAACTGAGCTCCCTGATTGTAGACTGCTTTTCCCACTCCCTGGTGCCCCCAAAAACCCCTCAAACTTTATGGAAAAATACAGGAGAAAATCCACACTGCATCTCCTTGGCAAGCTCTGACAGAATTTTGTATGCTTGAATGAGATTACTTCTCATCCATTAAACTCCAAAGAATAAGGTCCCAGTTTATTCATCTTTCCTCATGGGACAACTCCTCCATCCTAGGAATTAATTCAGTGAACCTTTAGTTGCCCTCCATCTATAGGAAGGAGATCTTTTTGTACATAAATCCAAAACTGCACAAAATACTCCAGAAGTGGTGTCACCAAGGCTCTGTATAACACAGTCATGGTGATTATATATTTTTCTCCTGCACTTCAGTCGGTGATGGAAACAAAGTTGTTGGCACTGACTTGGTTTTGTATATTACTATAGATGATCTTTGAATCAGCATGCATTGCTCACGGATGGGAGAAAGGGCCTCTCTTATGCTGCTAACCTGCATTTGAAAACCACTACCAAAAAGAAAATTTGAAGGCTTTGTGAAATAACTCTACAGAGGCCGGTATTCCATCACCAAGTCACCCTTCATTTACATCTGGAGCATCCTTGATATTGATCCAGCTCCCTCAAAGCCAGCTCTCAGAGTGAACAGGATGTCTGACACTTCTGTTCTTATCTGTCAGCCAGGGATCCCTGATTGGACCAGATTAATAGCCACAATCGCAGAACTAATATCCTATGTCGTCCACCTAACTGACCACATTACAACCACAACACCTCGCATGTTGTTTTCAAAAATGGCTTTTCATAATCCTCCATGTAAATGTACAATTATCCTTAAGGAACTGTAGGCTGTCTTTCAAGGTGGCTGTGAAATCTGACTTCTTGCCCTCTCAATGCGTGTATTTTCTACAGGAAGTGTAAGTAAGCCGGTACGCTTTCCAAGTCCTTTCAAATTCAGCCTGGCCATAGCAGTGGCACAGATCCGTAGCTGACTGTATTGCCTGGGTGGAATAGATACCTACCAACCAAACTATTCCAGACATGAAAATCAACTTCATAAAATAACGCATTAAGCTCTTTAGTTGAAACTGCATTCCAAAATCTGTAGTGATATACATTGCAAAGGTAGTAGCATGCATTTTAATCTATTCTGAGCACAAGAAGTTTAATTAGCTGGGAAGGGTGATAAGACTGTGATGGGTATGTGTTCTTCCCTACTCATCTGGAGGATGCTTTGTTGCAGGCAGCAAATGTAAAAATCTAAGCTAACCTAATTTACATCAGAAGTTAACTCCTCCTGTGAATTTGTACACGATTAATACTGAGTTAGGAAAATCATACAAACAATTTCTCGTGTGGAAATGTGATTAGTAAATTGCTGAATTATGGTAATGTAATTACAGTTTGCGAGCAATAATGAAATAGGCATTTGAAATGCTTGCATGTCCTAGATGTTGCCTTTGCTCTTGTGGAGAAATTGATGACATTTAGTCCTCCTACTCTACCTAGAAGCTGTTCAATTTCAGTGTCCTGATATTTGCTTTTCTACATAATACCATTTTGGTGAACTAACAACAATAATCACCCATAGCAATAATTTGAAATTTTGTGACCATATACACAAACACCATACATAAACGTTCACAAAAGGGGATGATGACTTCAACAAGGCCACCAAGATCTCTCCAATTTTCTTTTAATTTTTTGAAACCAGGATTATATCATATCACAAACAATGGAGTCACTCAACATGGTTGACGCAACCCACAACTTACTGTTGTTTCCATGAGAACCCTTCAGCATTTTTGAAAACATGCTATAAAAATATCAAATCATTTTCCATGTACAAAATCACTCTTTTCAGATGATCAAAGAACTATCAGTTTAGGGAAAGACTGCAGTACTCCATTTTGCCTGCAATTAACTTCAGTACTAGATTTTATTCCAGTGATTTCAAAAATTGAGATGCAAGCAGCAAACATGTAAGGAGTATAAAATTTTATGGAAACTGATGTAATACTGCTTGATACATAAACTTTGAATTCCAATGTTGTTTGTCATTTTTCACTAAGTTTTAAGGTGTGTATTATCACTGACAGTGAAGTCTTTGTAGGATCTAAATGATGGGTAATGGTGAGAAATTTGGGAGAATTACAAGATGTCAAGCGTGGCCTTTCTTGATGTCATAACTGACAATTTGCATTTTTAAACTAAGAACTGGATGCTGAGTCAAAATTCTCACTAGTGAGCAGTGAGAGGCCTATTCATGGAGATGATCTGTTATTATCACTCTCACTATTACCTTATTTTGCATTATTAATTCTTACTCTCTTCTTCTACCATCAGCCACATAGAAATTAGACACAAAGAATTCCCAAAACAAAAGTCAGACTGGGTAACTGGTGAGTTTAATTTGTTCCTTAGTCCTCCAGGCTTTCACCACGGACACCCGGCACTAACATCTCAGGTCATTGTCCGTGAGCACTGACCACACGTAACCCACAATCATGGACACTGGCAACCACCAGCTACCTGCCTCTCTCCACCCACACTTCCAATTCATTTACAGGCTAGTTTTATATTTAATGCTGTACTTTGGAGCACAACAGCACCTCCTATTGCAATGCTGCTGTTAGGATACCTTCAGTGCAGGGACAGGCACCTGCTCACAAATTGGACTGGCATGCTATTTGGGGCTTTTTATTTGCTCGCTTGGTGTACACTTACTTTGAGTCTACCTGTAGGCTCACAGCATCCCTATCATTGCCTTACCTTGCCTTGTTTTCTGTGCTTTGTGCCCTCAGCTAGATCTATTGGACATACAATACCTCTGCCTTGTTTTGCCCTATAGAGCAAACACAAAGCCAGGCTGCTTGTCATGGTTATAAGCAATGATCAACCAAGGAGGTGGACTTATTGCCATACAGCAACTTGCTGTGAGAATCTTGTATCTGCACTTTATACCAGTAACTTACATGGCAAACACATTGTATGTGCTTAAACCAAAAGGTCATGTTGCAGAGTGTAAGGGCAGTAGTCCAGTCAAGTTAAGGAAGACATCCTTTAGTCAGAATGATCAGTCCTGATAAAGGGTTCTGACAGAAACGTCAACTTTCCTGTTCCTCTGATGCTACCTGATCTGCTGTATTCCTCCAGCTCCACACTGTATCGACTTGAGTCAAGATGTCAAGTCAAGAGCCGCCTCCTATATCAGTCTAGGGGTTCTACATGGCGAGTCAGGGTCAGTATGCTCTCATGGCAGGGTTTGAGGAATCATGGAAATATATAGCATCAAAACAGACCCTTCGGTCAAGCTTGTCCATGCCAATCGGATATCCTAAATTGATCTAGTTCCATTTGTCAGCATTTGTCCATATTTGTCTAAACCCTTCTTATTCATGTACCCATCTAGACGCCTCCATCACTTCCTCTGGCAACTCAACCCAGGCATGAACCACCCTCTGTGTGGAAAAAATTACTCCTCGGGTCCCTTTTCATTCTTTCCCCTTTCACCCTAAGCCTATGTCCTCTGGTTTTGGACTCCCATAGCCTGGGAAAAAGACCTTGGCTATTCACCATCTCCATGTCCCTCATGATTTTATAAAACTCAATAAAGTCATCCCTCGGCCTCTGATGCTGCTGGGAATAAAAGACCCAGCTTATTCAGCCTCCAAGTTTACAGCCTCTCCCTGACGCTTAAAACCTCGAACCCTGCATTTTTGCTTTCCCCGCGGTTTTCCTCATCTGGTGAGGTTATGATTATACAGTCTTTTTGACGGAAATGTCTCAGGGTTATTCTCAGACTTGCTCAGTACTTGAAAACTCCAACCAGTCAGACAAGACTCTTTATAGGCATCTAGATTTTGCCTGTGGTGTTCAAGCTGGAAGAGGCTGTGAAAAGATTTGGGTACAGAAATATCCTGTCTCCCAAAAACCTTTGTTATTTTGATGAAGGGGTCTCTTATTGTGGCCATGATTGAGTGTTGTGGGATAACCATGTTGCACTAGATACCTGGGTGCCTTGCAAAAATTTGCATCATCCTATTTCTGTGGCCAAAGACTTAGACTCATAGAGTCTTACAGCACTCCGTCCAACTTGTCCAAAGCAACTAGGTTTCCTAAACTGAACTAGTCCCATTTTGCTTAAATGGGCGCAAAGGGTAACAGATTGTTTGCAAGTATTCAAACACAGCAAACAAACAAAACCAGTTGGAACAAATGCCTCTCAGGGTGATAAAAACTGTGTTAAACCCAGTAATGGGAACTTCATCAATTAAGCAATGTTGAGACTTGAGTTTAAGGATATTGAAATCTTTGAGTCCTGTCTGCAAATACTTGCCTTCTTCTTTTAGTAAACAGGTAAAGAGCATTTCAAGCCATTCTGTCATCTTAATAAAGAGACAATAACAAAAAAAAATGAAGAGGATGAACCCAAGGATCATTAACAACTTAATGAACCAGTCAGCAAGGCTGTTATGGTACAGTAGTAGCATATCCACCCTTCAGCCAGGAGATCTGGGTTTAATTCCCACTCTCTTCCAGACGTGTATCATAACACCCCTGAATGGACTGATATGAAAATATGAACCAGTCAGGAAATAGTGGAGGTAACATCAGTCAATGCCCTTCACACTCAAGAGCCACTTAAAGATTGATCATGTGTCCCTTAAGCCAATTAAGCCTCCACCGGCCTAAGCTAATCAAAATGTAATGATATAATTTATCACGCTGTGGATTACCAATTGGAGTGAGTTAATAAGCAGCAGTTTTCAATGATCAAGGCATACATGAGAAAGCTTGAAGTTCTCTTGTTTCCACTTGGGAATGGATGGTTCTCAAGACAGTGGAAAGAGACAGAGAAACCAAATGTTGGCCTGTGCCCTAAGCCCAACCAGAAAGCAAGAGTCGTAATGATCTACAAACGCAGCGCTGCTTGTAACACAGAATCACAGAATTATTACAGTTCAGCTGTAGGCCATTCAGCTCATTGTGCTCTTCAGATAAGCTTCATTACCCAGTTCCAATCTCCTGTTTTTTGCTTGTACATGATTTCTACCTAAATAACCATCCAATGCCTCATCATGATGCAGATAGTGCATTTCATACACTGACTACTCACTGAGTGAAAATGGTTTTTTTTCTCATGTCACCTTTGTTTGCACACACTTCAAATCTATATCCTCTTGTTATTGTTCCTTTTATGATAGATTTAATTTTAGTAGTTATTATTTATGACCTGAGCAAAGCTTGCTGTGTTACTGCATTCAACAGTCACCTGTTCCCTTGTTCGTTAAAGACTCAAAATGAACAATTAATATTGGGATTTCAGTTTAAATTATATACATTCATTAAAGATTACACAATCTTTTGATGCTCCTGCCCCCACCTCTCTGTCCAGTCTCCAGAAGGACTGCAGATTCGAGTCAGTGATTAATGAGACAACGAATCCTATGCCTGCCTCATCAGATCCATAGGAGAAGGATTCTGAGATGAGCCAGTTTGTTGCTACAATTCCTGTACCCATTGGGTCATCTCAGGCAGGGCTGTATTCATGAGCCAACAGCTTCCTCTCCATGCTGCTGGAGTCAGACCTGAAGCAGTAGGCCCAAGATAATGGATGGTCAATGTTAGCTCCAGATGTCAGCTAAGTGCTCAATTAACTTGACACATCTACAAAGCGATAATGGAATATTCTAGACTGAGTGATGCTGAGCAACTTCTTATTGCATCTTTGTGTCTGCATTAATGTTTGGGGAGAGAATGTAGCTCAGTGTCTGTGTGGCAAACATATGATTGTTACGGGCAGACTATTTTCACTGTCAAATGGTGTTGGATGTTCAGGACGATCCCAGTCACGTGTGAAGCTACACATGAACCATCCCAACCTCTCTGGCCCCTTAGTGGCTAATTCATCAGCTCCCTCAAAGTGTCCAAATTGGAGAGGGATGAAACTGTCACAGCACAAAAGTACTAGCCAGGCTGGAGATGACTTGATCTCAGATGGTGAGACAGCAGAAGAATGTGTGTACAAACACACAAAATATGGAAGGGAAATTCAATTAAAGATTCAGAATACAGAAAGCAGAGAGAAAGAATGGGCTAGCAGAAGGGTAGCTGTTAGGTTTAAGCATGAACTAGAAACCAGGGAAACAATCACAGAATTTTAACATGGAAATTAAAACAGCATACACAGCAGAGGAAATATGCCAGAAACCTGCAATAGTGCATATACATGAAGTTTGCAACAATACAGACCAAGGTGAAGATTCAGAATGGAAAAACCTTCAACTCAAAGGCAAACATGCTTCTCACATTATGAATGTGACATATTGTGCAGATGAAGTGAAACAGAAGCTTCTGTTACTCTAAAGCCTGAAGAAAATTAATGAATACTATCTCAAAGGCAAGTTTGACACTGTAGCTAGTATCCTATCAATCAGAATTCTGAAAGGCATGATCAGTGGAAGTCAATGATACAACATGCAACCACAAAATGGACTGCATACAATGTATCAACCATGCCTCGCTTTGACATTTTGATAATGAAATGCAGCCATGGTAATTCTATGTGGAAACCACTATTAATGTACCTGGTTCACACAAATGGACAAGCAATAGCTTTTCTGTACAGAACTCAACATTGACAGGATTCACAAAATCAGCAAAATACTGAATGCAGAACAGAAGATAAGAATACTTGCATTGAGCTGATCCAGGAGTTAAAAACAAAAATACACTGCTGGATTTGATACATTTGGAGACTTTAAAGATGATATTGTATCGTACTTCAGAGAAGGAGTAACTCTATTGGCCCTCCCAGGAAGGATAGTATACACTTTACAAGAGAAGGTTAAGAACATAGCAAATAATATGGGAAATAACGGCATTATCTGTTGCGTACATCATTGCACAGACTAGTGCATTTCTATTGTGTGTACACTGAAGAAAAATTCTGAGTATGATTGGCCCCTACATGTTGAAATTATTTTTGAAAGAGAAGGTGAAACAAAGCTACACCTTTAGAGCAATTGAGCCCTAAACTTACAGCTAGACATCAAGCACAGATATTGGTCAGTTCTCTCAGCAACTGAATCTCAAGCATTTACACTACCTTTAGATCATCATTTGGAAAATACCACTTCCAAAAACTACCTTTTGATTTATCCATCAGTCCGGACCTTTTCCAGCAGCACATTGGACAGAATTGCAGAAAATATTCCTGGGTGTGTGTGTTTTTCTTGTGATATTGAGGTGACGGGCAAAACCAAAGGACAGCATGGCTGATATCTGCAGTCACAGATGATGATTGCGCATCTTAAAGGACGTGACTTCGACTCCAAGAAGTGCCAGGTGAATGGAGATCAAAACAATTTATTTCGTTCCATGTTTGCAATTTATCCAGGACAATGTGAAGGCAAAAATGCATAACATATGCCTACCCTCCGAGACAAAGAAAGCCTGCAGAGATAACCTGGTTTTTTTATGCACATTTCACAATCAAATTTTTTTTTCAAAACAGCAACATTAAGAGAGCTCTTAAGGAAGGATGTTTCATTTTTAGGATCCATCAACACAGATTGGGAACAGCTACTAAGTCTACATTTGGAAAGTGAGAGTCTTTTAAAGGTAATACAATGCAAGTTCAGAGCCAGCGTGTTTCTCTAAGAGTGAAGGGTAAGGGCAGCAAGTCCAGGGAACCCTGGACATCAAAGGATACCGAGAGTTTGGTAAGGAAAAAGGAAGCATAAGTCAGGTACACTGTTTTAAAAACAGGGGAAGCCCTTTAAAAGTATAGAGTGTGTAGAGGTTTGCTTGATAAAAAGAAATCAGAAAGGAAAGAAGGATGGTGTGATATCTTTGGCAGACAGGATCAAGGAAAGCTCCAAGGGCATTCTATAAATTTATTAAAAGGATTACCAGGGAAAGAATGGGACCTACTAGAGACAGCCTGTGTATGGAGCCAGAGGACATGGGTGACATACTCACAGAGACAAAAGACATTGCAGTTGGGGATTTCTGTTGGGATGATGAGGTTCTAGAGCATGTTAAGATTAATAAGGCAGAGATATTCAACATTTTAGCTGGAAGTAAGGTGCATAAATCCCCAGGGCCTGATGAGATATATCCCCTGCTGCTATAGAAGACAAAGGAGGAGATTGTTGGGACCTTGACAGGGATTTTTACTACTTAAGAAGTACCAAGTGATTGGAATAGCTAATGTGGTTCTGTGTTTGAAGCAGGGCAGCAGGAATAGGCCAACTAGGCTGACATTATTGGTAGGGAATTTATTGGAAAAGATTCTGAGGGACAGGATTAATCAACATTTGTGAAGGCAGGGACTGATCAAGGATGGTCAGCATGGGTTCGTTGGAGGGAAATTTTATCTGGCAAATTTAATCAAGTTTATTGACAAGCTGACTGATTATATTGATTCAGTAAGTGCATTTGATGTGATTTACATAGATTTCGGTAAGGTCTTTGACAAGTCCCATATGGAAGACAGGTCCAGAAGGTAAGAGCCTATGGGATCCAAGGCAAGTTGACAAACTGGATCCAAAATTAGTTTACAAATAGGAGTCAAAGGCGATGCTGGAGGGATTATTTTGTAATTGGAAGCCTGCGACCAATAGTGTACCAGAGGCATCAGTGCTGAAACTCTTGCTGTTTGTTATGTACATTAGCATCTTATATGTGAATGCAGAAGGTATAATTACTAATTTTGCAGATGACAGAAACATTAGTGGTGTCGTTGATAGTGAGGACGATGGTCTCAGGCTACAGTCTGACGTTGATTAGCTGGTAAATTGGGCAGAGCAATGGCAGATAGAAATTAATCTGATAAGTGCGAGGTGATGCATTCTGAGCGGTCTAATAAGGGAAGGATATACACAATGAACAGTAGGTTCTTAGGGGGTACTAAGGAACAAAGAGGCTTTGGTGCACATGTTCATATATCCCTAAAGGTGTCACCACATGTGGACAGGGTGGTGAAGGCAGCATACAGGATGCTTTCCTTCAGTAGCTGGGGTGCAGACTATTGAAGTAAGGAAGTCTTGTTCCAACTTTATACAACATTGATTCAGCCAAAGATGGAATACTGCATGCAGTTCTGGTCGCCACACTATTGGAGGGACATGACTGCAGTGGAGAGGGTGCATGGAGATTGTCACAGGCATATGCCACCAGTGAGCTGCTGCTGCCTTCATCTGTGTTTTAATTGGTCCCACAAGAAAGAGGAAGGTGTAGTATTAGTGACTGTGGTGCAACGTGTTTATCTGATGTGACTGACATGCCTGAACAGTGAGCAGTGTGTACAAGCTCTGAGAGTCTATTTATAAGGCTAGCAGCCAAGTTTAGTACATAAGGGTGAGGTGAAGTTATGAGTGTTATGAGTCATGATTGATGAAGATTATTGGTGGAGTAGGTGTGGTTTATTGAGCAGTGTATGAGTTTAGTAATACAATTGGTGGAATTTGGTACTTAGAGAAGCATTCATTCATCTTGACCATGTGTGAGATTATTGAACTTCTCCAGGTCATTGACCTATTATCTGCTCTCATTGCCTTTTCAGAATTTGGCTCGAGTGTTTTCTGCTCAGCAATAGATTGAGAATCTCTTATATCAAGACCTTCAGTGATGTGTTAGAGAATTTTGGAGCACACACTGTACCCTATGACATTCCTTTGTCTTTCTTACTTCAAAGGCTCAGTATAAGGAATTATAGCATCCTTTTTAAATGTTAAATGGTTCAGGGCTAGTTTAAACTTGTTCTAGCCTCTCTTGATTCTCTGCTTCCTACACTGGTATGCAGTCATGCAACAATATTCCACTGCAATTATACAGGCGAGCAGGGAATTCCAATGCACGTGGACTTTATTCAAATTATAATTCCTAAAACTCTGAATTCATATCATGATTCTTCAGAAAAATTGATTTAGAAAGCTGAAGAAAACAAATGGCATACATTAAATAAATGAATCAATCATTATTTTTGCTTTCTTTGGCAATTCTCAAATGAAAGAAATGTATTGAAATAATGTATTAATCATAATAATATTCATGTAAGATCAGGGAATGATTTCAGTTGATACCCATCTTCAGTTTTAGGATCAACAATATGCTAAATTGGAGGAAGATAAAGATTACATTTACAAAAGCACGCATTTTATGATCTATGACTACATTCTCAAACTAGTGGCAAAAGGAATCGTATAAACTTATGGCAGCACTGGATAATGCTGCTTCCTATTTCGTTAGGTGGAATTATATGCTATTTAGTCTTTTAAAAAGAATGGCAATTCTTCAGTCTTGCAATTTCACAATGTAAAATCAATTTCAATTTCTTTTGCAGGCATCATGGTTTTAGTTCCTTTGACACTTAAGTCTATTGCTTAAAAGGTCATGGTAAAATTTGAAAATAAGCTCGACAATAATGATTACAATTTATTTTCCTTCTAACTTCAACTGTCAATTATAAACTTTCTCTTTTTTGTGTATATTGTATTTCAAACAATATAGCAGGTAGATCTGCTATAAATTTCAGAGTTCAGGTCTGCTCTAAATTTCTCCTCTCATTAGTCATTTTTTAAAAATGGTGTTATTTCTGTAGGTTCACATTACCCAGTATTTATTTGTATAATTCTTGGGGAATGAAGCCAGTAACTCTTTGGCAATGCAAGCAAGGTATTTGTGCCTTTAGTATATTTTTACAATGTCTTTGACAGTGGATTGAACAGCCAATTGCTGAGATAACGCATATAATGGTATTCATACTGTTTAGTTTCACACCATGGACACAAGGAATAATGGTGAACTGAACACAGGTGGGGCTAATCCACCATATGCAATGAGTACAATTTTACGCAGGCACTGTAGTACAAAACTCCTTAAGGCTAAAAAAACTTCATGCTTCAACCCATTCTGATTTAATAGCCCTTGATTGTGTAAGCATGCAACTTTTACTCCATCACCGCCACGTTCCGTTCCCCTCAACGGTGTAAAATCCCACCTTTGTGCTTTTCTCCTTTCGGACACCCAGTAAGTGAGATCTGGTCAGGAAATGTTGGAAGAGCAAGAAGTGATACAAAAAAACAGTGATAACGAAGAAGCACTGTTACTCACTCACACTTGGTTGCCACCGACTTGATATTGACAAGCAAAGGTACATCAAACAATGATTTCAGTTGATGTTTGTCTGCTTTATGCAAGAGTTGAATGCTAGATTTGGCTTGGAATGTTTATTCTGTGTTAGCTTTTACTTTTGATTGTGGCCAAGGGTTTGTGATGGTCAGTAACAGAAGGAAGGCGAGGTGTGGGGACTTTCGGTGAATAGCAAATGAGAGCTTCACTCACTGATATTGCAATTGAATGAGTCGTTCGTGGACAACCTGGGTATATTGAATGTCTCCTTCCTTCCTCTTCTACTTATTGTTCCTGCTTTTTATTGCCCTGCTGTTTGTGAGCTGGCTACTGTAAATCTGATGGCAAATGCTGCATCCTCATAATGTCAAGATTGTGTGGCATGCAGCACACCACTACAAATTTAATATGCACTCTTTCAGGTGCTGCAATATTTATTTTGTGTGGTCCTGGCAGTGGAAGCAATGCTTCAGCACAGCCATGACCTGGTCTCTGATACTTCTTGTAGCAGCATGGCTTTGGTTGTGAGCATGCTGCCCTCTGAGTTGTGGACCAGAGCTGTGAGCCATGCTCTCAAAAAAAAAGCCCTCATCACCCTTTGCTTTGTTACAGTGGCTCAAATGCATTGGCACAGTTGTCAACTGCAGAATGAAGGTAGCTTGACTGCTGCCAGGATATTGGATAATGTCTTGCATGAAATGTTGTACACCATTTGACTCCCATTTGAGACCTGAGAATGAAATATATTCAGATGTTTTGAATACTAGTGACCTTTGGCATTGCAAACATCTTAAGCTGCAGCCTGGTGTATAACAGAGAATAGCCACCCTAAACCACGCATTCACTTACAAGGCTATCCTCACTCCGCCATGAGATTGCAGTTCTGGCGGCAGCAAGTATCTGATTTCAATGAAAATACACTTCCTAATGTTTGGGAAATAGGATCTAATGTAGGGAAAATAGGACCTCCTACTGAAAGCCCTTCTCCCCTCCATCAAACCTAGCTTCTCCTGCACAATGCCATCTCTGCTCATTCTCCCAGTCATGCTGTTTCCCAAGGGAAATTCATACCACTGTACTCATGTAAAGAGGTTTGTGCAAAACCATTAAAGCCAGGATAAAGTCCTTTGGCATATGACACCATTCTCTGGACCTTAATGAATGCCAGGAGCCACCAGACATTTCTAGAATTGCAGCACAGCCAACTGTAACAAATCAGCAACTAATTTCTATGTGCTTGATAATCACTTTAAACGCTCCAGGAGGATGGTGGAGTAGGTGAATTGGTGGTCCCTCCTACTGATGAACACATGCATGTTTAATAAAGGATGTTAGCTGAAGTAGTAATGCTAGCATCAAATAAGCACCACATGCTGATCAATATAACTGTCTTGTGTGGTCTGCATCCTTCAGGTGAATTTTCTGGACTTTTGTCAGGCTTTCACTGTTAACCACCCTTCCTCAGTCAAAGTGATGGGTGGGTTAATTACTTCCAACATTTGTCTATAGATTCCCTTCAACAGCACAATTATGGTTGTCTGCATATTCCACTTGGGTTTTACACTGTTCCAACATGGGAAATCCCTCCTTTCAGTGCACATCTGCATTCTTCTGTCACCTGATAACTCTCAATTACAACATAGTTATTCATTTACTATAAGTATACGTGAATAGATATCAGGGTGTCTTACGCATATGTGGTACTGATCCTACTTCTGAGCTACATAATCTATCTTCAAGTTCCATCTGCCATGGCATATGTGAACAAGTTGATTAAAATAGCTACAGCATTGGTCATGAGCGTTGCCTTACCTTATATCAAGATAAATGATTGTGACTGTTTAGGTTCATTAGAATCTATTGACCTAAAATCAGCTCTTAATGCTCTTCAAAACAATCCTGGAAATCCCTAACCAACTCTCCCCTACCCACTTACATATTGTGGGAGCTATGCTTCCTTACAAAGGAGAGTTGATGAGCAATAACTGGAAAAGGCTTTGTAACCAAATGGTTGATGCCCTCATGATCTTGGTGGATCTAACGTCCTTCCAAAGCTGCTATCTTCTCTCACAGATCCACTATGGCACTGTACATTATTTCAATGACCTATACTGGCTGATATTTGCTGTTCCAAGTGTTCTTGGCTACAGTTAGATAGTCCTTCAGTTACTGCTCAAGCTGTATCACAAATACTCACTCTGACGCGAGAATCTTGAAGTACTTGTATACACAATGAACTTTTAATTATAACAGAGATAATGGGAAGTGCAGACGCTGGAGAATCCGAGATAACAGAAGTGTGGAGCTGGAGGAACACAGCAGGACAAGCACCTAAGATGCTGCTTGGCCTGCTGTGTTCATCCAGCTCCTCACTTTATTATTTTAATTACAACATGTTTTATAAAAGAAGGATATATTGACAAAGGTTGACTGCAGATGAAATGCAGTAATTGTCTGCTGAGGAAACCTGGAATATCACACATGAAGGGGCTAAGGGAATTTGACATTGCAAGCTTTTAACAGGAGGGAGGCAAATCAAAACAAACTGTTCTCTGGGATAACAAGGTGCAGAGCTGGATGAATACAGCAGGCCAAGCAGCATCAGAGGAGCAGGAAGGCTGATGTTTCAGGTCAAGATTCTTCTTCAGAAATGAAGGATGGGAATGGGATTCTGAAATAAATGGGGAGAGAGAGGGAGGCGGATAGAAGATGGAAAAAGGAGAAGATACGTGGAGAGGAGACGGACAGGTCAAGGAGGTGGGGACGGAGCCAGTAAAGGTGAGCATAGGCGGGGAGTTAGGGAAGGGGTAGGTCAGTCCACGGAGGATGGTCAGGTCAAGGAGGTGGGATGAGGCTAATAGGCAGGTTATGGGGGCTTGAGGTGGGAGGAGTGGATAGGTGGGAGAACAAGTTTGGGGGGAACGAGCTGGTCTGGTTTTGGGATGCGGTTGGGGGAGGGGAGATTTTGAAGCTTGTGAAGTCCACATTGATACCATTGGGCTGCAGGGTTCCCAAGCTAAATATGAGATGGCATTCCTGCAACCTTTAGGTGGCATCGTTGTGGCACTGCAGGAGGCCCAGGATGGACATGTCGCCCAAGGAGTGGGAGGGAGAGTTGAAATGGTTCGCGACTGGGAGGTGCAGTTGTTTGTGGTGAACCAAGCATAGGTGTTCCACAAAGTGGTCCCCAAGCCTCTGCTTTGTTTCCTCAATATAGAGGAGGCCACATTGGGAACAGCGGATACAGTATACCACATTAGCAGATGTGCAGGTGAACATCTGTTTGATGTGGAAGGTTTTCTTGGAATGAGGGTGGGGGGGAGCTAAAGGTGCAGGTGTAATACTTGCTTCGGTTTCAGGGAAAAGTGCCAGGGGTGGTGGGGCTGGTGGGGAGTGTGGAGCAGACAAGGGTGTCACGGAGAGAGTGGTTCCTTCGGAAGGCAGATAGGGGTGGGGAGGGAAAAATGTCTTTGGTGGTGAGGTGGGATTGTAGATGGTGGAATTGTCAGAGGATGATGTGTTCGATCCAGAGGTTGGTGAGGTGGTATGTGAGGATGAGGGGGATTCTGTTTTGGTTGTTATTGTGGGGAGGGGTTATGAGGGATGAGTTGCGGGAAATGTGAGCGACATGGTTGTGGGCATTCTAGACCACTGAGGGGGGAAAGTTGCAGTCCTTGAAAAACGAGGACATCTGAGATGGACGGGAGTGGAATGCCTCATCCTGGGAGCAGATGCGGCGGAGGCGAAGGAATTGGGAATAGGGGATGACCTTTTTGCAGGAAAGTGGGTGAGAGGAGGTATAGTTTCGGTAGCTGTGGGAGTCAGTAGGCTTGAAATGGATATCGGTTTCCAGGTGGTTGCCAGAGATGGAAACAGAGAGCTCGAGGAAGCAAAGAGAGGTCTCGGAAATGGTCTAGGTGAATTTAAGGTTGGGGTCAGAACTATTCTCTGATTTCTGATGGTTACAGAGAAAATGAGGAGCTGATGGGAAAACAGGCATCTACAAGGGAAAGGAACCTTTTAAAACTCAAGTTACTGCCACCAACTGGATGTGGTGGTTGAATAAAGAAGCTCATCCCTTCCCACCTCGAAGCTTGACAATTTGGGGTATCTTGCCTGGAACTGCAAAAAATTGGCAAACTCTGCACGGGGACTAGTTTTAACATTCTAAAGTGCAAAAGAGAATGCTTTACATATGGCTACTCGTTGGCACAATGATTCCATCTTACATCAGTTAAAACCCTCTGTCTTAACATAGAACATTACAATGTTAATTAAAACATACATAATGTACATTATGCATTCTATAACAGGTGTCTAGTAGAGCTTGTCTATGCAGTGTCAGAACCTTTTCCCTGAAGTCCCTCTCTAAATATTTTTTCTCTCTAACCCTTCATTTGTCTGCTTTTATGCAATTTCCTGATCTATTTCTCTAAAAAGAGGCCTTGTTCATTTAAATAAAACATTACTTTATAAATTAAGTCAAAATTAGAAAGAGGAAAGAAATTGATTGCTTTCTCTCTCTGTCTGCCTGTTTTTACCTGAAGTTTGACTTGTAAGAATATAAGATCAGAAGACTAAGGAGTAGCAGTAAGCTATTTAATCTATCAAAACTGTTTCTCCATTCAGTAAACTACAGCTGATGTGATTGCAACCTTAATATCATCAACTTCTTTGTGCTTGCCTGGCTTAACATCTAGCTAGCCTTGAATATACCAACAACCTATCCTCTACTGGAAATGTGGAATAGAGTTCAGAAGACTAACAGCTCTTGAGCGGAGCAATGTCCTCAACTGCATCTTAAATGAGAGACCTCTTAACTAATGGTTTGAGAATCCTCAATGAGAAGCAACAGTTCCTTTGCATCCATTCTGTTATGCCCCCTCAAAATCTTATGCTTCAATAAGATCACCTCTCATTTTTTTAAACTCCAATGAAAATAGGCCTAACTAGTCTGAAGAAGTGTTACTGGATCCAAAACAATAATTCTGCTTTCTCTCCACAGATGCTGCCAGGCCTCCTGCATTTCTTCAGCAGTTTCTGTTCTTGCTTCAGATTTCCTGCATCAGTCATTCTTTGTTTTATTTTATCATCTCAAGCATCAGTTTAGTGAGCCTTCTTTGAACTACCTCCAGAGCAAGTATATCCATCAAAGCATGAGCCCAGGTTTTTCAATAAAAATAGAAGGAAATAATTAGCTGGCTCAAAAATTCAACATTTTATTGTGAAAATTTGACATTACCTTTAAGAAAAGCCTACTGCCACAACCTCTGTTCTCATAGAGTAATTGAGATATACAGCATGCAAACACACCCTTCAGTCCAACTCATCCAAGCTGACCAGATATCCTAAATAAATCTAGTTCCTTTGCCATCCTTTGGCCCATTTGCCTCTAAACCCTCCCTACTCAAATACTCATCCAAATGCTTTTTAAATGTTGTAAATGTACACACCTCCACCACAACCTTTGGCAACCATTCCATACACTCACCATCCTCTGCATGAAAACATTGCCCCTTACATCCTTTTAATTTTTTCCCCTCTTATCTTAAGCCTATGTCCTCTAGTTTTGGAATCCCCCCAACACAGGGAAAAGACCTTGACTATTTATCCTATCTATCTCATGATTGCATGAACCTCTACAAGGTCATTCCTCAGCCTCTGACCCTCCAAAGAAAATAGCCCCAGTCTATTCAGCATCTCCCTATAGTTCAAACCCTCCAACCCTGGCAATGTCCTTGTAAATCTTTTCTGAACCCTTTCAAGCTTAACAACATCCTTCCTTTATCAGGGAGACGATAATTGTGCGCAGTATTCAAATAGTAACCTAATCAATGCCCTGTACAGCTGCAACACAACTTCCCAACTCCTATATTCAATGCACTGACCTATAAAGACAAGCATACCAAGTGCCTTCTTCATTATCGAATCTAACTCTGACTCCACTTTCAAGGAACTATGAACCTGAACTCCAAGGTCTCCACTCAGCAACATTCCCCAGGACCTCACCATTAAGGGTGTAACTCCTGCCCTGATTTGTCTTTCCAAAATGCAGCACCTCATATTTATTTAAACTCCAAATGCCACTCATCAGCCCATTGGCCTATCTGATCAAGATCCTGTTGTAATCTGAGGTAACCCTCTTCACTGTCCAATGAACCTCCAATTTTGGGGTTATTTGTAAACTTACTAACCATACCTCCTATGTTCACATCAAAATCATTTACATAAATGATGAAAAGCAGTGGGCCCAGCACCGATCCTTGGTCACAGGCCTCCACAAGGTCACAGGCCTCCAAACTGAAAAGCAACTCTCCACCATCACCCTCTGTCTTCTACCTTTGAGCCAGTTCTGTTTCCAGATAGCTAGATCTCCCAGAATCCCATTTGACCATACCTTGCTAACCAGTCTACCACAAGATACCTTGTCGAATGCCTTACTGAAGTCCATATAGATCATGTCCTCTGCTCTATACTCATCAATCTTCTTCGTTACTTCTTCAAAAAACTCAATCAAGTTTGTTAGGCACAATTTCCCACACACAAAGTGACTATCCCTAATCAGTCTTTGCCTTTCCAAACACATAAATCCTACCCCTCAGGATACCCTCCAACAACATGCCCACCATTGACGTCAGGCTCATCATTAATGAGCCTCATTTTCAATTCCAGATTTTATGAATTGAATTCAGACTCTACCAGCTGCCATAATAGGATATGAGTCCATAAACCTACACCTCCTTCAAACTGTCTTGGCAGCACAGAAGTTTGATTATTATATCCATTCTTTTGTTATTATCACTGGTGTTCTCCTGTTCTGGCTCTTCCTTTCCTCAGTATGCCACATGACAAAATAATACTTTCATTAGAACACATCACTACAGAACATAAACTGTTCCTTAAAACAGGCTGCATTTGCTGGTTTAGATGATTCCCTGACAGAAGGTTGACATTTTAAATTACATCAGAATAAGTTGAACTTTTCAAAGCCAGTTGTTTTACTTTGATATGATATTGCTCCTCAAACTCTGATGCAGAGATAATTTCACTTGCCTTGTAATACCAGTAATGCTGTGGGGTTCAAAACCTATTATGGCAGCTGGTGGAGTCTGAATTCAATTCATAAAATCTGGAATTGAAAATGAGGGTCAGTAATGACGATCATGAAGTCTTTGCCAATTATCATTTTAAAATCCATCTGGTTCACTGATATCCTTTAGGGAAGGAAATCTATCATTCTTTCCTGATCTACATGTGACTCCAAACCCACCAAATTTTAGTTGATTCTAAATGCTATTTGCAATTATTTAGGAAGCCACTCTGTTCAAGGACAATCAGGGATAGGCAACAATGCTGACCTTGTCAATTATGCACCCATTCCATGAAAGAATGAGAAAACATCTCAGGTTCTATTTATTGTAAAATAAGATAATGGATACAATATTTAAAGTAAGTTACAGTAATAAATTGACATGAGTAGCAGAGAACACTACACAGAATAATGAGTTCTTAATATCAATGAGGAGGTTGACAGGCATTTCTTTGGGCATAGGTCTGGTGTCACATTATTAATTATAATCTAATAAAGTTCAGAATCTTCTTCAGAGAAGCAGCAATGTTTTGAAACAATTTTGTTTGCCATTACCTTCTGAGCATATACACAACAAACCCAATGAACCAGGGTGAACAATGGACCTAAAGCCTTTTATAGTAACTAAACTGGCAGACTTTGACCATCAGATATAACCAATTGACACGTATTTAAAAATTGAGTGGAAATTGCAATAACATTAAATAAGAAATTGGCATTCACATATGCTCCAGTTTTATTAAACATTTCCTAGCATCTATCATATCTCTAGTCAATGTTGGTGATAATGAAGGCGTTTCTAATTTATGCAAATATGTAATGACTATCTGGTGAAAGCAAGGAAAATCAAACCACAAAGAAGATATCACATTCAGGAAAATAATGACAACCCTGAATGGAAAAACAAATTATCTAAAAGGCTAAAGAGATTGCCAGGATATGATGTAGAGGGGAAAAGATTAAACATGCAGAGTGACATTCCTGTTGTAAGGACATTTCACGGTATAGTCAGTTCATTTGTAATGGCCTTCATTTTATTTGTCTTTTTTGTTACCTTCATCATTGCTATAGCAGCTGATTATTCATTGCGCACCTTGCTGCAAATGACAATCATTTTTGCATCCAGAGTACACAACTGAATGATACTTAATTTACCATGTCTGAATCTGATCAGTGTGCGATAATTTGAACAATTTCATGCTTACTGACAGACCCAGGGGCATAAATAATTGAAGATTGCTGTGTAAACTTAGAATAATATTTTGATTTAGAAATATAAGAAAATGAAATTCCTAATGAGAAGTTCACAACACTACAGTACATGAATAGGCTATTCAGCCTAGTAGGTCTATATCATGTTTACGTATGACACCATTTTCCTTTCATTCTTCTTCATTATTAATGCCAGTGTATCCTCTATGCCTTGATCACTCAAGTGTTTAATTATTTTCCCTTTGACGAGTCTTTGCAATTGACCTCAACTATTGCTTGTGTGTTTCATATTCTTCAGTCTTGGGATAAAGATGCTTCTCTTGAATTATTAGGACCTAGCTTACACCTATGAGGCCCCTCCTCAAATGCAAAAGATTTCAATATGTCAACCTCATGAAAAATTTTTCATTAGCATAATGCCTTTGATCAGACCACTCCTCAGACTTCTCTTGACAGGGATAAAAGAGAGTCTCAGCCTGTTTATCATTTTCCAGTACATATTTCTTCTATGTTCTGGTGACAGCATGTGAATCTTTTTTGAACCTTTTCCAATGTCTCTGTGTCATCTTTTATAATGTAGACACCCCAAAAACTGTGTACAATATTCCAAAGGTGACGTAATCAAGGTCCATTACAAATTTAACTTCTCAACATTTCACACACAAGATTATAAAATGAGCAAACCAAACATGAAGATTTGCTTCTAAAATGAATGAGCAGATGAATCAGAAGCAAGTGTAGACCGCTCAGCCTCTTGAGGCTGCTCTGTCATTCATAAGATCATGGAATAGAAATGAAAAGTAGGGAAATTATGTTTAATCTCTCTTGAACCTTGTTGAAGCCACACTTGGTGTACTGCATGCAGTTCTGGTCATAAAAGGAACATAGTGGCACTGGAGAGGGTGCAGAGACAATTTAGAAGGATGAACAATCCTATTTCCATACCTGAAAATGATAGAGAAGCTGAACTTCCTTCTCCTTGAAAGAAAGAAGGCTGAAATGGGACCTAATAGAAGTAATCAAAATTATGAAAGATTTTGAAAGAGTGGATACAGACTCGAGGGGAAATATCATAACGAGTCTATCAATATAAGATACTCACTACAAAAATGACCAAGTGACTCAGAAGAAACTTGTTTTGTCCAAAGAGCTGTGAAAATTTGCAATATGCTTCCATGAGGATTGGTTAATTGAAATAAATCATCAAATCCCTACTGTGTGGAAGTGGGCCGTTCGGCCCTTTGAATCCACACCTACCCTGTGAAGAGTATTCCATCAAGATCCACCCTATCCCTGTAAACCTGCATTCCCCACGGCTAATCCACCTAACCTGCACACCTCTGAATACAATGGGCAATTTAGCATGGCCAATCCACCTAACCTGCACATCTTTGAACTGTGCGAGGAAACCAGAGCACCCAGAGGAAACACGCACACACCCGGGGAGAATGTGCAAACTCCACACAGGCAGTTGCCTGAAGGTGGAATTGAACCAAGTGCCAGGTGCTGTGGGGCAGCAATGCTAACCACTGAGCCACCGTGCCACCAAATATAGATGCATTTAAGGGAACACCAGACAAGCAAATGAAGGAGAAGGAAATGGAGAGAGATCATAGAACATAGAACAATACAGCGCAGAACAGGCCCTTCGGCCCTCGATGTTGCACCAACCTGTGAACTAATCTAAATCCCTCCACCTACACTATCCCATCATTATCCATATGCTTATCCAAGGACTGTTTAAATGCCCCTAATGTGGCTGAGTTAACTACATTGGCAGGCAGAGCGTTCCACGCCCTTACCACTCTCTGAGTAAAGAACCTGCCTCTGACATCTGTCTTAAATCTATCACCCCTCAATTTGTAGCTATGCCCCCGTGTACAATGATAAATTTGGATGAGGAATGGTGGTAGAAGGCTCAAATGGAGTGTAAATACAGGCATGGCCTAGATAGCTAATTGTTGTGATTCTGTGCCACATATTGTATATAATCCAATTACATTCCTCTGCCAATAACCCCTGCTGCTTGTTATTTTTTAAACAACCTGGTTAATTTACAGCATACTTCTATTAATTTATGAGTCTGCAACTTGCAATCTCTTTCGCTACCCTATGCTTTTTAGACTCTTATAGTGCAAGAAGAATGTGGCTTCTTTATTCTTCACAACAAGTATTCCACCTCTCACATCTCTATTGAAATTCTGTTGCCAATCACATAACAATTCTGCCAGATAAACTGAACAATACCAGAACTGATCCCTATTATTACCAGTCTGGGTAGCTGCCCTTGACATTTAATTATTGCTTTCTGCTTTTTCACTAGCATGGTTTTGATTCTGCTTCCTCTTGACTCTGACCTTAGTTATGAAACTTCAATTCAGTATGTTATCAAAGATCTTTGAAGCAGTGATGAGAATTTCATACATGTGTTGAAGTTTAAATTAACAATGTTTAGAAATTATTTGCGGAAAATTCCTATGGATTAAAGTTTTTGTACTCAGTGATTGACACAGACTTAGTCCCATTCCACAATACCTACTAAGGAAAATTATTCATTAAATTATGCAAGTTATGGTTTTTGTAACAGTACTAATTTAACAACTGTGATTATCTTCCACTACAACCCATTTAATGTACACTTTCTTCACAACCAATTTCCCAATAATATCCACTGCATAATTTATTTGCTCCTACCTAGCTCCAAAAAGCTTTATAATGGTTTAGTATTAACCTTTTTGAACACATTGGCCTGTTCTCAATTTGGTGATGTATAATGAGGCAGATTTGATTGGAGAGCTAAAGGTTTTTATTCCCTTCTGGATGTTGCTGGCTAGGCCAGCATTTCTTCCCCATCCATGGTTGCCAATGAGAAGCTGGGGGTGTGCTGTCTTCCTGAAGCATTGCAGACCCTATGTCCATCACCATTCATGACTGGATGTGGCAGGACTGCAGAACTTAGGTCTGATCTGTTGGTTGTGGGATTGCTTAGCTCTGTGTATCACTTGCTGCTTGGTAGGTAAGTAGTCCAGTTTGGTAGCTTCAATACATTGACACCTCATTTTTAGGGATGCCTAGTGCTGCTTCTGTTACACCTTCCTGCTTCCTGCACTGTCCATTAAGTCCGGCTTGATGCACTGGCTTGAAAATAATGGTTGAGCAGGGCATATGCCGGGCCATGAGGTTGCAGATTGTGCAGGAGAACAATTCTGTTGCTGATGGTCCAATGTGCGTCAAGGACGTCCAGTCTTGAATTGCTAAATCTGTTTGAAGTCTTTCCTTCCAGCACAGAGATAGTGCCACACAATACAGTGGAGGAACCCCTAGGGGACATTGGCCATGATAACGATACATTTCACCCTGAAACTACTTAGTTCTGAAAAAAAATTGACTTTTTAAATATATATTGAAGTTAAGCTTCCTACCAGCATATTTGCATAGCATACGGAAAAAGGCAAATTACACAAAATAGCATCAATTTTCCCTGTCCAAGGTGAATTACCCCTAAGTGTAATATATGATGTGCAGAATGTCAGTATGTTTACCAGTGCTTTTGAAATGTTGAAAGTAACTGGGTTTGCAAGACTAATGCAAAAGTGATAAAAATATTTTGTCAGATGTATTCACAACTTAATTAAGGCACAATGACAAAAGTTACAGAATAAGTGGTTTGGAATACACTTTTAGAAGATGTGTCATAAACAATGTAAAAGTGATTATGAGAATTTTGGATGAAAAATTAAGTTTGATTGTCAGTGTACATTCCAGTGATCCAACTTCCACCTGTAAGCAGTATGAAATCAGAGGAGTGGGCAAACCCCAGCATCAGTGACTGGCCAGGTTTCCAACTGAACTATTCTTGGTTATTTTCAGCATTATACAGTCACTAAATATGGGTGGCAGAATGATGAAGGACTTTAATTTACGATGGAGCGGCATAAATGTACAAATACACCTTCTCATTTTAAATACTGCAATGCGTCAATTGACTGCAACTTAATACACCTATTAATCTTGCTCTGATTCTTACCACCTCTACAGTCTTTCATTGATTTGGCACTATGAAAAATAACTGTTTCTTTGCTGATTCTTGTAGAACTTTATACTTTATTTCATTCAAAGCAGAGTAGTGGAATAAAAGAAAAAATAATTTGGTCTATCCTTCCATAGACTTTATGCTTTAATGAAAATAGATCTGATTTGGTCAACATAGAGAAATATTTTCCACTTCAGAAGGAATCCAAATCCAGAGTTCAAAAATGCATATAATGTGAACACTGTTGCAGAATTACTCTTTATTTCCTGTGATGGTATAGGCACCCCAAGTAACATCAAATCTCAGAGTATAACAAGAACACTGAAATGAATCAAAGTGCATTCCTAAAAACTGTGACGTCCCTTGGGTTAGTCCCAGGAGAATTGAAGAGGCCTCAAGATCCTTTAAAGAATAGGCAAAATATTGAGTGGAAATAAAAGTAGAATAGAGACCATCTTGAAACTTGCAAGCTTAAAAAAAATTGTGTACATAATAAGTTGCTGGTACTTGCTTTGTTTAACTACAGTAAAGATTTTACCTTTAAATATGAATTTTGTGGCATAATTCTTTTAGTTGATAACTTGGAGTTCACATTTCATTTTAAGCATCATTGGTCACTAGTGAGATCATAGAACTTTATCCATTTTTCACAGATTTGCTTTAAACTGAGTACCAGTGTTCATTAGATGTCTACATCATGGTAATTATCCAAAATAAATTTGCATGATACTTTCCATGGAAGTAAATGTTTGTGGTTTGTAGCATTAGAACTGACTTATAGTAATGGGATTTGCATCAAGCAGAACACATTACTAATTATTTCTACTGACTATTGCTACATGGGTTGGGTAATGCGGTGAACAACCAGGGACTTGCTGTTCCCCTTCCCCCTCCCCTTCTTACCTCAATTATATAATCCTTTCCATCCTTTCCATGGACGGCTTTCACAGCACAGATATCCAACCCACCAAACATTTCACAGCATTTATCAACCCAAAACCTGTACCTGTCGTAGAGAAAAGAGAACATAGATTTCAAATGGTGTCCAAAGACTTTATTTCAACTCTGCTATCTTTTCAAAAAGATCACAAACATTGTTGTAACAATGAGAAAAGAGCTTTTTCCACTACTTCCAAAATCTCTTTCTGCTGTGCAAAAAAAAATGATTTGAAGTCCTGGTACTAAACTTTGTGTCTGTATATGGAGAGACAAAAGCCCCAATTTTAATCACTTTGTGTACACAGACGGGCAGCTGACCTACCATTCTCACCTTATGGTGTGAGGGGCCTGGAAAATCTTAACACCTATGTCTCACTTGCAACAGTCTTTGTTAGCCTGGTGCTTAGATCAAGTGGGAAGCTGCAGCTATTTGGTGTCTTGGAGTGGGATTTCAGGTTCAGGAGCTCACTGCCACTTATATGAAAGAATGGTTCCTGCCATTTGAGTGTGCAAGTGGGAGGGCTGCCAGGTGGACGTCCTGGTTGAAGGAGGGAGAAGGAAGACTGGGACGCACAATGAAACCATATAAAACTGCTTACCTTTCTGGGCTAGTCCTGGTGCAAGTCCCTGTTGCCACCAGGTAGGCCTGCTTGAGAAGCTAGAATGTAGCCCCGATAAGAGTCACTAATTGAAATTGCAATTGGATTCTGATTACCTAACGTGAGCCTGATCTGCACATTTAAATGAAGATCAAACTGCCTTCCAGACTGTATTACTTTTGCCTGTTCGAAAGAGCAAGTTACAATCACTATATATGGAAAGTAGTGGTATCCGTGTGGACAAATCACTCTGGCTATTGCTGGTTTTATTATCACAGTTGACAGGATTATGACTGGCCCTGAAAATCTTGTGACAAGGAGATGGAAAAAATAGTTAAGGATGGAGTGGTATTGTGTACTTTGATTATAGAACGCTGAAGTTACATTGAAGTTCACTGTCATTTTTACAACAGCCTCCATTAAAAAAGGTATGTGCGGCTGCTCTTGAACTTGTTAACCTAAATAGGACACTGACAAGAATTAGTACCTGTTCATGAATTTTATTATGCTATCAATACAGCCAGTGACAAGGAGCAGAATTTCAGATCAATAAAATTCATGCTGAAAAGAAGTTTTCAATTTCGAGTTGCTGCAGCTCTTAATACGAGCATCATTTTGCCATTCACAGGCAACTTTGGGTCAAACTGTTCCTGAAACAAGCACGAACAGTCTGTTCCGCCAATTTTAGTTCCACACTCACTTGTGAATTTCAGTGACACTATTCCTGTAGGATGATTGAAGGTGACTTCATACTCAAAATCTGCAAACATAATTCATGAGGCTATATGCTCAGCACATTATTGAACACCTCTGTTTGCAAATAGTTGCTAAAATGAAACTCCAATCATATTAAGATAATTATATTCTTTAAGTATAGATATGTGCAACAATGTGGCATCATGAAAGTTATATGGGAGTTCTGTCTGTGGAGGGAACTGGAGTTCGTCATCGCTTTCAATTTTCTATTACTTAACATCATATTAGCTTCACGAATAAAGAACAGGAAGAATATGAGAATTGGGAAGTGACAATAAAGCTGTCTAACTTGAGTTCCAGGATTAGTGCAGATTGGCACAAAGTGTTGTTTGATAAATGCAACGCCCTGAAAAATGCAGAACCTTATTAGAAAATGTGGCAGTTGACACTATTGGAAGCATATTATACAGTCAAATTGCAAATTATTCTATCTAGTTTTAGTCTGAACCGTCATTGATTACAATTCCTCATGTTGGTCCACAGACCAGCAAGTTGTGGGAAGCTGGAAGAAACGATGATTGAAATAACTTATCCTTCCCATTATTGAAACTACCTGCAAATTTACTCTGTCAAAATGATGAAACTAATATTAGGGCTTTGTCTAGACTCAAAAATTAAGTATAAAGAAACACATGGTCTGTGAATGAAATAGTTTACCACCTCCTAGTACTGCAACGTGCGTGGATAATTGAGAGTTAACTGAAATGTTTACTCAAGGTCTCTATAACAATGGCTGGTACAGGACATAAGGCTTACCTCACAAGTTTTGTTTACTTATCTGAAATTAAAGATAGTTAAAACTGAATTTTCAGTATGCTCAATTATTGCTAAAAAAAACAAGTCAAATATAACTACCTAAAAATCTTAAAACATTTGTTCTTGCAAAGCAAATCATTCCAACAAGTGAATTATTCCTACTCAGATTAAACTCAACACAGGTGCAAGTTACTGTCAGTGCTTCTACAAGTAGTGTATAGATAATGCCCAAGAATCACATGGACCGGTAATCCAGATTTACTCCAGGTTTAAAACCCACCAGAGCAGAAGGAGGGTTATTTTACAGAAGGTCAGTGTTAGTTCAATAAATTACATTGCTTTGACTTACATAAACAGATGGAATTAAAAGACTAATAATGACCACGAAACTATTGTCGGTTGCTGCACATATCCATCTGGTGCACTAACGCCCTTTAGGAAAGAAAAATGTATCTTTACTGGTCTGGCCTACATATTACACTAGATCCACAGCAAGTTAACTGGTCTCTGAAATGGCCCAGCAAGCCAGTCAGTTGAATCAAACTGCTACAAAATCTCAAAGAAATGAAACTGGATTGATCACCTGGCATTTACCTAGGCACTGGGAATGACAACAGCAAGCTTAGTCCTGTCGAACCTCCTCACTAACATCTGGGACTTGTGTCAAAACGGGAGAGCTATCTCTTAGACTAGTCAAGCAAAGCCTGACATAGTCATACTCACAAAATCGCACCATACAGACAACTACTACATTGCCATCATTACCATTCCTGGGGTGGAACTAAAACCACTGGCTGGGCAGGTTGAGCAGAGGTGGCACTACAGTGCTATAAAGTCAGGAGGGAATAGGTTTGAGAGTCCTTAACATTGACTGCAGGCTCGATGAAGTCTCATGGTGACAAGTCGAACATGGACAAGGAAGCCTCCTGCTGAGTACCACATACACCGCCTTCACCACAAATCCGAACCCAAACCACCTCCACACCTCCCACCTCGGCTGATGATTCAGCATTCTTCCAAGTTCAGCACAATTTGGAAGAAGAACTGAGGATGGCAAAAGCACAATGTACTCTGGGTGGAGGACTTCGACGTCCATCACTGGAGGTGGTACTCAACACTCAAGAAGGTATCATCCAGGACAACATGCTGATTTGATTTTGCACCACATCAACAAACATTCACTGTCTCCAACACAAATGCACAGTACCAGCAACACGTACCATCTACATGGCACCTTTAAAATTCACGAACACTTCTTAGTCATCATGACCACTGTCATACAGGAGGACAACAGCAACAGATTTGTGGCAACCCCCCACCTGCAAAATCCCCTCCATGAATCCAAACTAAACCATCCTGACTTGGAAATTGCTGATCTTGCACCTTCCCTGGGTCAAAGTCCTTTAACTCTCTAATAGCATTGTAGGGCTATTCACACCTGACTGACTGCAACACTTCAAGAAGGCAGCTCACAACTACCTGGTTGTAAGTTGTAAGGCATGATGCAATTGCACAGTGATCGAGTCATTCCTCTTTTTCTGAAAACTTACGGACGCCTCCTACATGAATGCATTCTTCTACATTGTTGCATCCCTCATCACTCTCTGAATCCTGTGTGAAAGAACATTCATCTTTTAGACACTTCCATACCAATGGCATGCTAACAAGACTGATTCACATGTTTCTATAAGCCAATGTCCTACATTATTTTTTGCCAAATTGACTCGGTTTCTCTCAGCCATACATCACCTTCCTCATCGACCCGATCAGCTAACAAAAGAGTTCAGCATCGGCTTTCCTCAATCTGAACACCTTTGACTGCACATGTTGTCATTAAGGAAGCAGAAACTAGCTAACAGTATTCGCCAATGGAAAATTCCACCTTTAACATTGCAGAAACAGGAGCTGAGAAAAGGGCCTAGGCATTTTCACCAATATAACAAGTGTAGAGCTGGATGACCACCAGGCTAAGCAGGCCAAGCAGCATCAGAGAAGCAGGCAGACTGACATTTCGGGCCCAGACCCTTCTTCAGAAATGGGGGAGGGGAAGGGTGTTCTGAAATAAACAGGGAGAGAGGGGGAGGTGGATAGAAGACGGAGAGAGGAGAAGACAGGTGGAGAGGAGACAGACAGATCAAAGAGGCGGGGATGGAGCCAGTAAAGGTGAGAGTAGGTGGGGAGTTAGGGAAGAGATGGGTCAGTCGAGGAAGGACGGACAGGTCAAGGGGGAGGGATGAGGTTAGTAGGTAGGATATGGGGGTGGGGCTTGAGGCAGGAGGAGGGTATAGGTGGGAGGAAGGACAGGTTAGGGAGGCGGGGACAATCTGGGCCGGTTTTGAGATGTGGTAAGGGGAGGGGAGATTTTGAAGCTTGTGAAGTCCACATGGATACCATTGGGCTGCAGGGTTCCCAAGTGGAATATGAGGTGCTGTACCCACAACCTTCGAGTGGCATCATTGTGGCTCTGCAGGAGGCCCAGAATGGACATATCATCTGAGGAATGGGAGGCGGAGTTGAAATGATTCGCGACTGAGAGGTGCAGTTGTTTAGTGCGAATCGTAAGTGTTCTGCAAAGCGGTCCCCAAGCATCTGCTTGGTTTCCCCGATGTAGAGGTGGCCACAATGGGAACAGCGGATACAGTATACCACATTAGCGGATGTGTAGGCGGACATCTGCTTCTTGTGGAAAATCTTCTTGGGGCCTGGGATGGGGGTCAGGGGAGACGTGTAGGGGCAGGTGTAGCACTTCTTGCAGTTGCAGGGCAAAGTGCTGGGTGTGGTGGGGTTGGAGGGGAGTGTGGAGCAGACAAGGGAGTCTCAGAGATTGTGGTCCCTCTGGAAGACAGATAAGGGTGGGGAGGGAAAAATGTTTTTGGTGGTAGGGTCGGATTGCAGATGGTGGAAGTGTCAGAGGATGATGCATTGGATCCAGAGGTTGGTAGGGTGGTGTGTGAGGACAAGGGGGATTCTGTTTTGGTTGTTATTGGGGGGGAGGGGGTGTGATGCATGAGTTGCGGGAAATGTGGGTGACACAGTTGAGGGTGTTCTCGACCACTGCGGAGGGAAATTGCAGTCCTTGAAAAATGAGGACATTTGAGACGTATGGGAGTGGAATGCCTCATCCTGGGAGCAGATGCGGTAAAGGTGAAGGAATTGGGAATAGGAGATGGCATTTTTGCAGGACGGTGGGTGAGAGGAGGTGTATTCTAGGTAGCTGTGGGAGTCAGTGGGCTTGAAACTGATATCGGTTTCCAGGTGGTTGCCAGAAATGAAAACACAGAGGTCCAGGAAGGTGAGAGAGGTATTGGAGATGGTCCAGGTGAATGTAAAGTTGGGGTGGAAGGTGTTGGTGAAGTGGATGAACTATGCAAGCTCCTTGTGGGAGCATGAGATGGCACCAATACAGTCATCAATGTAACAGAGGAAGAGATGGGGTTTAGGGCCAGTGTAGGTGCGGAAGAGTGATTGTTCCATGAAACCCTCAAAGAGGCAGGCATAGCTTGGGCCCGTGCGGGCACCCATGGCTACCCCGTTTGTCTGTAGGAAGTGGGAGGAATTGAAAGTGAAGTTGTTGAGGATGAGGACGAGTTTGGCTAGGTGGATGAGGGTGTCAGTGGAGGCGGACTGGTCGGTCCTGCGGGACAGGAAGAAGTGGAGGGCCTTTCGTCTATCTGCATGGGGAATGCAGCTGTATAGGGATTGGACGTCCATGGTAAAGATGGGGTGTTGGGGACTGGGGAATTGGAAGTAGGTGGGGAGTTTCAAGCCCACAGGGGAGAAAATCGAGTCGAGATAGGTGGAGATAAGTTCGGTGGGACAGGAGCAGGTGGAGTCAAGGGGTTGACCTGGGCAGGCAGGTTTGTGGATTTTGGGAAGGAGATAGAAGCAGGCAGTGCAGGGTTCGGGAACTATGAGGTTGGGATGGTTTGGGTGGGACGTCACCTGAGCTGATGAGGTTGTGGATGGTTTGGGAGATGATGGTTTGGTACTCGGGGGTGGGGTCATGATCAAGGGGGCGGTAGGAGGGTGTTTTGGAGAGTTGGCAACTAGCCTCAGTGATGTAGAGGTCTGTGCGCTATACTACAACCACATCTCCCTTGTCCGCGGATTTTATGGTGAGGGTGAGATTGGAGTGAGGGAGCGGAGGGCTGCACATTCTGTCGGGGAGAGGTTGGAGTGGATAAAAGGGGTGGAAAAGTTGAGGTGATTGATCTCACTTCGGCAGTGGGAGATGAAGAGGTCAAGCGAGGGTAGGAGAAGGGGAGAAGCTTGGGAACCCTGCAGCCCAATGGTATTAGTGTGGACTTCACAAGCTTCAAAATCTCGCCTCCCCCTACTTCATCCCAAAACCAGCCCGGCCTGTCCCCACCTCCCTAACCTGTCGTTACTCCCACCTATAGCCACCTCCCACCTCAAGCCCCACCCCCATATCCTATCTACTAACCTTATCCCGCTCCCCCCATCCGTCCTCCCTGGACTGACCTATCTCCTCCCTAACTCCCCATCTACACTCATCTTTACTGGCTTTGTCCCCGTCTCTTTGATCTGTCTGTCTCCTCTCCACCTATCTTCTCCTCTATCCATCTTCTATCCACCTCCCCACCTTCCTATTTATTTCAGAACTCCCTTCCCCTCCCCCATTTCTGAAGAAGGGTCTGGGCCCGAAATGTCAGCCTTCGTGCTCCTCTGATGCTGCTTGGCCTACTGTGTTCATCAAGCTCTACATCTTGTTAGCTCAGATTCTCCAGCATCTGCAGTTCCTACTACATCGAAGCATTTTCACTGTGCATTTATCTCAGGAATATCTCCACCACTCTGCACCCACCACAATACTTAGTCTTTCCATGCATAGAAGGATGGCTGCTAGAGGATATGACATGTGCCTCCTGCATTGTAATCGTGACCTTCGGTATAGGGAGGTCCACAATTAGGTGGGGGCACATTGTTTGACCTAATATGAGCTGAAATTTACCAGAAAGTGCCACTAAAACTACTGCTGTAATAAGATCTGAGATAGAAAGGTCTGCAGATACCGGAGTCAGAGATAATAAAGTATGGAGCTGGAGGAACACAGAAGGACCCTGAAATGTCAGGACCCCGAAACATCAGCCTTCCTGCTCCTCTGATGATGCCTGGCCAGCTGTGTTCATCCAGCTCCACACTTTGCCATAAGATCTGAACTGTTCTTATGAAGGAACTAATTTATGACAGGTTTATACCACTCCGAATGTATGTCGAAGCAATGTAATTTATTTAACTAATATTGGAATAACACACATATGAATTTCCTGGATTCATGCAAATAATGCACTCATAATTCCTTTACTAAAAACCAAAAGGACTGCGAATGCTGTAAATCAGGAGCAAAAACAGAAGTTGCTGTAAAAGCTCAGCAGGTCTGGCGGCATCTGTGGAGAGAAATCAGAGTTAACGTTTTGGGTCCAGTGACCCTTCCTCAGAACTGATGGTAGCTAGGAAAATGTCAGTTTATATGCAGATGTAGGTAGAGGGTGGGGGAAAGGAGTGAGCAATAGGTGGGGAAAGAGCCCAAAGAAACAGAAGAGCAGTAAGATAGACAAAGGAGTTGATAACGATTTGGCTAGAAGGTTGAATAGCTGCTAATTGGGACTGTTAGTGACTAACGATAGGTAGCGTGTAATGGCAGACCATATGATAACAAGGCCTGGGGTGTGGAGTAGGGGGCTAAGATATGGGAAAGTTCAGGCCCTAAAATTATTGAACTCTATATTGAGTCTGGGGGTTGCAGGGTTCCAATGGAAAATGAAGTGTTGTTCTTCCAGCTGGCGATGAGCTTCACTGGAACACTGCAGCAAGCCAGAGACAGAGATGTAGGCCAGGGAACACGGTGGTGTATTAAAGTGGCAAGCAACAGGTAGCTCGGGGTCTTTGTTGCAAACAGAACGTCGATGTGTTCTGGTTTGCACTTAATCCAACAAAACAAAATTGTACATGAAATTTTGTCAAGAAAATTATTGGCAAAATCATACTAAAGCATTGTACAGTTCAACCAATGGGTTGATTATAAATGTACCAGTACAATGAAATTAAACAATTGTATCCATTTCCTTTCATCATGCTGTCATTTGTCAGCCTGTTCCATCTGATATTTTGTCTGTTCTCATCCAGTGTGATGGGTCATCTTAAATCTTCAGATTGTCTTCAGAGCTCTCCCTAGAATGTGACTGTCAAGAGTTTGCCGTGCTACCACCGGAGATGTAGCAGAATGTAAACAAGGTTTCTGCCCACTTGTGGAAGGTACAGCAGAAAATCTGAGGAAATTCAGTGCTGATTTTTAAAATTTATGACCTTGGCAATGTAAGTGGCCCATATGTCGGACTGTCTTGGCACACGAAAGCGAGTTTGATGGTGGTTGGAGGCTGGGGCTGGGAGGGTGTTGCCAGGAAAATAGTAGGGAGGTGCATTGGGATGACTCAACAATACATTCCCGAACTCCTGGAGACCTACCTACCAAGGGTGAATTTGGAGCAAGGTTGGCTGTCTGGTCTACGAAGACACCAAGCTAATCCATTCAATTAAGGCTACATTTCAGGAATATTCTGATTCAATGCTGGTACTTTGCCAAGATTCAAACAAGCCTCCCCCACCATGTCTGGAGATGCTAAGCTCAATTAAGATAGCTTTCTAGTGACAGGTCAGGGGCCATCTGGTGAGGCTCCAGATCATAAAGGCAGGGCCATGGGGATGAAAGATGACTGCTTTAGCAAGGAGTCAGCTTATGGAAGAGTTTTGCTGCCTCCTCACTTCCCCTAAGGGCTTTGGGAGCCTTCAGTGGAACTCTTTCGCCATGGCTTTGAGGGTGCCTCCATCTGATTGGTCTAGGCATCAAAAACCCAGCTACCATTCTCAGTATGACAGCAAATGTGGAGACAGCCAGCTGGGAGGCTGCTTTCTGGAAGAATGTCCTGCTAATTGCAATAGCAGAAAATGCGATCCACACTTGGTCCTAACCTCAGGATTTTGAAAAATTCATTTGTGGGCAATGAGTATTGCCAGCTGGATCAGCATTTATTGCCCACTTGTCTTTCAGACGTGGTTGTAAGCTACCTTCTTGAACCGTTGCAGTCCATTTGGTGTTGGGACATCACAATGCCATGAGGGAAGGAGGTCTTGTTTTTGGCCCAGTGACGATGAAGGAACTGTGATATAATAGTCCAAACAGGAAGGTGGCTTGGAAGGAAACTCACAGATGGTGTTCCCCAAGTATCCACTGCCCTTGTCTTTTTTGATGGTAGTAGTTGTAGATTTTGAAGACGGTAAGGAGTCTTCTGTTTAGTGTCCACAGGGCATACCTAGCAATCTTCCGCATTGCTGCTAGGTGTTGTAACTGTATTAGAACAGCTCAGCTAGGGACACAGCAAATTCTGGAGCACATGTCTATTCCCGGAATGCTGCCAGCAGCCATTGCTGTTGTAGTACTTGGTGCCTTCAGCCATTTCGTGATATCATGTGGAGTGAACTGAATTGGCTAAAGACTGTTATCTGTGATGCTGGGCACCTATGGAAGAAGCCGAGTTGGATCAGCCACTCAACACTTCTGACTGAAGATTGTTGCAAATACTTCAGTCTTATCTCGTGCCCGTTGAATTGTGATTCTTTGCAAAGCCTATGGCTGCAAAAGTGAAACATGTCCTGGGCTGAGAAGTCTTAGAAAGTAAAAATCAAAAGGAAAAATAGGCCCTGCATGTGTGTCGAAAATCTGAAACGGAAACAAGAATCTTGATAACATGCAACAAAAACAAAGTTGCTGAGGTGGAGTCACTGGACCCAAAATGTTAACTCTGTTTTCTCCTTTACAGATGCTGCCAGACCTGCTGAGCTTTTCCAGCAACATTGTTTTTGTTCCTGATTTACAGCATCTGCAGTTCTTTCAGTTTTTATCTCAATAACATGCATTGGTTCCATCTGTATTTTTTAAAAGAAATACATTAACACTGAGTGTGTAGCATTTATAGTACTGGACACTGAAACTGAAGTGAGTCCATTAATAGGACTAAACAAAAGGTGGAAACATATGGGCATTGATGGAGTTGGCGTAAAGCCACAACAAATATGAACAGGAGTAGGCCATACGGCCATGTACTTCTGGCACATATCTCGGACATTTCTATTTTTATTACACATTTCCAATCTTGTTTTGTTTCTTTCACTGCCTTGATTTTTTTTAGCATTTTTTTCCTTTATTATTTCTCCTCCTCATTTCGCTGATTTAAAGTAAAGCTGCAGGGAAAGGTCTCCTTAAAGTAAAGAAGCTTTGAAGACTGCAAAGCGTACGAATGTGAAAAGCTAAAGATAATCTTGTGGGTGACATTAGCTGGTGCTGTCAAGTGCTGAATTAAAATTTAGAAACTATTTGCTCATATTAGGTTTTAAACCGTTTCTTCTGAAACTAAATTTTTCCATTTGACGTTTTGCCATTGGGTTTTACTGATCTGTTAGATTCAGGAGTATTCTCATTAAAATATATCAGATGTGGCAGCTTGGCTCCAGTGCAGGAATAATAATGAAGTTATCATGAACAACTCCTCCGATAACCAATGATTCAGTTTTCTGCAACCTCACTGCAAAATGTTAATGGTCAGACTTTATAGGACAGCCTGCAGTCAGAAATTACGATGTCCTTTCAGTAAAGTTTTAATAGTTAAGCCATTCTGTACATTCAGTATGAAATATACTCCCCTGACTAGGAAAGTATAAATATTAACAAAAACTGCAAACTTGCAGGAAACAATTTCAATCTTACTTCTTATTTGTTTTAAAATCTATCATTTTGAATTGAATCAACACAGATCTATTCCAAAGGAATCAGCTACACAATCAATTTCATCTATACAGGAAGGAAACTTTACAGTCTCCTTTAGCATATGGACTCCTGTGGTGCACAAGATAATGGGTCATGCTAATAGACAGAATTTTCTCACTGTTTTCAGAGCACTAACTGTGCCAACATTGTGTGTAATTATGAGCGGAAGCTGTTATAGCCATATTTCTGCTGTTGAGACTCTACCATTAGAACTTGCAATTTCCAAGCCTTCCCATGATCCCCCTGTTGTGTTGTGACAAGACTCATATGTGTATATTGATTGTCACTGTGAATTCAGTGTAGTCAAATTCAGTGGTTGCCTCTCAGTGAGAAAGCAGATGGAAGTGTGGACTGGACAATGCAATATATTAGTCCCTTGTTTGAAATATGTGCCTGCAACGCTTTAGCTGATATTGTAGCTCATATGGAAATGACCAACAGCTCGGCAGTAAGTGCAGCGATGAGGTGAATAACACGGTCTTCCTCATGTTCCACCTTAATTATGGATGTTCTAGCTAGAGATGGCAAAGCTCTGAATTTGGTTTCTTGCCGATCCATAACAATCTGCCAGGCTTGCTATTAGGTCTACAAATACAGTCTGGCGTTTTCCAATCTCCTATTAACTTGTTCTAGCTTAACCATGTAATATTACATGTGAAACAGCATAAAAACAAGCTTAACTACAGGAATGAAGAAAAAGATGCTGCTGAATAAAATGAGCAAAACTTTATAATGAAAAGCTACACTAAAAAGAAAACTGACACAAATGGTGGGATGTAATGGAATGGACAAGGGTAATGGCTGCTTCTGGAATACTGACCAGAGCCCCTTATCACTCTTTTTAGGAAGTCTCACTGCATCTTGTTCTCCGTCACTAAACAAGCTCATGATGGTTTTCCGAAGGATTAAGGACTCCAGGATGGAACTCACACTGGCCAAGAGTTGTGGCCAATTGGGCTAGCAGATATTCAGTACTCAGGAGTGCCTAGGAGGTGTGGCTGCTGCTGGTAAGATACTCATTTGATGCCTTTGATCAAGGAGGAATTCATGAGAAAGGGGGCTGGGAGGTTGGCTCTCTGCCGGGCAGGCCACTCCATTCCCCATGACAGATTCTTTGGTCAAGCACTGACTGCCCTCAAACATGGGAATCCCCACTCCGGGGCCTGTAATTAGGTCCCACGGCAAGCCCTTCCTTGCTGCTGGCTGAATACCAATGGTGGCAGAATGTAGGCCTTAAATGGGCAATAATTGGCCACAAGGGCTTCAATTGTTACTAGCTGACGTGGGGGAAAGCCCAAGAAAAGCAGCCCCTCCCACCTTCCCCTGAGTTAATCGGAATGGATGCAGGAAGCTGGTGGGTTCCCTGTCTGCTGCCCTCCTGCCTAATATCACCATCCCACATCCCACGACCAAACTCACCACAGAGAGGAAATAAATTCTGTGCAAAGCCTTGTTATTAAAGAAGATCTTTATTGTGAAAAATTGCACTGCACCCTGATAAAAGATCAAATCTGAAAGAACCATGTAGGTTGTGTGAAGTATTAGTACTGTAGAAGTATTGTGTGAAGTACTTAAGTATTTCTGTGTAAAACATAGGGCCTTAATAAAGTCATTACACGTTTGGGCATAAGCAATAACCAACATTTTATTATACTGGACCTCATCCTTAAGGAAATGTACAAAAGTTCTGCATTTTAACTTATAATAATGTTTTGGTTCTCTTAGGGCGCCACACTAGTACTGGCCCTTTATTCTCTGAAGATAATTGAGAAATAATACATATATATTCATAGCATTATAAGCGAAGATATCAGAGAACACATTTGTATGGTCTATGATTCTTTGCATCAGTGAAGCACCCACCTTTCTGTCATTGCAATCTGTTCAAGCATGGCTGACCCAGTATTTGTTTTCCAGTTTCCGGATATTGATGTTCTCCTGGAAAAGTTAAACAAGTTACAGATGGTGCATTTGGTTTGATTTCTCAGAGATTCTGCAGTTTAATATTTCAATATGACTTAAAAATATATTTAACTATGACTTATATGCAATTGCCTATCACCGCTAACATTACTTTAACTAGTACTGTTCAAAATATCAGACAACTTTTCTCTGTTTTCGTACAGGCCCATAACAGTGTTTTGGATGAGATTAAAGGAAAATTAAATACATTGCAGCTTTTTAACTTGACTGTGTCCAAATGTAAGTGAGCCTCTGTTCAGTTTCATACATACTTCAATGCTACATTTGCATACCATTTACTAATCATCTTCATCTTCAATCAACATGAAATATTATCTATTTTCATGTTTCAGCAGACCTTGTAAATCCATATGGTGTCAAAAATCGGCAATTAATTCAGAAGACATCAGGTAGTGTTGCAAAGCAATATCATTAACTAATGCACATTTTCTTTCTGTATACATATTAAAAGTTTTCATTAAAATAGAAGTATAACTCCTCTTAAATTTTGCATTTACATTTTAAAAACGCCTTTTATAGACAATCCTGATTTGTGAATTAATTTTAGAAGATTTCTTTCTTTCGGTTGCTTTTGTTTCAGATTTCAAAGTCCTAGTAATGGAAAACACCACGGTGTGAGCTGGTCATGGATATCGAGTGGAAGCCGTTTCCAAAATGGAAATTTGACACAGTTGGGAATTCAGTTGTGAGTAGCGTTAAGTAGGGGGTAATAATGTGGAACATTTTGTATGTTTCTCCCTTTTTGCCAGACCTTTAAAGTTTAAATTTGTGCAGCCATAACGAATCGACAGACAACAAATAGCATGTGAACATCTGTCATTGTTAAATACACTACTGTGTAAAATTGGGATAAAGTGCAAGCAGGTAAGCCATGCTCAGTCCTGACAATAGGTCATTGACCTGAAACACATTTTTTTTCTCTTTTTACTGCTGCCTCAACTTTTCAGCATTTTTGGTATTTTTTGTTATTATTATTGCAGAATGTTTTAAAGACATAACAAATTGTAACTCGAGTAAGTGAATTTGCATGGAGACTGTCAAACCTTTAGTCCTTGATTGCAAGATTTCAGAACATCAGGTGGAATTGAAAACAATTCATCTTATTGAACTCAGAGGAAGAAAGGTGCCTGGAACCAGAATTTCAGTGGGTAGCCAGTGGATAGCTAGCAGTGATAGAAAGGATGGAAAACGAGCCATAAATCTGAGTGATGAGGGAGGTCAGGCTGGAGAACAGCTTGAGAAAATTGCACTAACTCACCTTCCTGCGGATATGCCGAGGTCCCCAGGCAGGGCAACTAAATTACTATAGTAGCATCCAAGCATGAGAGGCAGCTTATATCTGGAATGATTCACAATTCAGCAATAAAAACAGTGGTGCCAGGAGATTAGGAAGTAGGTGTAGGAGTAGAACTTCCTCATTGATCATAATCTCCAGATTACACAGTCTCGTTACAGAGAAGGGATAGGAAAACCGACTGCCCACGGATAACAAAAAACAGATACCTCTCCTATGTACCACTGGCCATGAAATGTTAACTCTGCTTTCTTCCTACAAATGCTGCCAGATCTGCTGCTTTAATAGTTTTTATTGATGCACTTCAGCATCTCTGTTCTCATCTCATTAGAATTAAAAATGACATAACAAAAGTCCAGAGGCAGTATGTTCCTGTTGGTGTGAAGGGCACGGTCTGTAGGTGTAGGGAATGCTGGATGACTAGAGAAATTGAGGCTCTAGCTAAGTAAAAGGAGTCATATATCAGGTAAAGACAGCTGGGATGCAGTAAATCCCTCAAAGAGAATAAGGGCAGTAGGAATACATTTAATAAAGAAATCAAGACGACAAAAAGGGGACATGAGATAAGACCATCAGACATAGGGTTAGGGTTTGGGTTCGGCCCATCAAGTCCACGCCGCCATTTAATCATGGCTGATGGGCATTTCAACTCCATTCACCAGCACTCTCCCCGTAGCCCTTAATTCATTGTGAGATCAAGAATTTATCAATCTCTGCCTTGAAGACATTTAACCTCTGGGCCTCCACTGCACTCCGTGGCAATGAATTCCACAGGCCCACCACTCTCTGGCTGAAGAAATGTCTCCTCATTTCCGTTCTAAATTTACCCCCTCTAATTCTAAGGCTGTGCCCACGAGTCCTAGTCTCCCCGCCTAATGGAAACAACTTCCCAGCATCCACCCTTTCTAATTCATGTATTATCTTGTAAGTTTCTATTAGATCACCCCTCAACCTTCTAAACTCTAATGAATACAATCCCAGGATCCTTAGCTGTTCATCGTACGTTAAACCTACCATTCCAGGATTCATCCGTGTGAATCTCCACTGGACACGCTCCAGTGCCAGTATGTCCTTCCTGGGGTGTGGGGCCCAAAATTGGACACAGTATGCTAAATGGGGCCTAACTAGCGATTTTTAAAGTCTCAGAAGCACATCGCTGCTTTTATATTCCAACCCTCTTGAGATTAATGACAACATTACATTCGCTTTCTTAATCAACCTACAAGTTAACCTTTAGAGAATCCTGGACCAACACTCCCAGATCCCTTTGTACTTCGGCTTTATGAATTTTCTCACCATTTAGAAAATAGCCCATGTCTGCATTCGTTTTTCCAAAGTGCAAAACCTCGCATTTGCTCACATTGAATTTCATCAGCCATTTCCTGGACCACTCTCCCAAGCTGTCTAAATCTTTCTGCAGCCTCCCTACCTCCTCGGTACTACCTGCCTGTCCACCTATCTTCATATCATCGGCAAACTTCGCCAGAATGCCCCCAGTCCCTTCATCCAGATCATTAATATATAAAGTGAACAGCTGCGGCCCCAACACTGAACCCTGCGGGACACCACTTGTCACCAGTTGCCATTCCAAAAAAGAGCCCTTTATCCCAACTCTCTGCCTTCTGTCAGACAGCCAATCCTCAATCCATGCCAGATAGGGTTAAGGAGAATCCAAGGAAATTCTATAATTATATCAAGCTCAAAAGAATAACAAGGGAGAAAACAGAGTGCCTTAAAGATCAACGTGGTCATCTACGTGTAGAACCGCAGGAGATGGGTGAGATACTAAACAAATATTTCATGTCAGTGTTTACTGTGGAGAAGGACACAGAAACTAGGATACTTGGGGAAACAAATTGTGATGTCTCAAAAATAGCTCATATTGCAGAAGATGAGATGCTGGACGTCTTAAAACAAATAAAAGGTAGATTAATCACCAGGACCGACAAGCTGTTTCCCAGAGCTTTGCAGGTAGCGAGGGAAGAGATTGTTGGGTCCCTAGCTGCGATAGCTGTATCATCAATAGCTACTGATGGGGTGTGCCACATGACTGGAGGTGAGCTAATCTGGTGTCATAATTAAGGAAAAGCCAAGGAACAAAAGACTAGTTCGCCTTATGTCCACGATGCACAAGTTGTTGGAGGGAATTCTGAAGGACAAGATTTACATGCATTTGGAAAGGCAAGGATTGATTAGGGATAGTCAACATGGCGTTGTGCGTGGGAAGTTGTGTCTCACTACCTTGATTGAGTGTTTTGGTGAAGTGACAAAGAAGATTGAAGGCAGAGCGCTGGACATTGTGTTTACGGACTTCAACAAAGCATCTGACAAGGTTCTGCATGGTAGACTGGATCGTAAAGTTAGATCACATGGGATCTAGGAGAGCTAGCCAATTGGATATAAAATTAGCTCGAAGGTAGGAGACAGAGGGTGGTGGTGGAGAGTTGCTGGTCAGACTGGAGGCTTGAGACCAGTGGTGAGCCACAAGGATTGGTGCTGGGTCCACTGCTTTTAGTCATTTATATATATGATTTGGATGTGGATATAGGAGGTATGGTTAGTCAGTTTGCAAATGACACCAAAATAGGTGGTGCAGTGGACAGTGAATAAGATTGTCTCTGAGTACAGTGGGACTTTGATCAGATGGGCTAATGGGCCAAGGTGTAGCAGATGGAGTTTAATTGAGATAAATGTAAAGTATTTCATTTTGGAAAGGCAAGTGAGGGCAGGCCTTATAAGGTTAATGGTAGGGCCCTGGGAATGTTCCTGAACAAAGAGATCTAGGGGTACAGGTCATAGTTCCTTGAAAATGGAGTTGCAGGTAGACAGGGTGATAAAGGAGGTTTTTGGCACACTTGGCTGCATTTGTTAGAACATTGAGAATGGGAGCTGGGATGTCATGTTGTTGCTGTACAGGACATTGGTGAGGTCACTGTTAGAATACTGCATACAACTCTGGTCGCCCTTCTATTGGAAGGATTTATTGAACTTGAGAAGGTGCACAAAAGATTTACAAAGCTATTGCTGGGACTGGAGGGTTTGAGCCAAAAGGAGACATTGAATAGGCTGAGGCTTCTTTCCCTGGAGCATTGGAGGCTGTGGCGTGACCTAATAGAGATTTATAAAATTATGACAGGCAAAGATAGGGTGAATTGCCAAGGTCTTATTTCTAGGGTGGGGGAGTCCAAAACCTAGAAGGCATAGGTTTAAGGTGAAAGAGGGAAAATTTAGAAAGGACGTGAGGAGTAACCTTTTCATGCAGAGAGTAGTGCGTGTATGGAATATGCTGCCAGGGGAAGTAGTGGAGATGGGTACAGTTAAAACATTTAGAAGGCATCTGGATGGGTACATGAATAGGGAGGTTTAGAGGGAAATGGACCAAATGCTGGCAAATGGGACTAGGTCAGATTGGGATATCTGGTTGGCGCAGGTTAGTTGGACCCGAATGGTTTGTTTCTAAACTGCATGATTCTATGACTCGTTGACTCTATATCTTTACAAACAAAACTACATTCTTTGCGGAGTCTTTAGGAGCATGTAGACATACTTTGAAGTGGCCGAAATCCACTGTCATTTTGTCTCCCAAACATGTATTGGTGAGAATGCTTACAATTAAAGACTACAACAAGGCATTTTTTTTCTCTTATTTGTACCTAGCCATTCAGGTTGTGTTCAGAGTCTGAAAGCACATTGCTGTTCTTATTGCATGAGGGTTGCTCCAAATCCTATCTTATGGCATCACACTGCAAGGTGATATCATGACTGATATTGTAGTAATTCAGTATTGTTCTTATTGTCACTGGTTGTTAAATTCCAGTGAAAGCTGCTTCTTGTTCTGTACTCCCATACTGCAGCCCATCCTTGGCAGTGAGCTTATGTAGACTTTCATACTCTGATGAGAAAGTTAAGCAAGAGCTTCACTAAAGGTTTTAGGAATCCAACAAATCATTGCCTTGCTTTCACATCTGTTGATCACTGCATGACTGCTACCAGCTCTCACCATGTCAGGATATTTGGATGCATCTACGCCAAATAGATTGTATAAGTTTAAGAAAGCAGCCCACCACCAAGGTTTCAACAGCAACTGAGGATGGGCAATAAATAAAATCAGAAAATGTTGGAGAAACTCAACAGGTCTAGCAGCATCTGTGGAGAGAAAGACAGAGTTAATATTTCAAGCCCAACTCTTCTTCAGAATTAATTCCACTTCTATTGGACTCAAAACATTAACTCCATTTCTGTCTCCACAGAACTACTGAGTTTCTCCAACACTTTGCACTTTCATTCAGATTTCTAGTATCCACCATATTTTGCTTTTAGATGGGCAATAAATGCTGACCCAGCCAGCGAAGCCCACTTTCTTTGAATGAACAATTAAAACAAAATGATCCGGGCAAGGTTCTTCCACTGTCTGCTCTTGAAATTAGGCATCCTCAACTGAATCTTTTTCTTGTTCAGGTTCAGGTTCAGGTTCATCTGGTGATCTATCTCTAACTGTTACAATAGGTTTTGAGTGCAGTCTGCAATGTCTCCTTCCTTCGAGTCTTAACATCCAAGACTAGCAGATCATCCACAACAACTTCCACTCCGGAAAACTCACTGACTTTCTTGTGCAGTTCTTCTGGAGCAGTGCAAGTGCTAAATAGCATATGTAGCCATTTATATCTCCAGAATGTAAATCAGGAACTGTTGCTTTCATTCAGGTCTCCCATTTAAGATAAAGATGAGGAACAGTTTTTTCTTGGAACCAAAGCTTTATTGAGGTCAGGAGCAGAGTGGCCCAAGTGAGCCCAATTTGAGCATTGGTGAGCAGTTTATTTTTCAACAAATGCTCCTTGATAGCAGTTTGATGATCCCTTCCATCACTTTGTTCATGATTGAGAGTAAGCTGATGGTTGGTATTTGACTGGGTTGAATTTGTCCTACTTTTTGTGTGGAAGATATACCAGGGCGATTTTCCACATTGTAGGGTAGATGCAGCAAATATTGATCAATATTCTCCCTTTCCTCTTGAACTCTGATGTTCAACATAAAACATTCATTAGTAATATTAGTGTAGGATCAAAGTGTGTGTTTTCAAGTCCTACAGAATCTCTCTTGTCTGACATTTCTCTCCATGTTGAGATCTGCACTGCAATACAGCTTGCAGCATTCATTCCCCAGCATCGAGGGCAAGATGGTATTCCTATACGGTTAGGTTTTTAGTTAACTCTGTAGCTATTTTAGAGTTTAGCCACTGAAAGTGGAAAAAATTCCAATTGTCTCATATCTCATTTAATCTCCACATGATTGGAAACTGCACTGCAGTTTTGACTCACCCATTAAATCTAAAAGAGAAACAGAAATTGCTGGATACACTCAGTAAGTCGGACAGCTTCTTTGGAGAAAAAGCAGAGTTAACGTCTTGTGTCCAGTGATGCTTCTTTAGAATCCTAGTTGCTTTTTAAAATGTGCTTGTTGCTGTTTCCTTCAGCAGCTGACTCTCTTACAGCTCTAAAAATTAACACAATTTCAGCTGTATCACTCTGACAGTGTTTTACAAATGATGTGCTTCAGTGGCTTCCACAGACTGCACTCAAAGGCACCTCTAGAAGTAGAGGCTACATGACTGTGGCAATGAGCTAATACACTAAATATAATTGTGTTTCTCTGAACAGCACCAGCCTCCTGTTGGTGGCTTTAAACATTCTTCAGGCAATAGTACATCATTAAAGGTGGTGTTCACTTGCATGAAAACACTCAACCTGAGCAGTGAGAACTGTACTAAAAGAAAATGAACACCAATACAACTATTGAAACTAATCAACTAAAGATTAAAAAAAAGTGCATTTTCAAATAAATATATTTAAAATTTGCTCACATGTAAGCCTTGTAATTATTGCCGATTTTTTGGATCCTTATATCATACTTGGAGTCTATGAAAGGTTCGGTTGTGGCGTAAGTGTTTGTCAGGGCTACCACACTTGCTATGTCCTGAAAATCGTAGTGATTTTCTACTTTCACCTGGTACCATCCAATAAAGGCAGCATATGGGAAAGGTACAAGAGAGAAAGAGAGAGAAAGAGAACAGAATCAGATTCACTTGTCTGAAATAATATAGAAGCAATTTTCTTCCATGAGAATTTTGAAATGATTTTGCAAAGTTACTGATAATATCTACGTTATATAATATCGTTCTACAACATTATTCAAGTCAAAGTTTGATACAAGCTTTGAATACTGGATCAATTTATGTCAATGGTTACAAACAGAAAGAATCTTTGGTTAAATAACATTGAAAGTTTAGGCTTGCATTGCATACAATCTTCTGACCTTGCAACACTTGGTCAGTACTTGGCAGACGCAGTGAGCTCGTTTGCACTGTCAAAGAATTACAGTGCTACCATATTTTCATTCTGCAATACTGAGAAGCAGTAAGCATTTCTAACTTAAAGTTTAGAGAAATGTTTCTGTTCAAATATTTTTGACATACTGCAGACTTTTGGCTGAGACACCTGAAACGAATTAGTTACCTTTCCCATGCCTGAATGAGCATGTCCAATCTTCACAACAGCAGGAAATGTTGGCATGGTTAACTAAAAATACAGAAAATGTTCCCATTATATTTAATACATTTCACTTTTATTCACACTTTGCTTACATAAACATATTTCATAACGTATCAGATATTAGCAAGAACATTGAGTCATGTTCATTATTACTCATTCAACAGGAACTTTGGGATTTAATGACAATTCAAATGTATATTAAAATATACATTAAAACTCTCGTACCAACAACAGCCTAACAACACTTTTATGCAGCAAAATCTCTCAGGAAATCAACATTTAGGTGTTAGACCTCAGCCACGGTCAGTGAGTCATCAAGGGTTGGATTTTCATCTGATTACTTCCATCAGATAGAGCAAGGTCATAGATTAGTTGATGCATGTGGTCAGTGATTCCAATCATTTCTCTGATTTTGTCTCATCTAAATAGAATTGGTGAGCAGCCAGCGGAAATGAGCATTTATAAGCAGATCCTCAATCAAAGAGACGAATTGATGTCCCAGCTCCTATGATCCTCTAGCAGGGATGTCTCTCTTACCCTCAATTTAACTGCACTTGCAGGGCTCCTACTGGAGATGCCAGATTCCCCACCTCTTCTGAGTAGTGAGCAATTTGCTCAATAAATGCAAATAAGATCCAACCACAAAAATGGCTTGCACCACCAACTGCTTCCACTGAAAAAAACATTGTCACTCTGCCTGTTTCCTGCATGGGGGGATAACTGGTTGAAAAACAACCCCAGGTTTAGCACATTTGTGCTGTGGTTTTAACCTCCTGATTTTTGTGTAATGCAGAATCATCCCACTAACGTACAGTACATTGCATAACATGTCAATGTCATTTTCAGCTTTTTCTCCAAATTTTAAAAAATGTTATATTCAAAGAAACAGTTTTATTACAGAACTATCCAGTTGACACCCAGGTAAGGTCGGGGCACTTATCCCTTTGCAGTTCTACCTTATTATCCCCAATCTCTTCTTAAATCTTTGAGTGCACTTTTACCTTATAGGTTCAATAAACTATCACCCACCTTGTAAAATATCAGTCATAGGCATGGATCACTGGCTACATGTTAGATAGCTTTTTCAAGCGCTAAAGGATTCAAACGGAGTCTACCATCTTACAAGTGATCATTCAATGCTCCCTATGCTGTAGAAATTTATAAAACATATAAATTTAAGAGCTTGAACTGCTAACTTACATGTTGAAATGACTGGGTTAATTATACTTCATCATGGTCTGATCAAAACCAAGTCCCAGCTGTGCTGTACTCTGCTTATGTTGCACTCTAAACAACAAAGGCTTAGGCTATATTCACAGAACACATAATGTATGACTTGGATTGGTCTGAATTGTATGACATGAAATCATTTTTTGGGGTGTCAAAAACAGTCAAATCAATGTGTTGAGTCTTTGCTCAAATTTGTTAAAAACTCATCAGTAGATTTAGATGTTTTAGATGTTTTCCCATTCATTTGTGGGATGTGGGCATCACTGGTTGGCCAACATTTCTTGCCCATCCCTTGCTGCCCTTCAGAAGGTAAGCTACCTCTTAAACCACTGCAGTCATCCTTCTGTAGATTGACCCACAATGCCATTAGGGAGGGAATTCCAGGATCCCAACCCCACCCCCCAAAACACACACACACACACACACACACACACACACACACACACACACACACACACACACACACACACACACACACACAGGGGAATTGAATATTATTGAATATTAAGGGATGGTTAGATTGTCTCTTATTGGAGATGGTCAGAGCATAGCATTTATGTGGTGCAAATATTATGTGTCACTTGTCAGCCCAAGCCTGGATATTGACCAGATCTTGCTGCATTTGGACGTGAGGTGCTTCTGTATCTGAGGAATCATCAATAGAACTGAACATTGTGCGATCAACAGTGAACATCCCTACTTTTGACCTTATGATGGAGATAAGGTCATTGATGAAGCAGCTGAAGATAGTTGGGACACTGCAATGATGACAGGAGGGGGATCTTGCGATGGATTTCATTGGAATGGAAGGTCAGTAGCAAGGACTGGCTCTCAATTGTGGTGAGTTGAGGCCCAGTAAGAGGGCATCATTTTGCTGGCTCTCTGGCAATGGAATTAATCAATTCAGAGTTCAGAACCCACCTCACTCCTGCCCAATTAAATGTTCCCTGCCATCAGCTTTATTGTAGCAGAATCAACACCAATCAATTTTGTTTCTCTTCCACGGGCGCTGCCTACCGTGCTGAATTTTACCAGCATGTTCTGTTTTAATCATTATTTCCTTTGTTTTGTAATTTGCTTTTATAAACAGTTGTTGGCTCAGTTCACTCGGTTCCCAAATGCCCAATTTCCTCCTCAGTCTGACATCAACATGCACTTTCAGCAACTTGTGGCCCAAAGTATTAAAGAACCTAATCATGCAATTTCGTGTGTAATTAATGGCAGATATCCACCAGATTCACTGATAAAGTAAATTATATTCCTACATCTTATTTCCTGTAGAGTGAAAGAAAACAAGATTCTTAATAGCCATTGAAAAACAAAAGTGTGTAAATCTCCACAGCATTTTTCAATCTAGTCTGGTACATTTGCATTTACGAAGTCAGATGGATCAGTCTGTGCTCCTTTTTTTGGCAGTTAATCAGTTTAAGTTTGTGTTCTGCAATGATAGCAATGCAAGTCCAACAACAAGTAATCCTTTTGCACAGAAGTTTCAACAAGCCGCTCCACAGCATTGTTTATTGACCAAAAGGAAACTACTGATCCAATTATCTGTGTGTTGGCTCTTTGCCAGAATAATTTATTCCTGCTTTCTCCATAACCCAAAATCATTGTCTGCTTCAAATCATCTACACTTCCCTTATGGACATGCATTGATCTTTATCTCCACTACTCCCAGTGGCAAAGAATTTTCCAAACAATCCAAATATTCCCTTAACTTCTCTGCTCATTTTTGTAGTGAAAATTTAAAAGTGGTGCTCACTTGGTCGAGGTAATGTTCTTCCCCTTTTCACTCTTTGCAACTGTTTGTAAACCGACAAATATCCTCTTTTAAAAACCCTGGTATTTCCATTTTCTCCTCATAATCAGAGTTTCTCAACTCTTGTATCAAGCTGGCGGGGAAAAAACTGAGCACCCTACATGAGTCTTTAGTCATAAGTTTTACTTAACATGGTGCCTCCAATTGAGCAGGATTTTCTAACAGTAGCCATATCAATACCCTGCGTGGGTCTATCATTATTTACTTGCTCCAGTAGTATTAATGCCCCTATTAGGTCTTTCGTCTCCATTTTAGCCTCCTGTTTTTTGCTTGTCCTCCCCAAATATATTATTACATAATCTCTGTGCATTTAAATGAATCTGATGAATGTCTGCCTATTCCATGTACCTATATCCTGTCTTAATCTTCTAGAGTCCTCTTTATTTTATGCCAATCCCACGACTTCTATTTTTTATTACTGTTTTCTGCAAATTTTCTTGTTTTGCTACCTGCTCTGTGTTGAAAACAAAATGGATACACTAAGAACAGTGTCCTCATACCCACCAACTAGTAAAACTATAATTTTAATGTATTCCTTTCACAACCATTCCTTCACTTGGTACCAATTTATGAATATTGTGGTTATAACTCTAGCCTGGGACCTGTTGGAACATCGGAACATTTGAGTGAACTACATGCTGTTTGGTTTTTGGAACTTCCTGGACTTACAGTAGCCATTCTCAAATGGAAACAAATCCTGAGATAGGACAATGCTGACTGTATCATTTGTAGCACTGCATCGACAGTCTGAATTTGGGTTCTTTCAGCTCTATGTTCAGGCGGAGCTGGGTTTATTGATTTCTGCCATGTGGAGACTGGAAGAGACAGCACTAGTGAATCTGACATCCCAAGTTTCCAAGACAGTACTTTAGATGTTAATCAGAGATACACAGGCTCCTGTTTAAACACTCTTCACGTTTACCAACGCAGTCGATGTTCTTGGAATTCCTCATGCTCCATGGTGAACTGCTGTGTTGTAAAGCCATCCAGGAAGGCATTGCACATATGAGTAATGATTGCTAAATCAACCAACAATGCTCACACATATACTTGATGTTTCTCAAACATCAATCTTTTAAAAGCAGGATCAAGATTATTTTGATCCCAAGCCTCTCAAGCCAAGTGCTTACAGATCCCAACATCCCAATCAATGACATCATCCTAATTATGAGTCTGTTTCTTACCGCTTACTCAATGCATCGCAGGCATAAATATTTTGGGATGGTGCTTGTAAGAGATATTAATGTTTCTAAGGTAACCAAAGGATTATAAACTCTGTATATCCATGTAAACAGTCTCGTAAAATCTATTTACTGTTTAGTGAAGTACAACTCTGCATTCCATAATTTCAAAATGAGATATATATCATCAACCAATACATCTTTAATTCAATAATGAGGCATGAAGAAATGAAACTGACAAAGTGCCAAATTATGCAGCCATTTATATTAATCAGTCAGAGTATGAACTGTACAACTAGAGGGCCAAGCAGAAAATTAAAGATAGAACAAAGTCTTTCGTTTTATATTGCATTAGTCCCAGGTGCACTAGCCTGTATCTTAAAAATCTATCAGTTATTGATCAAACAATGTCAGGAATTCTAAATTGGCTGTACTCCAATAAGAGTCCTGTCTTCTCATAACAAGAGTTCCATACCACTCCTACTACCACATGTCTCAGAATCACTGTCCCATGCTTACCAGTCTTGTGACAATCACCATGGAAATTGCTCTTCTGGGCTGTGACACAAGTTTCTCCTTTGCTTGGGACTACGTTTGTTACTTACAACACCAATTGTGCTTGAGCACGGCCATTTTTGATTTGCTGTTCTTTCTTATTAATGGTTTATTGGTCAGTCACACACTTGCGCGATGCATTCAACTTGTTTTGGCAGCTTACCATTGCCGCAAAGGGCATTGTACAATTTATTGTCCAAAAAGTATTGGTTTAGGTGACCTTGTGCTATTCTTTGGCCTGACATACTGATCAAGTGAACAGTGAGCTCATGAGCACTACCATTATGCTAATCATATTTTCTTTTAGAATTGTAGTAATAGTAATCCAAACTTCAGCACAGAAAACAATTGTGTTCTTTCAATAACAATTTATGCATCTTGATCTTTATCTGCTGCTTTGGGTCATGCTGTTCAAATGTTTGCACTGCGGTTTTCCAAGATACCGTTTTCTCCCACAGTTCACAATGTTCATATCATTAGAAGCAATTCTGCTGAGTTGGGTTGACCTGTGGGCTATTTTCATTTTCTGATCTTGAGCTCTGATGCCAGCATAATTTTGCTTTTCACCAGGAACAAGCCATAACGTTGCACCTAATTTATAGCAGCTAATGAATAATAAATAACCATTGGGCCAAGTCTTCCTTTTGGCTCAGACAAACCTTATCTGCACACTTTTGCAGCTTGCAAACTGCACATCTAATCCATGTGCAACACCATAAACAAGTTTTGTCTTTTTATGCTGAGCAATTTGCTGTTTTTAAGCCATTGTGTCGTTTGTGAAGGGAGTGGGCACAGAGGCTGGAGTGTTAGAAATCCAGCTTCATTTACTTAGCAGAGTCTCCCAGCTCTGACTGGCTGAGATGTTGACCTAGGGGAAACAATGGAAAACTAAAAGGACTTAAGGCTTGAACAGATGTCCTTTGTTTGCAATAGAGGTGGCTTCAAGTGACATAAATGAGACACATTACAAGTTTGACAGATTATCTTAATATGGTTATTTGTGTAACTGTTTCCGAACTCAGGATTGTTAGCAAGTGCAGCCTACTCTTGGATGCATATTTTTAGTTCCAATATTTGTCCCTCTCTTAACATTACAAGAAACAAATTATGTAACCCTTATGACATTGCTGTTTGTTACAGTTTGTTGAGTGTCATGTGGCTACAGTACAATAGCGATCAAACTTCAAAAAACTACTTTGAGCAGAAAAGGTTTACCAGGATGCTGCCTGAATTAGAGGGTCCGAGCTAAAAAAACCTGAGTTGTTTTCCATTGAGCGGTGCAGGCTGAGAGGACACTTGATCGAAGTTTATAAAATTATGAGATGCATAGATAGAGTTGACAGTCAGAATTCTTTTCCTGGAGTTGAAATGTCTAATACTAGGGGGCATGCATTTAAGGTTAGAGCAGGCAAGTTCAAAGGAGACGTGAAGGGCAAGTATTTTACAAACAGAGTGGTAGCAGTCTGGTACACACTGCCAGTTGTGGTGATGGAGGCAGGTACAATGGGGGCATTTAAGGGATGTTTAGATAAGTACGTAAATATGCAAGTAATGGAAGGACAAGGACCAATGGCAGGCAGAAGGGATTAACTTCATTCGGCATCATGTTCGGCACAACTTATTGGGCTGAAGGGCCCGCTGCAGTGCCGTACACTTCTATGTTCTATGCTGTATGCTCTATGAATCCAATTAGGTTTCTTCGAGAATGGTAGAAAGGTTACAAAAAGACTTATATTTATGTATTGCTTTTTGCGATGTCAGGACGCCCCCAGGGTGCTTTACAACCGAGGAAGTACATTTGAACGATAGTAACTGCTGTAATGTAGGAACATTGTTGTGGAATTTAATGCCCTGCCCTGTGGTCGGTTTGGTGGCAGATGAGCATTTCATCAGGTGGGAAGGTGGTGACTGGGGAACTTTTTTACCTCCAGATTTAAGTCTGTGAAGAAAGGCTTGTGTCTACCATCAGTTGGTGCCCTTAAATGTTTAATAAATGCTCAAAACACAAAACAAGGTGCCGAATAAAATGGATTCAAAATTCAGTTAGAATGAATAGTATAAGTGACTGGAAAAGGTGGGAAGAATGAAGTCATTTATTAAACAGGGATTTTAAAAAGGACCAAATGAATTGAGAGTTAGACTGATTGAACAATTGGAATGGAAGAAAATTAGAGATATGGTGGGCAGTAATTTCATTGAAGTTCTGTGTAATCCATTATGGAATCAATAATAATTTCACAAGAAACTGAAAAAAACTTGTAAATGAAAATGAAGTCGAGGGCTTGTTGAACCAAATTGACTTTCCAGCACATATTTTTTGAGAAGAATTCATTGATGTAACTGCTGTTTTTAAAAATTTATGTTTTAAATTAGTAAGTTATTGAGGCTATTTATTTAATGAATAATCTGTAGTAAAATGCTTGCACAATGATTTTTTTCACATAAACGTGAATTCTGTCAGAAAGTAATTTACCTGCTAGCAAACATCTGCAGCTCTGAGAAAAATTAATTAGCACTAAGGTTACAACTTAAATTCAAGATTTATGAATTAAATTGTATACACTTAGGGCCCAACATAAGAAAAAATATAAATACTATAACAAAAACTATATGTAGTAGATACTACAGGGTAAATGTTTTCATTTTTTGGCAGTGTTTTTCTGAGTGCATTTCATGGTGTCAAGTCCACTTTGGCGCTTGTCAATCTCCTTCACTGGGAATTTGGTGTACATATCCACAGCACACTGAAGGTAGCAGGGCAGGTTATTTTTTATTCATTAATGGGAAGAGGCTGTCAGTGGCTAGCACTTATTGCCCAAAGGGCAGTTCATAGTCAACCACATTGCTGTGGGTCTGGAGTCACATGTAGGCCAGACCATGTAAGCATGGCAGTTTCCTTCCCTAAAGGACACTAGTGAAGCAGATGGGTTTTTCCCCCAACAATCAACAATGGATTTATGGTCATTATTAGATTCTTAACTCCAGATATTTTTATTGAACCCAAGTTCCACCATCTGCTGTGGCAGGATTTGAACCCGGTTCCTCAGAATGTTATTTGGGTCTCTGGATTAACAGTTCAGCGAATGTACCACTAGGCCATCACCTCCCCATGAGGTGGTTAAGAAGGCATATGGAATAATTGCCTTATTAGCCAAGATATAGAACACAAGATCACATGCTGTATAATATGCTGGTTGAGTCACAATTTGAGTACTGTGTGGAGTTCTGGTCACAACATTATAGGAAAGATATGATTGCACTTGAGAGAATGCAGAAGAGATTTAACAAGATGCTGCCTTGCCTGATGGGTTTGATTTATGAGGAAAGATTAGATAAGCTGAGGTTGTTTTCTTTGGAGCAGTGAGGGTTGAGAGCGACGAGATAGAGGTGTATAAGATTATGAGGAGCGCTGATAGGATGAATCAGAGGCATTTTTTTCCATTAGTAAAGGGGTCAACAAATAAGGAGCATGGATTTAAGCTAAGAGGTAGAAGGTTGAAAGGAGAGTTGAGGGAAATATATTTCACTCCAAGGCAAGTCTGGAACAACAATGCATACCCCGTTTCTATGGATATTTGTATCCAGCATTTTGCAAGGGTCACTGGATTTGAAATGTTAACTCTGTTTTCTCTCTACAGATGTGGTCAGACCTGCTAAGTTTCTCCAGCAACTTCTGTTTTTGTTTCAGAATCCCAGTATTCGCCGTTCCTTGTTTTATTATTAGGATACCTCTCCAATGTATTGGTAGAACACTTCGGAGCACAGACTTTCATTTCATTGTAGGGCACACCAGTAACTAGCAATGAAAGGCTGGATCAAGGACACCTAGTGTGCAGATTCAGATATCCAGCTCACAGATTGGAGCAGGCAGCCTTCCAGGGCTGATCACTTGCTCAATTTTGATTACTTAATGCGTACTGGCGTGTACACAGCATCCTTGCCTTACTTTACCATGATGTACCACACTCATTAGAACACTTCAGCCTCAGCCTGCTATTAGTATTGCTGAATTGATGTGGCCTTTTCTGTAGACACACAGATGAGCTGCTTGTTAGTAGGTGCTGGGTTCAGGGTTCGAGGGAAACATGTTTCTGTATGGCATACAGAAAGGTCAATCTAACACCTAGAGCATATGCAAGCTCCCTGCTTGGTAAAAACAGCACATTTCAAATGACCATGTTGGAAAGTGGTGGGGCTCTGTTCTCAGTCCAGCCAAAGAATGTTAGCTGTTGCTTAGGGAGTCCTGGCAGTGTCAATCACAGACACAGTGTGCACTCACTGAAGAGGCATGGTCAGAAGAGATGCCCAACTACAGCACAGAGAATAGAGAAGGTCAGTCCTGTAGGGCTATCACAAGACATCTGTGAGTTGCATACCATCTATTAGGAAGCTGACAAAGAGTTTGGTCTTTCATCTCTAGGCGCTTGTTTGTTGAAGCTTAAGCTGACAAGTGGCAGGTGACGTTCATGGCGCACAAATGCCAGGCTATGGCCATGTCCAATAAGAGTCATCCCTTGACATTCAATTGTGTTACCATCACTGAATCCCACACTACATATATACGGGGTTACCATTGACCAGACACTTGACTGCACTTGTCATATAAACACTGTAGCTATAACAGCATGTCAGAGGCTCAGAATACTGCAGCAAATAACTCGTCTTCCAACTTCCTAAAGTCTGTTCACCATCTACCAGGCACAAGTCAGAAAAGTGCTGGAAGACTCTCCACTTGCCTGGGATGGGTGCAGTTCCAACAATGCTCAAGAAACTTGACACTCTCAAGGACAAAGCAGCCCACTTGCTTGGCACCATATCGTCAAGCATCCCTTCATCACTGATGCTCAATTGCAGCAGCGTGTACATTCTACAAGATGTGCTGCAGAAATTTGCTGAAGATTCTTGGGCAGCACCTTCTAAAGCCATGACCACTTCCAGCTTGAGGGACAAGGACAGCAGATACATGGGAACACCACCATTTGCAAGTTCTCCTTCAAGCCACTCACTATCCTGACTTGGAAACATATTGCAGTTCCTGCACTGTCTCTGGATCAAAATCCTGGAAGTTCCTCCCTAATGGCATTCTGATTCTGCCGAAAGTCCATGCAGCAATTCAAGGCAGCTCATCATCATCTTCTCAAAGCCAACTAGGAATGGGCAATAAATTTTGACCAGTCAGCATCGCCTATATCCCACAACAGTATTAAACAAGTACTTAGTCAGAGATTTGGGGTGAATACAGTCCTGGAGACACATCCTGGAGGTAATTGTTGAGAGAGATACAGGGAAGGTCTGTAAGAGTAACTGGGGGATCAATGCCAAAGGAGTAGGGGAGTCAAGGCTGATAGGGGAAGCAGAGGCACATGTAGATGTGGGGACAGGAAGGGAGACAGGAGTAAACTCAAGGCTGTATGGGAGTAAGTGGAACAACATCAGAAGGCATGGTCGGCTATGGGATAGTATTTATTGACAATGGTCACCACTGTGACCTCCATAGGGGGAACACAGAGGCCATTACATGTAGTATCACTGCTCAGAGGGCAGAGAGGACAGCTGAAGCAAAGATCAATGTAATCTGGGGATAAGTGGAATTGAGGTGTTGGGCACGGACATAGTGGCTCTGTATGGTATGGATGGTGTGGTGGTGGGATCTGACAACTGGGTGGAGCCTAGTTTGACATGTCCACCAATAGTTGTATTCCCTGCCATCACTCTAAAGATGAAATGCAACACCAGAATGTCTGGGACAATGCCTAGAGTTAATGATGAGTGAAAGAGTGGGATCCACACCTGCTGGACATGAGGACACAGAAGGCACAAATACGTGAAGCTTGCATTTGCAGGCTCTGGCTATATTACGTTCACAATAACTTCTTTACCAGTTTGCAATGCATGCAGAGTGAACATTTTTAGTGTTCAAATATTGGTCAAAGGCAAATTGTGCAATGCCATTGGTGCTTGCAGATCTAAAATTACCATCTCAGTGATGTAGAAGTTTGTCACTATGATGTAGAAAAAGATGCATGCTGGGCAAAAGCATCCCATTGGGCATGAAACTTCCACGTGTGCTATTAGATGAGAGGAAAATCATCAGCAATTCATCATATATCAAGTAAATAGCCACTACTGAATTCAATGCAATGTGGTAGAGTTGAGGTGGGTATGAGATAGAGGGAAAACATTGTTCCCTTTTTGATGTAACATGTTGGTCATTCAGCCAGTCTGATAACTTCTGCAAGTTGGTGCACATGCTGTGACCAGAGAATGGGTTTGCACATGAGGGAATGTCAACTGTACCGACCATGTGGCATGGGCAGTGAGGCTTCGTTAATACTGTGCCATTACACTGCTAGTGAGGGGCAACACCAAATGACTGGTGCCTGTCTGGGTGCACAAAGGCCTTTTAAAGATGACGTGGGTGCAAGGTTTGCCAGTTGTTCAGCGGATTTCGGCTGAATGGCAATTTGTTCCAGTAAATGACATATGATAAGGTGGGTCTAAAATCAGATAATAGGCTCTCCAAAGGGGTGAGGTTGTTAATTAAAGAGGTGAGTTTGGTAATATACACTGAGAAATCTCACTAGGTCTACTGGCAGCAAGCCTTCCGACATCCTTGTAGATGTCAAGTGTGAAGTGGCCAGAACTGCGTGTAGTTCCCCAGCCAGAGCTTAATCAATGTTTTATAGAGTGGCTTATGTTAGCCTTGGCTAACAGAATATCTCATATGCCTTTTCAACTACGGTATCAACTGACTTGCTACTGCAGAGATCTGTGGACAAATGCACCAAGATACTGTACACGTTTCATTATCTTATCAATTAATGTTTATAACGTTGTCTAGTTTATTCTCATTTCCCTCTCATTGAACTCTATTTGTCAATTTTCTGCCCATTTTACCACTCTATTGATGTCTTCCTTCTGTCTATGGCATTTATTGCACACAGATATTCTGACAAAAACATTTACAAAATCGAGGCTTATGAGAAGATGATAATTTAATAGCATCAGCCATGATATGTGCAGCATTGAAAAAGTTTCATTCTAAATAAAAGTGCAAGTTCACAATACATTGGATATGGAGCCTGCTGCAGTGTAAAATTATTCTGACAGCCAAGATTAAGTTCAAATGGAGCAAAAACAGAAGTTTCTGGAAAAGCTCCACAGGTCTGGTAGCATCCGTGAGGAATAAAATCAGAGTTAACCTTTCGGGTCCGGTGACCCTTCCTCAAAATAGGTTCAAACAGAGTCAGTAGAGAAATTCTTTCTGGAATCTAGCTTGATTGATAACTCCCCCTGTGGCTTCATCACCCTGAAGTGGACAGGGAACAGTCCTGTAACTCGCTCACCTTACCCCACACAGTCAGATATACCTAGGTTTACAACTATTACGTTAAACTTGAAAATGGAAATATTTTTCATTCTATTTATTAGGCAGGAGGCATATTCATTTATGCCTCCTGCCCAAACTGGTTAGTGAACTCATTTCTCAAATGCTCTCTATTTTGAATCAATTATAGATTTTAATATGATTTTGCCAAATTACGGACAGCCATTTTTCATTAATGACTTTTTTTTTGTTTCCTAGATCGACCATCATGTAGGATTATGAAGTAATGTCTGTAGTAGCTGCTAGCAAATTAGAAAGTCTTTCATTGCAACTGAAAGCTGCACAATGGAATGACTTACATAATTTTTTGTGTTGAACTGCTGATGACTGAATTCAGAAAGCAGATTACTGACATAACAATTGATCTCTAACAATGGGATTAAATTGAGCTGTTCAGGAAGCTGTGAAAAATCTTCATATCATTTCAGAGAATTTAATTGTCAAAGCTTTGACTTATTAAGGAATTGACAAAAAAAATTAATTTCATAACAATATCATTCAAAATAACTTGTAGGAATTCCTTATCTTAATATTTCAAATCATGCATTGTATAAAAATTAATACAAGTTAGGCAAAACTATTTTTCTTGTTTAAAATATAAAAATAATTTAAATAGATTCTGCAGTTTTTCATTTCCTCTAAATATCATTTTCACAGCAATTATACTGAATCATTAGATGTGTTTGGTGAAATCACCTGAAATAACTGGTCTACGTGAGAGTTGGAGTCCCAACAATGTACTTTCATGCATGATCTCAAGCAATGACAAGCCATTTTCTTCAAGGGAAGGCGGGGCTTAAAAGAACTGGCAGGACCATAAATATGAGGGTCCACTGTGGTGAAAGTGGGAAATCAGCCAGCTCAGTCAGAGAACCTTAAACAAGGTTGCTGCATTGTGTTACTGCTGAACAAGCTTCTTCCTGTCATTCCTGCTGCAGGCAAAGAGAAGTTTACTGAGGCGCTGCTCCACAAGGTTAGGTCTGCACACACAACCACTGCTGAGCAGAAATACTGGTATACTGTGTTGTGCCATAGGATAACATGAATACCCTGGTGACTGGCTTGCTACTCTCAGTTCTGACTCTGAGGCTTCAGCAACTCGTGGATGCATGTACCTGCCTTCCAGTTCACCCACAAACAGCATTTTGTAACTCTGATATAGGTAAGTGAAATGCTTTAGCTATTTCTACATTTGCTCGAGTATAACTAATATTTTTAAATGGAAATTTTGAAGGCTTTTGAAATTAAACAAAAAGAATCAATTTGCTTCAGGAAAACAGGAAGCATACTAAGTATTGGAGAAGGCGTCCACTCGAATTCAAATGCCACTTTCTCGAGCTTGATTCTGATTTCAATAACAGGAAATATAATCTCTTTAATATATAGCTTTAAAAATGTTTAAAACACAAATCTATTAAATATTCTAAAGTAACAGTTTTCAACTTGTCAATGGCTCTCTGCCAAACACTAAGATTAAATGTAAAAATAAAAACAAAATTTGCATTTCTTTGGGAAAGACAATTCTCTCTGCATACTGATTAATTGTCCTTAATATTCAGATAGCAAGATGCATGTGAAAATTTAAAAATCCCTTTGGATTATCTTTGGATAATTCTACCTATAATTTGTATTTTGTGAAGCAACTTTGTTATTCTCTTGTATACCAAAGTTTATAAAGACTGTTTAAATAGTGGCCGATCTGATGTGGTAATGACTGGGAACCCCTGGGTTGGTAAGCAATCAGGAGAAAAAGCCGTTAAGCTATTTTTCTCCAATTTGAATTGATATTGTTGCAGTGAAACAAAGGCTGTTGAATAACCTCAAACACAAATCGAATCATAACTGTTATGTAGATCAGAAACACTCAGTGGTGTAAAAATCAATATTTAACAACATGTCTAATACTCTTAGTTGGGTGAATTGCTTACTCAGAGTTTGCAATGAATACAGAGAATTCAGTCAATGCTTAATTCTGGGAGACCACCACAACTTTCACATTTTCTGTCTTTTCTTTATGCTTACAAGCAGCAGAATTGATTAAGCCTGGGCCAAGCACCTTTTACTGTCCATTTTCTTTGAAGTGATTAGTAGTGTGGCACTCAGGGACAGCTTAACAATGTAGCTTTTATTCCATGAGCCTGTCCCTTCAATAGATTTCAGCCAGCACACAGCATGCCAAACTAGACTAAAGCTGCATATAAACTGACAGCTGAAAGATTCTTTGGCATTTTGACGTCTGACAATAGTATTTGTCTAAATTGTAGTGCCACAGCACAGATAAAAAGCTCAGACTCAAAAATGGTTTTATGTAAGCATTCAGACAAGTTATACCAACCATAAGAATCAACATAAATACACACTTTGTATTCAATGATTTGTTTTTCATTTGATAAAGTGTCCATTAATGTTAATTTACAACATTCTTTACTGTAACTGAGTCTGAGCCTGTTTTGAGATAGCTTTAGGGTTTTGTTTTAACACACTATCTTTTCAGTTTGCTTAACAAAGCTATCCTCTGAACACACTTCGACATAATAGAATTTTTTGGGCTCCTCTTTGGGAACCTTAGCAAAGGAATGGAAATAGTCCCAAATCTTGCAAGAGACAGAAAAGATTTTTCCATAGCCCAGGATAAGATTGATAAATGCAGCCCCTTTTGAACATAAGAAAATGAAAAAAAAATCTGTAATGTTTTATCTTAAAGATGGCAACCCAATTTGCAGAGGACAGGTTTTTATTTAAATCCTCATTTTTCCTTTGGGCCAACAAAACTGCCTTGTTTTACTCAGTCTCTTTTTCTAATGCAAGTAATTAGATTCTCAGGGCAAAAGTTTGCTTCCTCCAAATCCAAACGTCTGCATTCATGAATTTAACAAAGTCACCCTATGAGAATGAAGACATCTTATGAGGTTATGTACAATGTTGTTGCCTTTGCATCAGATATCCCTTGTGTGAATACAGATCAAAATATTGAAACTGGTTATCCAAAGGGACTGCCTTCTTACATTTAAAAGATGCTTCATATGTTTGTGTGAGGTACCAATTGATGTTCTTAGTGGCTAAACTCAGAAAAATTCTCATTTTAAATTTCATTTTGGAGCTATGGCATTTGATGTTTGCTTCGAAAGGGAGTTCTTTAATTAATTTGCCATCGGACCATGAGTACCACAATCATTCGAAAACCTCTGGTGTCTTTGCTAGAAATTTGGACAAACATTACATTGAAGTGTGAGATTGAAACAGGTAGCAGCTAAGACAAAATGCACAACGACTTTCATTAAAACCACTATTTTACTAATAGTGGCCCCATTACCAGCTGTAAATGATTTTTTGCATTCATGAATATTTAAATACAAATGTCATGGCAAGTTAACTCTTGTAGATAAGGTTCCACAGTATCAGCAGTCTGATGGAATTGTATTTACTGAGTTTTAAAATTATTTAACAAGTACAATTTCTTCCAGTGCTAATTCCAGCAAGAGACCTATCACTACTTGCCGTGCCTGTTTAACACTTCATGCATCTAGAGCTACGATCTCGCATGCCAGCCTTCATCATGGCATGAGAGCAGAACATTCAGCTTCAGATTCAAGAGTCAACAGATGTGAAGCTGGAAGAGGACAGCAGGTCAGACAGCATCCGAGGAGCAGGAAAGTCAACATTTTGGGCCAAAACCCTTCTTCAGGACTGGGGAGGGGGAGGGGAGCCCAGAGAAAATAGAGGGAGGGGGGTGCAGCTTGGGCAAGGGTAGATGGGATGGTGATAGATGGCTGCAGGTAGGAGGTTATTGTGATTGGTCAGTGGGAAGGGTGGAACAAATAGATGCGGAGAAAGATGGACAGGTTAGTTAGGTCAGGTGAGGGGTGGCCCTGGGATAAGTGGGGGATGAACAGGTTTTGAAGCTGGTGAAGTCAATATGGAGGCCATTGGGCTGTTAGCTCCCAAAGTGAAACATCAGGTGTAGTTCCTCCAGTTTACGTTTGGCCTCACTTTGACAGTGGAGGAGGCCACGGATGGGCATGTCACCAGAGGAGTAAGGGCAGGAGTTAAAATGGATGGCAACCATGAGGTCGGGTTGGTTAGTGTGTGCAGAGTGCAGATGCTCTGCAAACTGGCCCCTGAGATTGGATTTCAACTCCCTGATATAGAAGTGACCACATCGAGCATAACGGGTACAGTAGATCAGGTTGGATGGAGTGCAGGTGAATCTCTGCCAGATCTGGAACAATTGTTTGGGGCCATTGGATGGAGGTGAGAAGAGAGGTGGAGGGGCAGGAGTTGCGCCTCCTGTGATTGCAGGGAAAGGTACCAGGTGTAGTGGAGAAATTGGTGGGGAGTGTGGAGCTGATGAGGGAGTCATGGAACGAATGGCCCTTGTGGAAAGCGGACAGGGGTGGGAAAGGAAACATCTCTTTGGCGATGGGGTCTGATTGTAGGTGGCGGAAATGTCAGAGGATGATGCGTTGTATTCAGAGATTGGTTAGGTTGTACGTTAGGGCTAGGGGGACTCTATCCTTACATCTGTTGGGGGTAGGGAGTTTGAGAGCAGCAATGCAGGAAATGGACAGGATGTGGTTGAGGGCATCCGTAATTACAGAGGAGGGGAAATTCCAGTCCCTAAAGTAGAAGGATAACTGGGAAGTCCTGGAGTAAAACACCTCATCCTGGGAGTAGATGCTGCGGAGGCAGAGGAACTGAGAGTATGGGATCGCATTTTTACAGGAGGGTGGGTGAAAGGAGGTGCAGTCAAGATAGTTGTGGGAGTCAGTGGGTTTGAAATGGATGTCAGTGATCAGTTGGTTTGCAGAGATGGAAACGGAGAGGTCCAGAAAGGGGAGGGAGGTGTCAGAAATGGTCTGGTGAATTTGGGCTGGTGTGGAAGGTGTTGGTGAAGTTGATGAACTGCTCAAACTCCTCACAGGAACATGAGGCAGCACTAATTTCATTATCAATACAGCAGAGAAAGAGGTGAGGAGTAGCATCAGTGTAGTTTGTGGAAGAGGGACTGTTCCACGAATCCGACAAAGAGGCAGGCATAACTCAGGCCTTTGTGGGTGCCCATGGCCACCCCTTTGGTTTGCAGGAAGTGGGAGGAGTCAATTGTTGAGGGTGTGGACCAGTTCTGCCAAGCGAATGAGATTTTCAGTGGAGGAAGGCTGGCTCGCCTATGGGAGAGGAAGAAGTGGAAGACTTTTAGGCTTTCTGTATGGGGAATACCGGTGTAAAGGGACTGTACATTCATGGTGAAGATGAGGTGTTGGTGGCAGGGGGAATTGAAATTTTTGGAAAAGGTGGAGGACGTGGCTTGTGTCACAAATGTAGGTAGGGAGTTTCTGGACCAAAGGAGAACGTACAGAGTCAAGGTAGGAGGAGATGAGCTCAGTGCAGCAAGAGCAGGCAGAAACAATGGGTCAACCGGTGCAGTCAGGTTTATGGATTCTGGGAAGGAGACAGAAATGAATGGTGCAGGGTCAGGGAACTGTCAGGCTGGAGGCTGTGGATGGGAGATCTCCCAAAGTGATGAGGTTGTTGATGGTCTGGGAAATGATAGCTTGGCGATCAGAGCTGCGGTCATATTTGAGGGGACGGTAGAAGGAGGTGTCAGTGAACTAGCGTCTGGCCTCAGTGATGTTGAGGTTCGTTCTGCTTTGTGTGCTGCCTTGTGCTCCTGTAGAGAGCTCGAGCAGTTCATCAACTTTGCCAACACCTTCCACCCTGCCCTAAAATTCCATTGGACCATTCCTGACACCTCCCTCCCCTTCCTGGATCTCTTCGTCTCCACCTCCGAAAAGTGACTCAGCACTGATGTCCATTTCAAACCTACTGACTCCCACAATTACACCTTCTCTCACCCACACTCCTGTAAGAATGCTATTTCATACACTCAACTCCTCTGTCTCCACTTCATCTGATCCTGGGTTGAGGCATTTTATTCCTGGACTTCTCAGCTATCTTCCTACTTTCAGGATCAGAGTTTCCCCTCCTCTGTAATTAAGAATGCCTTCAACTGCATCTCTTCCATTTCTTGCAGTTCTGCTCTCAAACCTCCTGCCCCCAACAACAATAATGTTACAGCTTCCCCCTAGTCCTCACGTACCTGCCCACCAACCCCAAATCCAACACACCATCTTTCCGACATTTCCACCAACTACAATCAGACCCACCAACGCAAAGATATTTCCTTCCCTGCCTGTGTCCACTTTCCTCAGAGGCCATTCATTTCGTGACTCCCTTGTCAGCTCCACACTCCCCACCAACCGCTCTACCATACCTGGTTCCTTTCCCTGTAGCCTCAGGAAGTACTACACTTGTCCCTGTGTTTCCCCTCTCACCTCTGTCCGAGGTTCCGACCAATCCTTCCAAATCCAAAAGGGAGTCACATGACCTTCATCCAACCTGATGTATTGTATCTCTTGCTCCTGATGTGGTCGCTTCTATTTTGGGGAGTTCAAATGCAGACTTAGGGATTGGTTTGTGGAGCATCTGTGCTCTGCATGCACCAACCAATCCAACCTTCCAGTTGCCATCCATTTTAACTCCCCCTAAACACTGGTAATATGTCCAAACCTTGGACTCCCCCACTGTCAAAATGAGGTCAATCGTAAATTGGAGGAACAACACTTGCTATTTTGCCTTGGAGGTTTACAGCCCAATGGCCTCAATATTGACTTCACCAGCTTCACAATCCTTCCACCCACAGACTTTTCCCATTTCCAGTGCACCCACCCCCCCTTGCATCCCTGACCGGAACAAACCTGTCCATCTTCCAACTCACCTATTCCTCTACCTTTCCCCCTGACCAGTCACAATAACCCCCTAACTGCAGCCACCTATCACCATTCCACCTGCACTTGCCCCAGCCTCACCCCACCTCTATTTACTTCTGGGCTCCCCTCCCCCTCCCCAGGTTCTGGCCTGAAACATTGACTTTTCTGCTCCTTGGATGCTGTCTGACCTGCTGTGCTTTTCCAGCTTCACATCTATTAACTCTGGCCTCCAACATATGCAGTCCTTACTGTTTCCAAGTTTCAGATTCAATCCTTAATGAAAGACCAAAGAAGAAAACACCCATACCAACTACACTGGGCAGCATCAATTACATTCCAAACAGACACAAGCCTTACACAGGGCTATTTCAGCTAAAAACTGGTTAAGACCTCCACCCACCTCCAAAAGAAGTTGATATTACAGACAGAGAATCAGATTTTTTTCAACATATTTTCACTTCAGTGCCTCAGAAGATTCAGGCTTTCATGTCAGGTCACTGCTGACATCTGCAGCCTCCTGGAACAGGGCCTCCTTTCCAATGGAAGAATCTTAGAAAATGCTCAAGAAACTGAGCAGGTTTAGCAGCATGTGTGGAGACAGAAGCAGAATTAACACTTCGAGTCCAGTACGATTTTTCTTCAGAACATCATGACTTCTTCATTCAAACTAGAATTAAAATGTTACATTTGTTTCTCTCTCCACAGATGCTGCCAGACTTGCTGAGCTTCTTCAGCATTCCCTGTGTCTGTTTCAGATTTCCATTTCCACAAGTTTTGCTCCTTTCTCATGGAGCATGCGACAATCTGTGTATAATCAGCAAGTGGCAAATCTTTCCTTCACCTTTTTTTCAGAGCTGCACTCTGTGCAGATTTTGAATTGTTTTGCATTTGTCACTTAGCTGTGGTGCTGGACTTCAGGAATACATCCGCAGATTATTTCGGATCATAACTTTAAAGACATGGGTTAATCAAAATAAATCCACTGGTAGACCTAACTGGCAAGCTTTCAGATTTAATTTGCAGGATTTGAACTGCAATGTAAATATATCCTTTTGGTTTTAAAAGGTAAAGTTAGGCTAATTGTTCTCAGCTAATTGTTCAAAAAATGTCTGAAAATCTGAATTCTGAGTTCACATCATAACGGAACCCAATGCCAATCAACCTTAGCTTTCAATATATTTACAATTTGCCTTTCAAAGCTGAAACAAACTCAAATGAATCATTCAAGTTCATGAAACTGTCCGACAAAATTCATTATTTACAAGAAGAAAAGCAAAGTGTTTGGGAAAAAGACTACTGTTCTTCATTGCTAAACAAATATTGATCTGTATTATACGCACTGACCCTATTAGTCCAGTAAGCAAACCTAATCAAAATCGTAGAATCCCTACAGTGTGGAAACAGGCCCTTTGGCCCAACAAGTCCACACCAAACCTCAGTGCATCCCTCCCAGACCCATTCCTCTATAAACCACTAATTTACACATCCCTGAACACTACAGGCAATTTAACATGGCCAATCCACCTAACCTACATATCTTTGGACTAAGGAACGAAACTAGAGCACCCAGAGGAAACCCACACATGCACTGGGAGAATGTGCAAACTCCACACAGACAGACGCCCAAGGCCGGAATTGAACCTGGGTCCCTGGTGCTGTGAGGCAGCACTGCTCACCACTATGCCACTGTGCGGCCTGAAATCTGTTTTCTGTAATGTGCTTCAACTGTAGCATTAATCCAATAGCTATGCACCATGATTCACATGATTTCTGATGTTTACAAATATTTTAAAAATTATATTAATAAATAGACGTCAAAACAAGTGCAAATTATTGTTTAAATACTCAATTTTTCTGTTTAATACTTAATTCTTGATGCTTCAAAACAGCTATGAACCATTACTGGATAGAATTTGGATATTGTTATGTCCATTGTAAGTGCATAATATAGATGCAATGAGGTCCAATTTCAGGGATCAATGTCCTACATTCCAAATTGACTGAAAATGCCCTGCTATTTTTCAGGCATCCTTGCCAGCTGCCCACAATCAGTATCAGATCATATGTAAATGAGGGACCTAATGCCTTTTATGTCCCCTGAAAATAGGGCAGCAAGTGAACTTCAGTAGCAGAAGGAACAGTTACTGACTAAGATAAATTTATTAACCTTCCCATGGAGCCAGGAAAAGCAGGAGGGATCTTCTTGGATCCACAGCATTACTGTTAGCACAACCTGCTCCTATCCTGCTGTTCTATAGCATCCATCATTGACCTGTGGCTGCTGCCAGTGTGATGCAGTATATGGTCTGAAATTACTTGGTGCAAAAGGGTCAGCTGCCTGTGGAAATTAAAAGACACCTACAGTTCATGCACGCTGAACTTGACACTGGATTCAGCTGAGCCTCAGGCCTCAGCTTTAGGCAAATACAGGCTGCTGAGTGCTAATACTGGGCCTGGCAACAGCCCCTGCGGCTCAGTGTTGGTACAGAGTTAAAATGATGTGTTCATACCATCAGATTTAGCAACAAACATTCTGATTGAAGACTGCATGCTAAAGTTTCTGGTGCCAATGTTAAATGGATACTGATGGAATTGACAGTTTAATCTGTCAGTCAAAAATAATGAGTTACAGACGTAGAGATTTCTTTTTCTTTTATATATATATTACATTCAAGAAAAAATATTACAAATTGATTTTTTTTATAGAGGATAGATTTGATTATTGACTCAGGATAAATGGGTAAGTTTGAACAGGTTATTGATGTCTGCAATGAAAGTCAAATACAAATAATGATACACATTATTACAATTCATAGACCCTAGGCATTGAGTCTCCAGTAAACAATGTAACCTTAACAACTTAATACTCCTATAGTATGGAACTCTCAGGGGACTGCACCAGAATAGCAAAACAGACCAGCACTGCAATGGTTTAATAAAAGTTAAAAACTATTAATACTTCTATTAATAAAAAGATCCAAGACAAGACCATCCTTCTAATTGTACTCCACAACCACTGGAGATTTAAATGAGCAACTTTTGTACATCTTGTATAGGGAAAAAGATATTTAAACACAAATGATACTGTCCAAGTTTGTAATGCGAAATTAATCCAAATTAGTGTTCGTAACATACTGGTGCCAAAACTTTACGTTTCTTTCTCTCATGTCATGTCAGAGACCAGCAATCCAAGGTATTCAGAATTGTCTGTGTGATGTATAGCTTTATACAATATAGTGTGTCAACTCACTATGCTACCCAGAAACAATGCCAAAAGCAACAAAAAACAATTCATACAAAAGGAACGAATCCAGGACACATCTTTCATAGTCAGGAATTAAATAGTCCAACATTTTAACAAGATTAAATTATGAAGAAATAACCTTCCCTAACTCTTTGGGGAAACAAATTATATAAAATGAAAGGCTCAAGATGGAAATTTGTGAATGAGATTTCCAACACTGTGAAACATCATTGGCACATTTATCATTGTTACAATCCTGACACAGATGTGCATATCTAACAAAAAAATGCTATTGACCTTTTAAAACAGAACAGGATTAACTATTCAGCCCCTTGTGCCTTCAGTTAGATGTTAGCTGATCTGAATCTTAGCTTCATTTACCTGCCAGGGTTATATATTCCTTGGTACCCGTGTCTAACAAAAGCCCTTCAATGCAAAAGCAAGATATTTGAAGTGTTGAATAGAAACAGAAATACTCAGCAATTTGGACAGTATCTGCAAAGAAAAACAGAGTTATTGGGCAGAATCCTGTGGAGGCAATGAGGGTCTTGGCCTCTGGCTGGAGAGGTGACAAAATCCTTGTGTCGTCTCTGTTTGGGAAAGTCCACCACATCTTGTACCATTCAGGCATTAGACAGGCCAACAGCAGCCTTTCCCCGGGATGAAAGTTCCAGGTGGGCACAGATCCTGCCCTCTAAGAGGTGCCAGTCAATCAGAGGTGGGCAGGTCTTCTGTAGCACCACTGGGAAGGCGATGGATCCTGTCAGTACGACATGTACCTAAGGACTCAAATTACTGAAGAACCCATGTATAGGTGATAACTTTCTCAATCCTTTTTCGAATCAAGATGTTACATTTGCTATTTTCCAATCCATTGGGACACAGGTACTGCCAGTTAACTTGCCATGTAGAAGGGCACAATAAGACTCATAGAATCCCTCATGTGGCAGGTTTAGCACAATATCGTGGGCCGAAGGGCCTGTATTGTGCTGTACTGTTCTATGTTCTACGTTCTATGTTCTATGTGGAAGTTGGCCATTAGGTCCATTGGGTCCACACCGACCCTCTGAAGAGTATCCCACCCAGACCCACTCCAGCCCTGTAACCATTTCCATGGCTAATCCACCTAGCCTGCACATCTTTGGACTGTGGGAGGAAACCTATGCAGACATGAGGAGAATGTGCAAACCCCACACAGACAGTAGCCTGAAGGTAGAGTCAAACCTGGATCCCTATCACTGTGAAGCAGATGTGCTAGCTACTGTGCCACCCTAAGATCACTTACTGTTGAATGTAGATAACATTTAATCAGAAATGAGAAAAATTAGAGATGTGACAGATATTAAGCAGGTACAGAGGCAGGAAATAAGGAGAGGGGAGGAAAGAACAAATGTAATCATAACTTAATTTTTTTAGCCCTGGTATCCCCCTGCCAAAGTGCATTGTACACTCTTCAAGGCCAGTGTCTTCTTTTGGAGATCTAACGCCCAGGTCTGAATGCAATACTCCAGATGTGAAAAAAAGTTAAACTTACACTGTAATATAACATTGACCCTTTAATATTCCAGTCCTCTTAATATGTAAAGTAACTCCACAGAGACTGGTATCCCATTACCAATTCACCCGTTATTTCTATGTGCATAATACATGAACTCTGACCAGTTAGCTCAGAGTCAATCCCTAGAATAAAGAGAATCTCTGAATTTTCTGTTTATATCTGTGAGCCAGGGCTCCCTGATTGGCCCAGGTTAGAAACTTCAATTATGGAACTCATATTCTATGGATCCACCTGTCCTTTATTCTAATCACTCCAAGATGAAAGGCTACCAATCCATCAGGCTTTTAAATTACATTATGTACCATTCCATTAGCTTATAGCAATTCTTGTACAAGGTCCAAAAATTTATCTGCTCTTCCACAATCTTAGCTTTCATCATTTTGATTTACCTAGTGTTTAAACTCAATGACTTCACACTTCTCCACATGATACAATATAATTTTTCAATTTGCTTAACTTTTCAAAGACCCCTTTTCAGGTTTCTGATCCCATCTGCAATACTTACTGTACCACCTAACTAAGTATTAGCAGAATAGATCTCTATTTTCATCTAAAGCATTAATAAATACAACAGAGAGTTGAAGCTTGAGTACCAATCCCTGGATGCATCGCTCAGCTGTACGCCATCAAAGGGGTTACTTATCATTATCCCTAACCTCACTCTTACCAACTAACTAATACCTTGCCAATGTCAAAAACATTCTTTCAACTCCAATCGCTTCCATTTGTGTTATCAATCTTGGTTTTGGAACTTTACCAAATGCCTCTGGAAGTCTATATGAATAGCAACCAAAGTCATTCCTTTATCTATTATGTTGGCTACACTCTCACAAAAATCAAGTCAGCTAATTTGATATGGATCACTTTTACAAATCCACATATGCTTACTCTCTTCAGTTCATATTTCATATTTGGTCACCTTGCCTCTATTGACAGATTTTATAAATTTAAAAAATGAGGTATTGTTAAACACCTGTTAGATCTCTGAGCTAACCATATCTGCAAACATGGATGATTGAAACAAACACGGAGAATGCTGGAGAGAATTAGCAAGTCTGGTATCTGTGGAAGCAAAACAGAGTTAACATTTCGAGTCAGGTATGACTGTTCTTCAGAACTTTCCTTCAGAGTCTTAGACTTGAAATGTCAACTCCATTTCTTTCTCACAGATACTTCTAAACTTGCTGAGTTTCTTCTGTGCTCTCTGTGTTTGTATCAGCATCTGCGGTATTTTGCTTTTATTATTTGCACAGAATATTGAATACTGCAGGACAGGACCTCAATATCCAGTTCCTAATGAAAGGAGTTTATACCAACAGCCAATTTTCACACTCATTCTGGTCAACATTATAGTGGAATACAGCAAATTTTCAGAATTTTGAAAATTAAATTGCACCATGGAAATGCTTTCAACAATTTGAACTGTTTTTGCAAAACACCTTTAGTAACTTTAATTTATCTTTACCAGCTTTCAAACCAAGTACACTGTACAAATTGCTGCTACTCCTGGCTAACTTTAGTTCCTTAAGGAATGGATACAAGGAGAAAGTATCTTGGAAACATCAGTTTTCCTCCATCAGTTAACAAGTGAAGTTCTCAATTAATGTCGAATGGGCTGGGTTATTGATGCATTGGACGATGATAAGTCACCTGTCAATTTTGCATACAGTATTTTTGTCGTAAGATTTTACAATAACTTGAACATTATAGCCATTTTGGGTACTATTACAGTCTGAATCCTTCAGGATATAGCAAGTACATTAACTCCCTTTTTTGAACAGGCAGTGGCAGCTGATAAAATGGTTTTTAAGAGTAATGAACCCAAGTTTAATTAAACCAATGAGCTTACAGCGGAATCCAAAGCATTTTCCTGTTTTATGCAGTTTATGATTTCCTATGCCCCATGAGATCTGAACTTATATCAATATTCCATCTGTCTGTGTATTAGAACTGAGGCTAGTAACAGCTGTACCTCCCCCATGAACTATAATTTTGTGGTGTACTAACCTGTCATAGATAATAATGTATTCATTCTAACACAGTTCCAGCAACAGTGGGACAGAGCTTAGGCAATCTAGTCTATGTATGTGAACAATTTTCACACAAAATTTACAAAGCATGTCCTGCTTCACTATGGTTTGTGCTCTGTACTATGTTGTTTGTCATTGTCTTTTCTCTAGTCATTTTTTGTAGAATAACATAGGCAAAATCTGAAATATATCCAATGTCCAGTTTGATAGTAGCGTATTTAAACAGTTTCCTGAATAGGTAAGCTAACATACTGGACTGACATACTGGTTTCATTTGTAATCATTTTGTAAGCAGTGGTTTTCTTCCTCCAGAGTTTAAAACTAGGATTTTCACAGCGACTTTGTGAGGACGCTCTGAGGACCTTCAGGCAGGTTTTTTTTAAAGATTAGATTCCCTCCAGTGTGGAAACAGGCCCTTCGGCCCAACAAGTCCACACAGCCCCATGCAGCATCCCACCCAGACCCATCCCCCTATAACCCACACACACCCCTGAACACTATGGGCAATTTAGCATGGCCAATCCACCTCATCAGCACATCTTTGCACTGTGGGAGGAAACCGGAGCACCCAGAGGAAACCCACACAGACACGAGGAGAATGTGCAAACTCCACACAGACAGTTACCTGAGGCTGGAATCGAACCCGGGTACCTGGTGCTGTGAGGCTGCAGTGCTAACCACTGAGCCACCTCTGGATCTGGAAGTCCCAACCATGTTTTCAATGAATGAGAACATAGAACACATGGTTAGTAAGTTTACAGACACCAAAATCGGTGGTATAGTAAGGCAGTTATCTAAGATTACAAAGTGATCTTGATCAATTGGGTCAATGGGCTGAGGGCTGGCGGACGGAGTTTAATATGGATAAATGTGAGCTATTGTGTTTTAGTAACAGAAACAAGGACAGGACTTGCACAATTATTAATGGTAGTGTTGTAGAACAAAGAGACCAAGGGATTCAGGCATGTAATTCTTAGAAATTTGCGACACAGGTAGACAGGGTGGTAAAAAAGACATTCAACATGCTTGCCTTCATTGCTCAGAGCTCGGAGTACAGGAATTGGAACATTATGTTGAGGTTGTACAGAATGTTGGTGGGGCCTCCTCTGGAGCACTGTGTGCAGTCTGGTCATCATGTTATATGAAGGATATTATTAAAGTGGAAAGGGTTCAGAAAAGATTTACCAGGATGTTGCCAGGAATGGATGGTTTGTGATATAAAAACAGATTGGAAAAGCCAGGAATTTTTCACTGGAGAGTAGAAGCTTGAAAGGTGACCTCATTGAGGTTTATAAAATCATGAGATGTATAAATAAGATGAATGACAAAGGTTTTTTCCCCAAAGGCAAGGAAATTCAAAACTGGGGGGCATATTTTTAAGGTGAGAGGAGAAAGACATTTATAAGACATGAGGGGCAACTTTTGTTTTACAGAGGGAGTAGTTTGTGCGTGGAATGTATCGCCAGAAACACTAGTGGATGTGGATACAGTTACAACATTTAAAAGATATTTGGAAATATTTATGAATAGGGAAGGTTTGGAGGGATGTGGGCCAAGCACAGGCAAGTGGGACTAGTTTAGTTTGGGAACATAATTGGCAAGGACTGATTTGACCAAAGGGTCTGTTTCCATATGGTACGTCTCTATGACTCGATGACTCGAAATTACATTTTTCTGGTAGGGGAAATGGATTGGGATGTGACTTACAGTAGGGATACCTGAACTCAACATGGCCTTTTGAACTCAGTGCTAATTTCAAATAGACACTACTTTTTCTTTAAGCTATTTGTAAATGCAGGTGTATAAGTTCTGTTGCACTATCCAAGATGTGAAGTTAAAGCCCCTAGTTTACTGATTTTTTTAAAGGCCTTAAGGTGTCAGCGAGAGGTTAAAAATGACTAAGTTGTGAAGTTATTTAAAATCTCAGCCCTTTAAAACAAATTAAAAATAGGCTGCCTGTGTCAGTGAGAATTGAAATAAAAATCTGATCCAGCAGTTAGATCAGATGATTCTTGACAATACACCAAAGGTTATCATTACATTATTTCCAACACTTAGCTCTGAATAATAGTCACACGACTCAAAACGTTAAATCTACATTCTCTGCACAGATGCTGCACAACCTTCTTGGTTTCTCCAGAAATTTCTTTTGTTGTTGTTTTAACCATTTGTTTATAAAAGGAATGAGATACTTAAGTGGATATAAACATTTTGAACAAAAACAAAAGTTGCTGGTAAAGCTCAGCAGGTCTGGCAGCATCCATGAAGGAAACATCAGAGTTAAAGTTTCAGGGCCGGTGACCCTTTCTCAGACCCTTCTGTTTGGAAAGGGATAGGTCAGTCCAGGGAGGACGGACAAGTCAAGGGGGCAGGGGCTTTTAAACAGTCTGTCTTGGTATTCAGCTGAACCTGCAGCCATGTCTGAACTATGCTCACTCCAACATGCACCTCACCCTTGCCTACCACAGATTGGGTGAGTTTCTTCTGAGGCAGGTGCAGTGAACTGGAAAGTTTCACAAATCCTGCTCCCCGATGGGGGAATGAGAATCTGGGCCCAGGTCGCTGCGGCTAATGTTTTGTCGCTTTAATCTTTGATATTTTTTGAATAGTTTCGAAAAGAGATGCTTAGTATTGGAGGGACAAAGAGACAAGCTGAAGCCATGATACAATCCTCTTGCTCATATACAGACATTCACCACCAATAAAACTCATTTCCATCAATGTTCCCATCTTTTAAATTGCACAATGAGATTAATCACTGGTTCAAGTGGAGCATGTCAGAGACAGGAGATGTGATGTGCAAGAGATTGTGCCCTCCCTGGGGCAGGTATGGAGGTAAAGGATAGGACCCTACAACCTTCCTGACTCCATTCCAATTCAGTCAGTGACAGGAAAAGGCCTCCCAATGTCACAGCCACTTGAGGTCTTTAGATGGGCAATGAATGCTTACAATAAGGGCCAAATTCCACTTCTACTGGTATTAACTCAGCAGCAGGCAGAAAATCGCCATATGAAGCAGACAACCAGTGAACATCTTTTTGTTTGGCTACAAATGGGCCCTGAGATGGATGGGGGACCTCTTGCCAGCCAACCATGCTCTCACCCCAGCACACTCCGGAGACCACTTTCTGTCATTGTTCACTTCTGATCTGGAACCCAGGCTTCAGAAGTGGGTGTAGTACCAGCTACAACTACTGCCTCCCTGGTGGTGCTGCCACTCAACTGAGATTCCAGCATCTGTCGATGGGTAGGACATCTACCCTTGGGGTAAGCTATCCCTGCCACTTAGCAATCAAGATGCTGAGTCATGCAGGATGTGATGGGCCTTCGGAAAAAAAATAAAAACAATGGAGACTCTTACTGGCCTTTCATTCACGGGATTCCATCCTATTCCTCAAAGATAGGAAATTACAGACCAATAGTTATCCATCAGTTTCAAATGGCCAATGGTCATCCACCGGTTTCAAATCGCACAACTGATCAAAAAATATTATTATTTTAGCTAACAAATTACCATAATTATATTTGAGACCCTTTAATGATTTAAAGCTGGCATTAATGTCAAAAACTCAAATATACCCATACAGTAATTTAGCAGTGGTTTTTGACTTTCCTTCCTAGCTATAAATACTATGACCTAGATGTTGTGATTAATAGCGAATCACTAATTGTTGACCTCTAAGGAAGCTGATCATGAAGATCTAGCAATCTTTGTGTATTGACCTTCCTTTTCCTGAAGTAATTTTGAATCTTGTACCAAGTCAATATAGAACATAGAATAGTACAGCACAGTACAGGCCCTTCAGCCCACGATGTTGTGCCGATCTATTGTCCTACTAAGATCAATCTACCCTGAATACCCTACATTTTATTATCTTCCATGTACCTATCCAACAGTCATTTAAAAGTCTCTAAAGTATGTGACTCCACTACCACTGCTGGTAGCGTATTCCACATGCCCACCACTCTCTATATGAAGAACCTACCTCTGACATCTCTCCTATACCTTCCTCCAATCACCTTAAAATTATGCCCCCCACGTAATAGTCATTTCCACCCTGGGAAAAAGTCTCTGTCTATCCACTCTATCTATGTCACTCATCATGTGCTAAACCTCTATCAAGTCACCTCTCATCCTTCATTGTTCCAATGAAAAAAAACCCTATCTCCCTCAACCTTTCCTCATAAGTATTCCAAGATATCCCAGCAGGTGTGACAGCATCAAACAAAGAATGCCAGCAATTGTAGGGAAGCTGAGGTGACAAGGTTCCTGTAGGATAACAGCTACTGGGATTGCTGCATGGCAAACAGGTCATACTGCAGCTGGCTTCATCCCAGTAGCAACAGCGTAAGGCCCTTATGTGGTCCTTAATTAACCTGGTAAGGACTTTCCTGTCCATATCTTAATTCTGATGGAGGCTGGAGGAGATTTCATTAGATGTTAGGGTGGCGGCATACCAGATCCCCATTGCCATCATGCCTCTAGGTTTTCCACCTTGGGACCTGATGATTCTATCCCTTGTCTGGTTAGTCATTAAATGGTCAGGCACCATTCATAACTAGATATGGCAGGGCCACAAAACTTTGATCTGATCCTTTGGTTATCGGATCACAGTTTTGTTGGTGGCATTCTGCTTCCACTCTAAGACTTGCATATGGTTGTGTATTGTAGCTTCAGCAGGTTGATACTTCATTTTGAGGTATGCATGTTTCTGCTCCTGGCACACACTGTGACCCTCTTTAATTAAACGAGAGTTACTCGCTAGACTGATGGTAAAGAAAAAGTAAGATATATACCAGATCAAGATGTTGCAATTGTGGCAAAAACAATTCTGCTGCTGCAAATGGCCCCACACGCCTCACAACTGCTGGGATATCTTGAAATACTTTTGACTTGGTGAAAGATTCAAAATGACCCCACAATGCCTCACAGATGCTCAGCTTTTAGTTGCTAGATCTGTTTGAAATCTATCCCATTTAGCACAGCGTTGGTGCAACACAAATGATGGAATGTATCCTCAATTATGAGGACGACATGCCTTTTCTGCGAAGTCTATCTTGTGGTCATTGCTAAAAATTACCAGGGACAAATGCACTTGTGACATATAGATTGGTGACAATGAGGTCAAGCAGATTTCGCCTCGTGCAGGCTGTTTCGTTACCTGCTGCAGGACCAATCTGGAAAATAAGTCATTTAGAAATGGGACTATCATTCAGGAAGATATGTGACTTGGAAAGTTCAGGTGGCAGTGTTCCTGTACATCAAGTCAGGAGTGTGATGGAATATTTCCTACTTGCCATGATGGAAAACATCCAGGACAAAACAGACAATTTGATTGGCACCACATCCACAAATATTCACTTCCCACACCATCAACACTCAGTGGTAACAGTGTGCACTTCAGCTCCTTTGACAGCACTTTCTAAATCCACAAATAACAACTACTGAGACAGTCAAGGGCAGCAGATGCCTGGGAACATCACAACTTGCAAGTTGCCTTCCAAGCTATTCACTCTCCTGACTTGGAAACCCTTCACTGTTCCTTCACTGATGCTGGGTCAAAACCCTCCAACTCACTCCCTAATAGCATTATTGGTGTGCCTACACCAAATTGGCTACAACAGTTCAAGAAGGCATCCCACCACCACCTTGTCCAGGGCAGTTAGAAATGGGCAATAAATGCTAACCCAACCAGCAACACCCATAGCTCCTAAATGTGAAGAAAAAATTCTTCTGTTAATGTCCTCTTGGATGAGAGAGGGTGCTAGCCTGGAAGATCCTGTTAGAAGAGCCTGGGGAATTGCTCCAGTGCATTTTGTCAAAAGCATACATTGCTGCCAATGTGTACCAATAGGGGAGGAAGTGACTGAGTGCTGATCAAATGGATTGCTTCATTTTGGATGCTCTCAGGTTTTTTTTAAGTATTCATCTGTACAATAGGGGCCGTGACACATTTCACTTGGATCTTGTAAAAAAACAGGCTTAAGGGAATCAGGAGAGGAGTTCGTTGCTGCAGCATTTGCAGCCTCTGACTGTTAATGTGCACCCAAATAAAAGTATACACCTGATTGGTCCAGTTATGTTTTTGGTCATTGGAAAGCAGCCAGCCAGAGAAATGCATAGTGCTCGATTCAGTGATGCTGAATGCCATTGAATGTCAATGGTGTTGGGGTGAGGGTGGGTGGGTGCTGATTAGATTTTTTTTGTGTTGGAAGATGGTAATTATCAGGCACTTAATGTGACTCAATTGTTACTGCCACTTATCAGGACAAGGTTGAATATTGTCCAGGTCTTACTCCATGCAGACACAGACTGTCCCAGTATCCAAGGAGTTGTTAATGGCACACATCAGCAAATATTTCTTTTGACCTCATGTTGGGTGGGATGGTTACTGATGAAGCAGGTGAAGTATGCTACCCTGAGGAACTGGCTCTTACGATGCAGAGGTAGTACCCCTACCTCTGAGCCAGGAGGCCTGAGTTCAAGTCCCACTTGCTCCAGAAGTTTGTAATAATGTATCTGAACAGACTGATTAGAAGATATTTAAGCAGAAGACCCTTTGCAGTGATGTCCTGTAGCTGAGATAATTGGCCTCTAAAACCAGAGCCACCTTCCTTTGTATTAGGTATAAATCATCAAATGGAGACTTTTCATCTGATTCCCATTGACTTCAATGGGAAGGTGGTGGGTTTGGGGCAGGGTTGGGGAGGTAAAGGGCTCAGCATGGAGAGGAGTGGAATCACTGACAGCATCTCTGGCTTTCCACATTTAACAGAGCACATACTGTCTCTCAAACTTGCTGTCAGTCTCAGACAAGACAAAATCTGCTCTCATTTCATTATGGTTTGCAACACAGCAATTTAAAAGAAAATAAGGAAAACTAATAACATCAGGAGGTTGGATTTAAGAAGGCTCAAAAAGGGTGAGAAAGTGATGGAAGGGTCAATTGGAGGAATTCCAAAGAGTGAATCTATGGGTGGTTGCAGACATAGTTGCTATGACGGAACTGAAGGAGGGCTATGCACTACATTCACAGCTACAGACAGTATTGTTTGTGACTTTGGTTACTGTCATTTCAATGCTGTAAGAAGGATGAAAGCCTAATTGAAGACCTTCTAACAGAATAATAGATTCAGACATTACAATAAGCAGAAAACAAGATGTTCAAGGACTTTGGAGAGAAAAGGAATGAGTGTTTGGGAGAAGAGACACAAGAGATTGGAGTCTTAGTAATGTCGAGTTTGTGATAGAAGAGAATGTTACAGAAATCAGAAGGGGTGTGTCCACATGAAATAAATGCACTGGTGTCAATAAACCATCGTCAAGTCACCCTTTATTTACTTGTGCACAGTACACTGGCTGTGGTCAGCCAGCTCAGAGTCAGTCTCTTGAACTGAGATTTTGTCTCCCCTGTTTTTATAAACTTTTTTTTTTAAAACTCCCTACACTACTGCATAGTGCTTATATCCCCAGCACCTATGTTGTATGGGTATCAGTGCAGAACACAGTGAAAAACACCAGTTGTGTAGATAATCCCCTGATTATATTGGTCAGACAGGGTATCCTGATTGGCCTGGGTTAACAATCCCAATCAAGGATCTCATAGGTAACAAGATTTACCTAGTTCCAATCACTATACCACAAACTAATTTAATCATAAGGATGAGGTTTTAAATTCAAGGCATTGGTGGATTGAAAGACAATGCAAGTCAACAACTGCATAGCTTGATCAGAATAATCAGATGCAGATTGCTGAGCTTGGTTATGATGAAATTTACATGTCATGAAGGATGTGAAATGAGCCAAAATACCATTGGAATATCTGCAGTGATAAGGATACAAATTTGAGATTCTGTAGCAGATGGGGCTGAAGTCATAATAGAGGTTGGTAATGTGTTATGTCTTTGTGATGGAGTGGATGTAAAATTGGAAACTCCGCTCCGTTGAAGAAAATGCCTATATTGCAATAGTCTAGTCTGAAATATTAAAGGGATAACCTTAGTGATGAGGTATGGCATTTATGGTAGGGGCTGAAGACAATTATTATATTCTTCTCAAGTTTAATTGGGCAAGGCTACAGCTCATTTAAAACTGAATATTCACAAGTAGCCTTATAGCACAGCAGCAGTGAAGGGTTAGAGGGTAATTGAGAGAGGTGGTGAAAGACAGACCTGGCTGTTATCAGTCTATATCAGGAATCTGATAGCATAGTTTCAAATAATGTCACCTAAGTTCAGTGTGTAGATCAAAATGGGGACTGAACAGTACAGGTCTCCAGGGATGATGGTATGATGCTAAGGTGAAGGCTGGAAACAAAAACAATGTTGGAGAGTTTTTAGTTATAATTGTTTAGGCACAAATGGGGCCAAACAAGGTGAATTCTGTGGAACTGGCAAGAATCAAATCATATCATCTATTGTGTTAAAGAAAGCAGGAGAAGTAAAAGAGACTGAGGAAGGAATATGCACCATGATCACAGCTACAGACAGTATTGTGACTTTGGTTATTGTCATTTCAATACTGTTAGAAGGATGAAAACCTAATTAAAGACCTTCTAATAGAACAATGGGAGATACAGAAATTATAGTAGGAGAGAAACAAGATGTTCCAGGAATTTGGAGAGAAAAGAAATGAGAGTTTGCAATGATAGCAGAATGAATATTAAATTTTTCTCAAGGACAGGATTTTGAAAGTCATGAGTATAACCACTGATGTTGAATTTCAAGGTCCTGCAAACATCAACTAAGACAGACAGAAACTAACTAGATCTTCATGTCTTGTGATATGATCAGGACTCCTTGATTAATTAAAGTTTATTAATTAAACAATTAATTGATTAAACAATAGTTTACACTTAGCAAAACGGAGAGGCTGTTAAGTTGCAGCAGGACAGATCAAAATACTGAACGGAGAGAAACAAGGATTAAGTGTGCAGTAATGGGGTGAACTATGGAATAATGTTCCTCTTTTTGTTTCTGCCTATGTTGTACATGTGACTAAACTGTACATTGAGTTAATCTGCATGCAGCAGAAGCCTCAAAACTATCAATTTCTTTCAGCAAGTGAAGAAATTACAAATAAAAAAAGACTTTTCCCAGCAGGGAAATGAATTTAACACTGATTTTTGATTTGAATGCCCAGTCAGTCTACAAAGCAATTTTACCAGCAAAATTAAACAGTGTCTTTGCTTTCATCTTAAAAATATTCTGCTAGAAAGATTAAGATGCTAATATTATGTAGTCCAAGGACTGGCTTTCAGTTCTACCCCATTATACATTAATTATCATCAGGAGTATTCTATTGACAGCACAGAATAAGGGTTACACACGAAGTAACAGCAGTAGAATATTAATTGTAGCAAAATGTATGATACACTAGATGCAGTGGGATTCCTAATACACTCAAGCTGTGCCTGTCAGGAACACTTACTGCAGTATCTTGTTGCAGTGTTTATTACTGACAGAATTCACCATATCACAATCCCGATGGGATAGTTATCTAGCTGAGTAAAAGGATTAATGGCTTCTCTGATCTAATGAGGATTGGTTTCACAATTGACACTGCCACCACCCACCCTGCACTTCCCCCAAATGCCAGCTTCTGCTGCCTCCGCCAAAAGGCAGGACCAAGCAGCTGGCTGGCTTCATGCAGTGACTGGGTGACTGTTAGCCTTCCAGAGCTGTTGAGAAAGATAACAGTGCATGTCTGGGAACCACAACTTTCTGGATGAGTTCAAATTAGGCCCAATCCTGAAAATAGCTTCAGCTATTAGTCTTACGTCGTGTCTAGTTTGGGTTAGAGTTAAAATGGATTCTCACGCTATTAAAACAAGTGATTAAATTGTAGTTCATTCCTGACTATTTGTTTCTTCACTTTAAAAAAATGCTTTATTCAGATAACTGGATTATTCAGTGTAAATAGGACACAATGGAACGGTAGCACTAAAAATTTAAAAATGATTAGTTTTTTTTCTTTCGTTTGGGAAGGTTGTGGTGAAACATTATTAGATAATTTGAATTAAGCAACCTTGCACAGAGGAATGGGTTTATTCTATATGACAAGATGTTGCATTTCCATTTGTTGTAAATGAGCTAGACTTTGAAACTCAAAGTGGCAACTGCCAATTTCTGAAAAACAGTAAACATCTGGCGGGCACCTTGGGTATCTTTTAACATGGCTGACTTCATTTTCAACAGGTCTTTAAGTGAGTGCACAATACTCTGGACCAAAACAGGTGGGAAGCTTTCCGCATCAAGTGTTATGGTTGAAAATCTCTGACCGTGATTATAATGGACAAATGGGTGCAGCATGCACCTTATCTCCAAGTGTCACATCTGTTGGGCATTAAGCAGCTTGTCAAGGAGTTTGCTTTGGCATTTTTCAAAGGATCTGTGTGGGCAGAAGGATTTTTCATGCTCCTCCCCAGGCCCCGAAACATTCTTGGAGAAACTCAGCAGCTCCGTCAGCATTTCTGCAGAAAGAAGCAGGCCTAACGTTTCAAGTCCAAGATCTTCAGAACCCAGACTAAAAATCGTTAATTGTCAGCTTTGTAGAGCTGGGATTTCCCTCCAATTCTGTATCCCCAACTTTGGAATAAAAATTCATGCCATTATGCTTTTGCATTGATTCAGTCTACTACTCTCCAAAACCAAAAGCTTAAAAATAAAATGTTACATTTTCAACATGGGTTGAAATGTTAATGAATGTTCATTAGTATTGCCAACTGTAGAAATTACTACTAAATTTTTGAGTTTTGTTTGTTATAGATTTAGTGGATGTAAGCAACTGTAGCTAAGCACAGAAAGGAACTAAGTTAAAAGTGGAGAAGTATTTTTAAATGTTTTGTAATACCATTGGCATGACTGAGTAATATGGCCATGTTCTTTCTCATGAAGAAAATCTTCACCATCAGCAGTCAGACCTCTGAATTATGCAAGAATAAACTGAAAACATTCCCCCGAATAAAATTAAAACAAGTACCAAAAACCACTTCATAGAAACCTTTCTTGTTACACAGCATTCAACATTGTTGCAATACATTTTAGTTATCCTACCTGTTTATTCATATATTATGTCACAGTAATATTTTTTCTTATTTTGTTTTTAATAGTGATACGAGTATTAGTCACCAGCAAAGTGTTTTTTTCTAACAACATGGAACCTGAAACAATCCAGTATGCAGTAAAGCAGGAAAAGGTAAGCAATGTTTAAAGTATTTAGCTAACAGAATGGGCCTTCAGATATAAACTGAAAATGAAAAACATTGAAAATGCACACCAAGTCAGCCAGTGGCTCACAGACAAAGACAGGTTAATGCAACTTGTAACTATCATTTTCTCTATGAAACGATGATTGACCTTGCTATGAATTTCTAGCATTACCTTTTTTGATTTGTTTGGACTTTCAAGAATTGTCTTTCTTCTTTATCTTAGATCTTTACATTGGCTATAATCGCACACAATACCATACCATGGTGCTTCAAAATATAATTTCCATACTTATAATCCAATTATAATTTCCATAATTTAGGGCATAATTATAACTTAAAACATTTGTGCTAGTTCAAAACAATTTTCCAAAATTACCATAGCTCAATCTAAGTAGTCTTTTTAATATTCTTTGATTTTTCCATTTACAAAATAAATTTCTGCATTATCACTATGGAGAAAAGTTTACTAAAAGTTTATTTTTCCATTGTATAAAGTCACAATAGCCCTACTGGACTGTTAGGCCACTCTTTCAATAGAGAGAGAAGACTGGCTTGTGGATTAGCCTGATGGTCACCTCATCTCAAGCAAGGAGAGTGGTTGCGAAGAAATGCCCTTCATGATAACTCAGCCGGTGTGTGAATTGAACTCATGCTATTAGCATCACAAATCCGCCATCCAGACAAGTCAGCTAGCTAACCAACCTACAAGTGCCACAGTTGTAATGTCACTGGATGAATAACCCAAAGACATAAGCCAATGATTTGGGAACTGGGTCCAATTTCCACAATAGTAAATGATGAAATTTGAATTTAATAAAATCTGGAGTGGAGAGCTAGCCTAATGGCAATTGTGTAACAACTGTTGATTGTCATTAAAACCCATCTGGTTTTCTATTGTTTTAGGGAAGGAAATCTGGCATGCATGTGACTCCAGTCTCTCAGCAATGTTCATGACTCTTAACTACCTTCTGTCTAATTAGAGATGGGCAATAAATGCTGCCAGCAATGCCTGTATCCTACAAATGAATTAAAAAAAGCCTAGATTTTAAATAAAGCTTATTTGTCACAAGATCAGAGCAATATGCTTAGTTAATTAGATAAGTCTTATAAATTGATGTTGAATAATATTAAACATAATTATATTTGATAATTAACTGCAAAGATAGTTCTAATGCATGAACTGACTGCTTTACGCACACATATCTTCTCAGGAACCCAAACAATGTAAACAACTCCACAATGAATTCATATTTTCATCAATTACTCATGTAGGAAACTGCAGGTATTAAGTCAAACTGTAACTTCTCTCATCAAGATTTGGTATAATTTCAAAGTTCTGTCTTCAACAGAAGAAAGTTTTAGGCTGTTTAAGTGAAATATTTGATTCTGATAAAGCTGTCTAAAAGTGTATTTTTTTTCTAAGAAGCATTAATGTTCAAACCTTCACCAGATTTACAAAGGATTTGAAAAGACGAAAATGGTGGAATATGTCTACACAGCTTCTAGCTCTGCTGCATGTGGTGTAGAGCTCACAATCAGTACTCAGTACCTCATAACAGGTAAGATAAGTACTTAGTGGGATTATTTTCATTGTTTGAATGCCTTTGTTTATATTACAGTTAAAACAGGAAAATTTCCAGTGATAAAAGCAAAATTCTGTATTTGTTGATGATTTGAAGTAAAAATGAAAAGTGCTAGAGAAACTCAGCAGCTCTGGCAGCATCTTGAGAGACAAAAAAGCAGAGTTTCTTTGGAACTGAGGAATAAAAGTAACGTTGGACCTGTAACATTAATGCTGTTTCTCTTTCCATGGATTCTGCAAGATCTGCTGAGCTTTTCTAATTTTTCTGCTCTTAATTCAGATCTCCTGTGATGTAACTAAAGTGAATGATTTATCTGGATGGGGGATGGGATGGAGGAGAGTGGAGAAGGCTGAGGAGTTGTAGAATCATACCAGATTTGAAAAGTTAACACTGAGTTTCTCTCTCCATTGCTGCTGCCAGATCAGCAGAGTTTCTCCAGCATGTTCTGTGTTTGTTTCAGATTTCCAGTATTTGCAACATTTTGGCTTTTCATGAGCTAGACTTTAGTCCTGAGAGCACAACAACATTGTATTCCCAACTTTGCACATCTAATGTAGCTCCAAGAGAAGCTGGTTGCAATTTATGCTCATACACTTATTAAGTAACAATATATGGACACTTTTTTTTCCTGCTTTAGGACAACTTGATATTCAAGGAAATGTTCATATTGGGATTTGTAATTTGATTGTTCCATGGGATGATTTAACTTCATTGCAAAAACGGAATCTGAAATGGAACAAATATGAAACAGGCTGCTCTTGTCAAGTAAGTCAAATTTTTGGGATATTTTTCCACCTCCTTTCTTCTGATTTTCCCCCAACACCTATATGGCACTAATTGTTGCAATGGAGCAGTGGAACTTGTAATGCTTCAGTACAGTGCAGTACTCCTTCATTTGAACAGAAACAGTGAATAAGTACTATAGAAGTTAATACAAGGCAAATAATCCTGTCCTCACTTGAAATGTGCGCTTTCAACCAGGATTACTAATAGCAATCAGGGACAGAAACCCTGGCTGATTTGACCCCTCGCTGGTAAATGCCAATCACTGTACTCAACACCCTAGCCCTCTAGTGCTTCAAGTGATTATCTGAAACTTTTGTTAAACACTGTAGTGGTTCCTGCCTCTCCCTTTCAGGCAGTGAGCTCCAGATACGCACCACCCTCTTGGTGGGAAAAAAAATCCTTCTTAAATACTCCTTAAGGATCCTGCCTCTTACCTCAAATCTCTGTCCCTGAGTAATTGGTCCCTTTAGTAAGGTGAAAGGTTTATTCCTATTGACCCTATCTCTGTCTCCCATTGTCTTGTAGACTTAAAACAGGTGCCCTCAGCCTTCTCTGCTCCAAGAAAAACAAGGTTAGCCTATGAAGTCTAGTTTCACAACCTAAAGGCTCCAGCCCAGCCAATGTCCTGGTGAATCTTCTCTACACTCTGTTCCGAGTAATCACATCCTTCTCATAGTGTGACAACCTGAACTGCAACAGTCCTCCAGCTGTGGCCTAACTAATGCCCTCTACAATTTCATCATAACCTCCCAATTCTAGTATTCCTTGGACTAGTACAATGTTTGTGCGATGTCAGCTATCTCTAATAGCCTTTGTGCTCTTAACAGCATGTTGGAATTTATGATTCTGATCAACTTTTAGCCTTTGTATTGAAGTTGTTCATATAAATTAGTTTAATGCATCAGGCCCATAGGTCTGTGTAATAGCAACTGGTTCCTGAATTCTTTATTAGCTGATATACAGGCGATAATTACCAAAATAATTCATAAACCCAAAGTGAACAGAAGTTTGGACTCTCCAGAGTTAAATCAGAATTAACTCAACCTTACTCTATAAGGTCCACAAGTATTACATGTCTATATTATCTATAATCTGAACTGATGTTTGTAAAACACTTTCACAACAGCATTTTTACGTTTCTGTTCATCAGATTGTCAGCTGCCACAGCCTACCATGCCCTTCTCCAGCAAAAAACCAGTGCATTTGGACTGACCTGGCAACCGAGAAGACCCCAGCTGGATCTCAGGCAAAGTACAGTGTCTGCATGAAGCGAGATGATGGTTTCTGTCACTGGTACGGAGAAGGATCAGCCAGTGCGAATGAGAATATCTATTATGGTGAACCCTGAATCTCCCTTCACCCTGTAAACCTTGTGTTTCTCCATCAGCTGCAAGTGGTGCAGCAGTATCAAAGATCTCTAGGTTCTTCTGTTTATACAAACATTTTGTCGGTTTACTGCATTCTTGTATGCTATGTGAAACATAGCACTTCCTTCATTCACTCTTAACTTAATGAATGAAAAAATTATGGCCCTTCATTAGATTCTACTGCAATGATAGATTTTATCACATGAGGCAAACAAACATAAACAGCACCACACTTCTTGTAAAACATATATCGGCTCTGTATTTGACCGGTGAATTATCAAAACCTTTGAGTCGATCCAGAAAGAAAACGTAACTTGGTAATTAGGAATGATGCTGGACTAATTATCTTTTGAGACTTTTGGAAATCAAGGTTAAAAATCCAATATGCAACAATATAATTGTGCCAATGGTGATGAGATTACAATAAAAATTTGTTTTCTTTTAAGGCTGTGCTACATATGAAAATATATTAACCTGTGGTTGACAGCACAAAGAACACACCAGCTGCCTTTATGTGTGATAGACCAAGACAAATGAACATGATGAGTGGTAACAATCAAAAAAGGCTGTTTCTTCCTCCCTTTGTCCCATGAAATGTTCCTTTTTTGAAAAAAAACATCCTTTTGAGGGACAGAGTCCTACTAAAAGGTAATTATGTTTGTTTTCAAAAGTTTAGTACCAAATAAAATGAATTAACACAAGACCTGATTAACAATCTTTGCCCCATTGCCCATGGTGAACTATAATCTGCGCTGGCGCTACAAAGGATAAAGTGGGGCTACAGCCAAATGTTAGACACATGAGCACAATGCATGCATGCCAGATCTTAAGTTATCTCAGATATATGTTATGTAAAAAAAGTTGTGTTTTATCATTCACATACTGTAGCAAGACCAGTAACTTCATGCATTAGTTGGCCTGTCAAAAAACTGGCTCTAACCACTTTTTAAAAAGATAATATTTAGAAACTATGTATACCTGAAAAATTCTGGGAACAATTACAAGGATAAAACATCAAAATTATTGGGAACCATGAGGATGAGCCTTCACACTTGGAAACTAGAATGTAAATACCATAAATTTCTCATTGAGAATTTTTGATTGCTTTAACTTTCTAGATGCAAAGGGGAACAGGGAAAATTTGTTTTTTTTAATTAGAATATTCAATATAATTATTTGACTAATACTTGTTTCAATGTTTCTTCAAATTCAGTAAAAAAAAAGCACAAAGCTGAAATTGGCAATATATTCAAATTTAAGATCAATTCCTTTGCAGTTCCTCCTTTGTTTTCAGTCAAAGCACACAAATTTGACAATGTACTCATTTGCAAATACACTGCTTTAAAATATAGATACAAAAATGATTCTCATTTGATACTTGTTGTGCATTGTAAAAATTATACCATGTTGTCAAGTATCTAACAAAAAGCTTTCGTATTCATTTTAATAAATGTGATGTGAGATTTCTGTAATATTTCTGAGACTTCAGTCATGCTTTAATTTGGAAGGATGTACGTGTGTGTGTAAACTCATTGCCAAACATAAACTATAAATTCATGCAAGTCTGGTAAGAATCACTCCACTTCATTAAGCTCACTAAACAGAAGCACAAGCTGTTAAGCTAAGGCTCAGAGCTCCTGAATCTATCCACAGATAATTCTAGGATTTAACGAGCTATAACTATCCATTCTGGATGTGAGTTTGCTCGCTGAGCTGGAAGATTTGTTCTCAGACGTTTCGTCACTTTTTTTTATTTGAAAAAATATACTTTATTCATAAGATGTACAAAAAATAAAACATTTATACACCTACCCGGTCATGCAAGCCGCTCCGGGTTACCCAGGGGGTACGTACACCAACTAAAGGAAAAAAAACAAACAAAGAAGAAAAAAAAAACAAAGCAAAGAAAATACCCTGGCAGTCGTCACCCCACACAGTCCCATTTGGCCCCCTGACCAGTTGGGGAAGGCGCCAGCTGGGCCCAGTTACCAGATAGGGCCCTTTTTTCTATTCTGGACGAGGGGTTTCACGCTGTGGTCTTTCTCCCCACCGCGCCTTGGCGGCGGCTGCCCCAAGCTTTAGCGCGTCCCTCAGCACGTAGTCCTGGACATTGGAGTGCGCCAGTCTGCAACACTCGGTCGGGGTCAGTTCTTTCAGCTGGCAGACCAGCAAGTTGCGGGCAGACCAAAGAGCATCTTTCACCACATTGATGGTCCTCCAGGCGCAGTTGATGTTGGTCTCGGTGTGCGCCCTGGGAAACAGCCCGTAGAGCACGGAGTCCCGCGTCATGGAGCTGCTAGGGACGAACCTCGACAAATACCACTGCATCCCCCTCCAGACCTCCTGCGCATAGGCACACTCCAGAAGGAAGTGATCGACATTCTCGTTCCCCCCTGCAGCCACCTCGAGGGCAGCGTGCGGTGGTGCAGAGATTCCGGGCATGCATAAAGGATCTCACTGGCAGAGCCCCTCTCACTGCCAGCCAAGCAATGTCCTTGTGCTTGTTTGAAAGTTCTGGCGATGAGGCATTCTGCCAAACGACTTTGGCAGTCTGCGTGGGGAACCACACGACGGGATCCACCCTTTCCTTTTCCCCAAGGGCCTTGAGGATGCTACGTGCTGACCACTGCCTGACGGCCTTGTGGTCAAAGGTGTTTCATTTCAAAAATTTCTCCACGAAGGACAGGTGGTACGGGACGGTCCAACTACTTGGAGCATTCCGCGGCAATGAGGCCAGGGTCATCCTTCGCAACACCGGGGACAGGTAGAACCTCAGTAAGTAGTGACACTTGGTGTTTGCGTACTGAGGATCTATGCACGGCTTGATGCAGCCACACACAAAGGTAGCCATCAGGGCGAGGGTGGCGTTCGGTATGGCCTTTCCCCCATTTTCCAGGTCTTTGTACATGGTGTCCCTGCGGACCCAGTCCATCCTCGACCCCCAAATGAAGTGGAAGATGGCCCGGGTGACCGCAGCGGCGCAGGTCCAGGGAATAGGCCAGGCCTGCTCCACATACAACAGTACCAAGAGCCCCTCGCACCTGACAGCCAGGTTCTTACACGCGATGGAGGGGGACCGGAGCGTCCACCTGCCCAGCTTCTGCTTCAATTTGGTGATACGCTCCTCCCAAGTCTTAGTGCATGCCCCAGCTCCACCAAACCAAACACCCAGCACCTTCAGGTAGTCTGTCCTGACGGTGAAAGGGATGAAGGAGCGGTCGTCCCAGTTCCCGAAGAACATGACCTCGCTCTTACCCCTATTGACTTTGGCACCCGAGGCCAGTTCAAACTAGCCACAGATGTCCAACAGCCTAAACACCGACCGACGATCGGTGCAGAAATCGGCGACATTGTCCATGTACAGGGAGGTCTTGACCTGAAGGCCTCCGCTGCCGGGGATAGTCACGCCCTTCAGGCTCACATCCTTCCTGATGGATGCGGCAAAGGGCTCCACACAGCACACGAACAAGGCAGGAGAGAGCGGGCAGCCCTGCCTGACTCTAGATCTGATGGGAAAACTGTCCGATTCCCACCCGTTGATCGAGACTGCACTAACGATGTTGGTGTAGAGCAGCCAGATCCAATTGTGGATGCCCTCCCCGAGCCCCAATTTGGAGAGGACGTTTCTCATGTAAGCATGGGAGACCCTGTCGAAGGCCTTCTCCTGGTCCAGGCTGACGAGGCAGGTGTCCACCCGCCTGTCCTGTACGTAGGCGATCGTATTCCTGATGAGCGCGAGGCTCTCAGCGATCTTCCTGCCCGGCACAGCACAGGATTGGTCAGGGTGAATCACCGACTCCAGGACAGACCTGACCCGGTTGGCTATGACCTTGGCCAGGATTTTGTAGTCCATGTTCAATCGTGAAATGGGACGCCAATTCTTAATTTCTTCCCTCTCCCCCTTCCGCTTGTAAATGACGGTGATGATGCCCTTCCTTATGGACTTGCACATTTCCCCTGCCCGAAGCGCACTATCGTACACCTCCAGCAGGTCCTGGCCGACCAGGTCCCACAGAGCAGAATACAGCTCGACCGGTAAGCCGTCGCTCCCGGGAGTCCTATTCCTCTCCAAGGACTTGAGGGCTCTGGTCAGCTCGTCCAGGGATATCGGCCGGTCCAGCCACTCCCTCGTGCCGTCATCTAAGACCTCCATGATAGACGACAGGAATGGCTCGGAGGCCGTGCTGTCTGTGGGCTTCGTGTCGTACAGTCCGGCATAGAAGGATCTGCTGATCCTCAAACTGTCGGGCCGAGATGACGTCACCGAGCCGTCGTCCTCCTTCAGCCGGCTAAGCACAGAGCTCTCTTTGTGCACCTTCTCAAAGAAGAAACGCGAGCACGTCTCGTCCTGCTCCACAGAGCGGACCCTGGACCGGAAGATTATCCTGGAGGCCTCCGCGGCGAAGAGCGAGGCTTGCTGGCCCCTCACCTCACGGAGGTCCTCCGTGACATCGACCCCCACCAACTGCAGAAGGAGCAGGTTCTGCACCCTTTTCTGGAGTTGCGACAGCTTTCCCCACCTCTCTCTCGCCTTCCGAACACCCTTGAGGACAAAGAACCTCTTGATGTTCTCCTTCACCGTCTCCCACCAGTCGCCCGGAGACTCAAAGAGTGGTTTCACGGTTCTCCAACCAGCATACTCCCTCTTAAGCTCCTCGACGTTCTCTGGCGTCAACAGAGTCGTGCTGAGCTTCCACGCCCCTTGCCGGCCGGCTGGTCGTCCTGTAAGTGACAGTCGGCCAGCAGGAGGCAGTGGTCAGAGAGGAACACTGGCTCGACGCAGGTGGACCTGACTGAGAACGCCTGTGGCACAAACAGGAAGTCTATCCTTGAGTGAATAGATCCGTCTGGCCGCGACCAGGTGTACCTCCGTTGCACTCGGTCTGCAGGGGTGCTGAAGACGTTGAGCAGCTTGGCGTCCTTCACCGTGCCCATCAGGAATCTGGACGTGACATCCAGTTGACTCCCCCCACCCGCTGTCCCCACGCCGGATCTTCCATCTGCATCAATAATACAGTTGAAGTCTCCGCCTAGGATGACCGGCCTGGACGTGGCCAGCAGGGGTGGAAGCTGCTGCAGGACGGCCAATCGTTCACTCCGTACTGCTGGGGCGTACACGTTGATCAGCCTCAGTGGAGTGTTCCTGTAGGTGACGTCAGCCACTAGGAGGCGCCCCTCCACCACCTCCTGAACTTGACAGATGGTGAAGTTGCGCCCCCGCAGCAGAATAGCCAGGCCCGAGGACCGACAGTCGTTACCCCCCGACCAGATCGAAGGGCCACAGGTCCAGGCGCCGGACTATTTCCCTTACCTGCTGAGGTGCGGTATCCCGCACTCCTGCAGAAACAGGAGGTCCGCCCTGACGGTGGTCAGGTAGGCCAACGTGGACACACATCTTGCGGTGGACTTGATACTACGCACATAAATGCTCACAACTCGTATCCCATTGTGGGCAGTGACCGCAGTACCCTCCCCAAGTCCAAGGTCCAGCCCCTCTATCTGTCCCTTCATGCCCATTGCTCGGGCTAACTGCTGGACGCTCTCCGGGCTCAGGAAACCGTCCATGCTGCCTTCTGGGTGGCATCCCCCCATTGGGGGTACGGAGGCAGGAGAGTCCGGCTCTGGGGCAGGCTGGAGACGCGCTGTTTCCTCCTTCCCGCCTGGAGGTTCCGGGGGCCCTCCAGTGCCCCAAGTGGCACGTGACTGGATGTCGGTGGGAGCCTCAGGACGCCTCCCATCACCTGGAAGAGTGGTGCTGCTTTCCTTCTCCCTTGGGATCTTTAACTTCTGCTTCGGGCGGGCCCTCTCCGAATCCCCCTCGTCAAAGGAGCTCTTATAGCCCCCCTGTAGCTGCCTCTTCCCGCCTGATGGTTGCGGTTCCTGGGCCCGCCGACGCACCTTCCTCCTCGCTTTCTGGACCGTCGTCCACTCCCCTGGGTCGCCTGTCGCCGCCTCCATCGACTCCGGGTTGTCGGGGGGGTGCGGAGCCTGCAGGGGCGCTTTGCTGGCCTCGGGCCCATCCTGCGGGGCTGGGCCCTCCTGCACGGCCTGGCCCTCCTGCACGTTAGTGGGGTCCTTGCAGGGCCCTGGTGCCTTCCTCCCCTCCAGATGGGCTGGCCCCGCATTGCCCCTGCCGGCGACCTGGGCGTAGGTGGTCCCCCGCAGCGGGCATGCCCTATAGAGATGGCCCACTTCCCCGCAAAGGTTGCAGCTTTTCTCTTGTGGGCAATCCTTTGCAAGGTGTCCCTCCTCCCTGCAGCTCCTGCAGATGGTGGCTTTGCAGTCGGCCGCCACGTGACCTGACCTACCACAGGCATGGCAGACTTTACGTTGCCCTGCGTAGGTCAGGTAGCCCTTGCTCCCGCCGATCGCGAAGCTGGACGGTGGGTGTACAATGTTCCCGTCCGAGCCCATCCTCAGCATCACCTTGACCTGTCTCTTGCCGGTCCAGATGCCAAAGGGGTCCATGATGTCAGTTAGGTCCCCTTCCACCTTCACGTACCTTCCAAGGAAGGTCAGGACATCAACTGCTGGCACATGTGGGTTGTACATGTGTACAGTCACCATATGGCTCCTCTGCGCCGGCATCACAAACAGCGGGACAGCGGTCAATACAGAGAGGGGGCCCTCACCTCCTTTCTCCTTGAAAACCTCCAGGAAGCGCTCGCAAAGCTTGGCACTCCTGAAGGTCACATCGTAAAAACCTCCTGCGGGGAATTCCTGCAGGCAGTAAATGTCCGCAGCAGCGAACCCGCAACAGTCCAAAAGGACCCTCTTCACGAAGAAGGTGCGGTCCACAGGTGCACCTTCATCCACCTTCTTAATGGAAACGCGGATGGTGTTCCGGACTCCCTGACCTGGGGCACGAGCACTTGCCGCAGCCATCGTTGCTAGTTGGCTGCTCCCCTGAACCAGCGTTAGGCCAAAACCAGCATTAAGATCCACTGGTTGCAAGGGTGCACAGCCAACCCGACGTCTTCATTTCACCTCCAACACATCACTCTCCTCCTCTCGGTCCACAAGAGAGTGGGTCTTTATTTTGTTCCAGATGTAAGCTGGTTCACTGAGCTTGAAGGTTTGTTCCCAGACGTTTCGTCACCATTCTAGGTAACATCATCAGTGAGCCTCCGACAAAGTGCTGGTGTTATGTCCCGCTTTCTATTTATCTGGTTAGGTTTCCTTGGGTTGGTGATGTCATTTCCCGCGTTGGTGATGTCATTTCCTGTTCTTTTTCTCAGGGGATGGTAGATTGGCTCCAAATCAATGTGTTTGTTGATGGAGTTCCGGTTGGAATGCCATGCTTCTAGGAATTCTCGTGCGTGTCTCTGTTTGGCTTGTCCTAGGATGGATGTGTTGTCCCAATCAAAGTGGTGTCCTTCCTTATCTGTATGTAAGGATACGAGTGATAGTGGGTCATGTCGTTTTGTGGCTAGTTGATGTTCATGTATCCTGGTGGCTAGCTTTCTGCCAGTTTGTCCAATGTAGTGTTTGTCACAGTTCTTGCAAGGTATTTTGCAGATGGCGTTTGTTTTATTTGTTGTCTGTATAGGGTCTTTTAAGTTCACTAGCTGCTGTTTTAGTGTGTTGGTGGGTTTGTGGGCTACCCTGATGCCAAGGGGTCCGAGTAGTCTGGCAGTCATTTCGGAAATGTCTTTGATGTAGGGGAGAGTGGTTGTGGTTTCTGAGCACGTTTTGTCTGTTTGTGTTTGTTGCTGAGGGATCGGTGGACTGTGTTCATAGGGTACCCATTCTTTTTGAATACGCTGTATAAGTGATTTTCCTCTGCTCTGCGTAGTTCCTTTGTGCTGCAGTGTGTGGTGGCTCGTTGGAATAATGTTCTAATGCAGCTTTGTTTGCGGGTGTTGGGATGGTTGCTCCTGTAGTTCAGTATTTGGTACGTATGTGTTGTTTTCCTGTAGACGCTGGTTCGAAGTTCCCCATTGGCTGTTCGCTCTACTGTGACATCTAGGAATGGCAGCTTGTTGTTGTTTTCCTCCTCTTTTGTGAATGTTATGCCAGTAAAGGGTATTATTGATGGTCTTGAAGGTTTCCTCTAATTTGTTTTGTTTAGTGATGACAAAGGTGTCATCCACATAGCGGACCAAAAGTTTGGGTTGGATGATTGGCAGAGCTGTTTGTTCGAGTCTCTGCATTACTGCCTCTGCTAAGAACCCTGATATCGGAGATCCCATGGGTGTACCGTTGGTTTGTCTGTAGGTTTTGTTATTGAAAGTGAAGTGGGTGGTGAGGCATAGGTCCACTAGCTTGTTGATGTTGTCCTTGCTGATGAGGTTGGTGGTGTCTGGTGTATGTGTCGTCTGTTTTTCTAATAGTGTCATCAGTGTTTCTTTGGCCAGGTTGATGTGATGGATGTGAACAGGGCTGTTACATCAAAGGAGACCATTATTTCATCCTCTTCTATCTTGGTGTCTTTGATGGTGTTCAGGAATTCTTGGGTGGAGCGAATGGAGTGGTGGGAGTCTTCTACTAGGTGTTTTAGTCTTTGGTGTAGTTCCTTGGCTAATCTGTGTTCCAGGTAGTGACACTATGGGTCTGAGGGGGGCTCCTGGTTTGTGAATTTTTGGTAGTCCGTAGAAGCGTAGTGTGTTGGATCCATCGGGTTTCATTTTTTGGAAGTCTCTCTTGTTTAATTCTCCAGATTTTTGAAGTTGTTTGAGTAACTTCATCAAGCTAGTGGACCTATGCCTCACCACCCACTTCGCTTTCAATAACAAAACCTACAGACAAACCAACGGTACACCCATGGGATCTCTGATATCAGGGTTCTTAGCAGAGGCAGTAATGCAGAGACTCGAACAAACAGCTCTGCCAATCATCCAACCCAAACTTTGGGTCCGCTATGTGGACGACACCTTTGTCATCACTAAACAAAACAAATTAGAGGAAACCTTCAAGACCATCAATAATACCCTTTACTGGCATAACATTCACAAAAGAGGAGGAAAACAACAACAAACTGCCATTCCTAGATGTCACAGTAGAGCGAACAGCCAATGGGGAACTTCAAACCAGCGTCTACAGGAAAACAACACATACGGACCAAATACTGAACTACAGGAGCAACCATCCCAACACCCACAAACGAAGCTGCATTAGAACATTATTCCAACGAGCCACCATACACTGCAGCACAGAGGAACTACGCAGAGCAGAGAAAAATCACTTATACAGCGTATTCAAAAAGAATGGGTACCCTATGAACACAGTCCGCCGATTCCTCAGCAATAAACCCAAACAAACAGACAAAACGGGCTCAGAAACCATAACCACTCTCCCCTACATCAAAGACATTTCCGAAATGACTGCCAGACTACTCGGACCCCTTGGCATCAGGGTAGCCCACAAACCCACCAACACGTTAAAACAGCAGCTAATGAACTTAAAAGACCCTATACAGACAACAAATAAAACAAACGTCATCTACAAAATACCTTGCAAGAACTGTGACAAACACTACATTGGACAAACTGGCAGAAAGCTAGCCACCAGGATACATGAACATCAACTAGCCACAAAACGACATGACCCACTATCACTCGTATCCTTACATACAGATAAGGAAGGACACCACTTTGATTGGGACAACACATCCATCCTAGGACAAGCCAAACAGAGACACGCACGAGAATTCCTAGAAGCATGGCATTCCAACCGGAATTCCATCAACAAACACATTGATTTGGAGCCAATCTACCATCCCCTGAGAAAAAGAACAGGGAATGACATCACCAACGTAGGAAATGACATCACCAACCCAAGGAAACCTAACCAGATAAATAGAAAGCGGGACATAACACCAGCGCTTCGTCGGAGGCTCACTGATGATGTTACCTAGAATGGTGACGAAACATCTGAAAAAGAACCTTCCAGCTCAGCGAGCAAACTCACATCCAGAACCTCAACCTGAGCTACAAATCTTCTCAAAACTCGCTAATAAATATCCATCCTACCAGTGGAGAGACTTGGAAGTTTTCATGTTTGTCCAGCTCATCCCATCTCATTCAATAGGGCTCAATCAAGCAACACTTCTAGCTACTCCACATCTTCTACAGTTTTGAAGAATGAGACATGAACTCATTGAAACCTGCAAAATACTTAAAGGGATAGACAAGGTAGATGTAGGCATGATATTACCCCTTGTTGGGGATGGCTCAAAAATAAGAGGGATGTCGTTTAGGACTGAGATGAGGATAATTCTTTTAGTGTAGTGGATCTTGGAATTCTTTACCCTAGATGGCTCTGGAAGTCCAGACTTTGAATATACTCAAATTAGGGGCTGATAAACAATGATTATCAATGGTGTAAAGGGTTATGGGGGATAGTGGGCAGAAAAGGATTGAAGTGCTTGATGAACCATGATTATATTAAACTGTGGAACAAGCTCAATGGGCTGATTGGCCCATTCTATTTCTATGTTCCTATGTTCAATCATTAATATTCTGATATTGTGGCTGGCCTGGCTTTGGTTCAAGTTACCAGGTTTTCAGTATCAAGTTGTTCTTCACAAAGTTTATCCCTTGCCCTGAATCGTCAGTAGTTGGTTCTTACATAATGGCAAGTGTTGGTGTTCAGCTTTTACAAGGTTTAGTGGCCCAGCAAGCAGCACAATTTAGCACAGAATGTGTCATAATGATTTTTCCTTTACAGAACTCCATCCAGCTGCTGTTATTCCAAGTCTCAGCATTTCTTCATGAGACATATGATAGGCTTCTGCCTTCAATATGATAAACCAGCACATACAAAATCATGAGGGGTATAGACAGGGTGGATAGCAAAAAGCTTTTTCCCAGAGTGGGGGACTCAATTACTAGGGGTCATGAGTTCAAAGTGAGAGGAGGAAAGTTTAAGGGAGATATGCGTGGAAAGTTCTTTATACGGAGGGTGGTGGGTTCCTGGAACGCGTTGCCAGCGTCTTTTAAGATATATTTGGACAGGTACATGGATGGGCAGGGAGCAAACGCACACAGACTGTTAGAAAATAGATGACTGGTTAGACAGAGGATCTTGATCGACACAGGCTTGGAGAGCCGAAGGGCCTGTTCCTGTGCTGTAGGTTTCTTTGTTTCTTGTTTCTTTGTTTGTTATATCAGACAAGTTGTGGTGTGACATGCATGTCACCTTCATGTTATAAAATCATACGGCAGGTAACTCTAGCTTGTGGTTTTGTGGGCTCATAAATCAAATCTAATGTGCCAATATCCAAAAGTGTAGGTTTACATGTATACACCATAAATATAGCAAACTGAAATACAGCATGAGTTATTTCATTTATCAAAGTATCAAAAAGACAATTCTTCATAAACTTACAGCAATGGGACATTCAAGTGGCATAATTATAAAAATTTGATTGTGTGCACAACTCATATTGCCTTGAATATGTCTTGAATTGATTTGTATGAATTTTAATGAGATAACAAGGCTGTTGAAGGCCATATTTGAAGTCCTACATTTCGATTATAAAAGAACAAAATGAAATAGTTTTACAAATGTAAGCTACAATTTCTGAGGAGATGGTCCTATCTCTTACTAATCCTTCATGTTGTGGTAATTATTAGTTGTTATAAAACAGCTTGTTGAACCCTCTACATTTGCTGCACCTGAATACTGAAGCCAGTGTATTTTTAGTTTCAGAATCTTATCATTGTCTTTCCCACATAACAAAGAAGAACAGACCAGACTGACACTTACCATTTCCTTATGATTTGGATAAAAGACCTGTTCAATCAGTGGAAACTTCTCTGGGCCCATGCTTTTGTAAATGCTTACCAACTGAGCAAACTGAAACAGAACAGAGCCACCTTATTGTCAGTAAAGTCTGTGTGCCAATAGCACTTTTATGGATTTTGCCTCTGACATTTTATGCTTTTATTCCTAAGAAAATCGCAGAAGATGCAGAACATTTTAGAGAATAAACAGCTCTGACAATTTGTAGTTGTTGTATTTTAGAAGTACTGGTTCAAATACTAAGCTTCTCCAGTTCCACTTGTCTGTTCAGATTTTGTTTTATATCAAATAATGACAGTCATAAATCAAAATCACATTTTTCCAAAATGTTCAATCATTTTTATTTTATCTAGTTTTTTCATTTGCTAAATATTGCCCTTTAACAAAGAAAGAGAGATTTCTCATTCAAGACCTTCAATTTTTTTGGCCACTAAGGCCAAATCATCTCAGGTACTGAATGACATGTGCGTTGGTGAAATAACTGGGAAAATTGCACGACATGGATAGCGAGGAGCTTCTTGACATTGAGATCACAAAGTCCCATTTTCCAACAAAGTATTGAATGGTGATTCAAGATTTTCATTAGTGAGCTGTGAGAGGCCTATTGTTATGTATTAACATTCTGGATGGAAATGAGATGATGACAAATTCAGACATGAATGGCAGGACCGTAATTGCTGACCCCAACTTGGCAATGACTCCTATGGCCCTCCGTCATGGGCAGTGCTTAGCAACATTTTAGAGTATACTCAATGGGCAGTGACCATCCACGTACCATCATTCATGGTGGTTGGTATCAGATGCATACCAATCTTATTGCTTCATCATGGGGCTATCTGATCCTACAATGCGCTTCTGCTGTACAGTGCTGCTATCATCGGTACCTATCATTGTAATTTGCTGCAAGGACACTTTTCACACAGCGACAAGGATCCATCTCATGGATTCGACCGGGGTGCATCTCGGGGATCCTTACTCATTCTCTTAGAGCTTACTCATTTTGTGCTTACTTCGATGTCCAGAGTGTCACTGCTGTTCTATGCTCTGCTATGCTACACTAGCTATGGGTTAAAAACTGTCAGTACATCTGTCTTGCCCTGTCTTTTCACGCAGACACAAACCCAGGCAGCTTGTTGTGGTTGTCAGCAGTCAACAGTCAAGGGGATGGAGATGCTGCTGTACTACACTGTTCTACATAATGTTACATCATATGTTAGGAGCTTTCACAGCAAAAACACTTTGTCCCACAACCAAAAGGCCTTGTCTGAAAATCTACAAAGTGTAGACTTCAGTCAATTCAAGGGAGGCACATTTGAATGTTGAATGTTTGGCACCCCATCACTTATCTTGACTTTTTCTGCCCTCTTGTGGCCTATTTCTCCTGGAATGAGGCAATGGGATGATTTGGGTGAGATGAAAGTGGCTGGCACAGCTGTTAGAGCTGGTGCGGGTAGGGGAAGAGGTGGGACGTACCTGAGTGAGTAAGCAGGCAGCACAGAAGTCATGTAGATTTAGTTATATGGGTGGATTGGGAGGGTGGGAGTAAGTGAACAAAGATTTTGCATGTGCCAATGAGAGTGGTGGACCATGAGCCTTAGTGGGACGTGTGTATAGAACAGACAGAGTCATAGAGTGGTGCAGCATGGAAACTGACCCCTCAGCCCAACTTATCCATGCATACCAGGTTTCCCAAACTGAAATAGTCCCATTTGCCTACATTTGGTCATATCCCTCTAAACCATTCCGATTCATGTACCTGTTGAAATGCCTGTTAAATGTTGTAACTGGACCTGCATTCATCACTTCCTCTGGCAGTTCATTCCACATAATGACCACCTGCTATGTACGAAAAAATTGCCCACCAGGTCCCTTTAAAATTTTTCACCTCTCACCTTAAAATTATGCCCTCTAGTTTTGACTCCCATACCCTAGAATTTGGGCCTTGCTGTTCACCTTACCTAGTGAAGTTGCAGATAGAAGATGATGGCACTTAGCCAGGCAGACTGCAGAAGATCATTGGCCTTGTGGAATTGCTGGGCAATTCTCTAGACCATGAAAACAGTACTGACCAATGTGGCAACATCTGACTAGGCTGGCATCATCTGATGGCACTATGTCCTTTATCAGAATTGAGGGAAGAGGACAGTCATTTGCTACACCAACAGCCAGTGGCTCAGTGGTTAGCACTGCTGCTTCACAGCGCCAGGGGCCCAGGTTCAAATCCACCCTTGGGTGACTGTCTATGTGGAGTTTGCACATTCTCCCGTGTTTGCGTGAGTTCCTCCAGGCGCTCTGGTTTCCTCCCACAGCTCAAAGGTGCGCAGGTTAGATGGATTAGCCATGCTAAATTGTGCACAGTGTCCAGGGACGTGTAGATTAGGTGGGTAATGGGGGGGGGGGCGGGGGGTGGGTCTGAATGGGATGCTGTGAGGGTTAGTGTGGACTTGTTGGGCCGAAGGGCCTGCTTCCACATTGTAGGGATTCTATGATAATTGGATCCCTGTTGGCAAAGAAGAGTGCCAATTTCCTTCTTTCAGGCACATCTGAGGCATTTCACTAAATTATGCCGTGTGAATGCAATGTAAATTTAGTGTGCATAAACAAAAATGTTTGAGATTGACAGTGCTTGACTGGGCTTTAAAGATGGCATCAGGAATCCTGAGAGATCCCAGCAGTGGCATGTCATTCCATCTGAGAGAGTGAGTAGCAGAACGTAATGAGTGGGGTGCAATGGAGCATGGTGCATGGGTAATGAGGAGAGTTTGAAAAGTCTGTTGTGAGACATTGGATCAAATGCCTTTTGAAAGCCCGTGTACATTACATCACCAGTATTTCCTTCATCAACCCTTTTGGTTACCATTATAAAAACTCCAGGACGTTAGTTAAATGTGATTTCCACTTTAGTAATCCTCGCGGGGTCTCTCTAATTAACCCACCTTTTTTAGTTTGGTTACTAATTCTATCCCAAATAATTGTTTCTAGAAGCTTACCCACCACAGATGTTAAACTGACGAGTCTTTAATTAGTGCCCTTATCCTAATAACTTTCCTTGAACAAATGTTTCACATTTGTAATTCTCAAGTCCTTTAGCATTTTCCTGAGTCTGAGGAAGACTGAAATATCATGGTCCACGATCCTGAAATTTCCACTCTCACTTCCTTCATGAATGAGACTGCCTGAATATGGAAGGCCAGAGACTGGGAGGAGATGGGGCAGTTTTAAATGCAATTCAAGATACAAATGCATAATGTTAAAAATGGGGGAAAAAGTCTTCAGGTACTTATATAAGTACAAAGGTACCTCAGTGCTAATGTTGAGGACTTACCCTTCACAGGTCTGTTCACAGCTCTTTGATACTTATTTCAGTTTGGCTAGTGGTGAGAACTGGGAACGTTATAGCCATGAACAGAGCTGAGCCAATGTGACAGTGAACGGAGGTCGGTCTTCTAATCTACTGCCTTCAACATCCATTTGCCTTTGTTTCTACCTCACTCCTGTTAGGAGGTATCGGTCCCAATTTCATTGGGACTCTGACTGCCTGAGGAGTAAGTTTCACGTGGGTGTACAGACATCAGGATTGCAACTTCAGGAAATAGTCCAGGTCACAGTGCCCAATTTTATCATGAAAATCCAAGTTATGGTAGTCCTTGGAATTTTGATATTTACTCTTAAAGTCATTTAGATGAATTATTAAGAATAAAATGAATTAGTTCTCCCATTACTTTGAACTTACCACCCATGGCTTGTCACAAAAGTTGTAGATGGATTCTAATGAGTTCACACTTGGAAGGCCTCCATACTGAAATCCTATAATAATATTCCGGAAATCTTCATTTTCTGCCATGCTGTAGGGATGTTGCCGCACAATGATAAAGTCAGGTTTGAATGATCTGTTGATAAAACCATAAAATAAATCTATGTCGAAGCAGTTTGACAATAAACAATGCATTGTCCTTCTAAGTTGTTAAAGTAGATTCCCCTGCCTTATCTCAGCATGGTTTTGGTTTCAACCAAGTTATTTACTAGCAATGAGCAGAAATCAGATGATTTGTCTCAGCAATAAATGGAAATTCTGTTAAGAGTCTTATTAGATATGCACCAAAAATCTTCACTCAATCCTTCCCCTGTTCCTCTCATGTGTGTCCGATTTCCACAATATCTTACAAGCTGATCAAGAAGGAAGTCAGATTGCAGAGAAAACTTACTGGCTGGACATCCCTTTTATCTGAATATGAATTTTCATAATTGAGGATGTTATGGAGTTTAATAGGCTCAAATACAATCTATGTCCCCTAATTATATTCTACCACAAAAAAGCATCTTGATCCAATTCAGCAACAATTTTGTGTTGTAGTTTTCCTGGGTTTATTGAATTCAATTGCACAGCACTATATTTTGTGCTATATTTATCATTGGCAGAGGCTTCCCATTTCTAGACAAAGTCGGAAAGTGAGAGAGTTTCCAAGAGGGAAATGCTGTGGCTTTCTAAAGGGAGAAAGACTGTTGGAGCAATTGGCAAGGAGACAGCTGACTACCAGATTTAGGACCCCGCAGTTGGAAGGTCAACTGGGTTGACGCTGCTACCCAATCAGAGGCTGCAGAGAAACTCTCCAAACCCCATCTCTAAATCACTACTGGGAATGTCAAGTGCTTTCTGGGGAATTTCTGGCATTTAAAGTTGAGGGAAGATTGGGAGAACGGTGACGGAAATGAAGGCAGCGAGTTGGATCTCAGGGGGCATCCCACTGCCCTAGTTCCAGTCTCCTGATTATGTGCAAATTAATATTGGGCTGATGCCTGTAAAAACACAGCTGTTTGAAGAATTAATTAATTTTTATATTGTTTATTGCTACATCACCAAAAATGGTACTTTCATTACTTTGAAACTAAAGTATTGTTGCTGTCTGCTCAACATGAAAATTGCAGTTTAATGTGATTTGTGGCCACATGGGTTTTCCACTTGTTAACGGCAGTATACGAACATTAAATGAGAAGCTGTTACTGCACCAGCACAGAATCTGCCTTTCTATATTTGCTCTATTTCATTAGTGCTGTCTGTTTCGGTGATCAATTTGTTACCCTTAGAAAGACAGACGCTGTTCCATGATGGGCTCTTTTCAGCTTCAGTGTGGACTCTAAATAAAAATGACAAATGCAGGAAACTCTCAGGAGGTGAGTCAGCAGCTGCAACAAATTAACAGTACAGGTATGACCTTTTCTCAGGTCTTGAAGACATTACAGATGAACAACATTTATGTGGGAAACAAAAAAATGTTAAATAGCAAAATCAATATGTGCAGGAGGCATTGATGAGAATAATAATGAGAAATCAAAGGAATATGAGATATATACCACATTTTTTCATTTCTCTCATAATGACTCATAATATCTTGAACACTGAGGGAAATGAGCTATGAGGTTGATTTAGAACAAATTAAGAGTTATATTTAATAATGATTGCAGTTTAAGGGGGTACATCATGAAAGTATGTAAAATATTAACTGTAATAGATGAGGAAAACAGATAACTACTTCAAAGAACACCAAGAAATTGTGACCAGAACACATTAAGGGATATGAGTGAAAAGCAAATTTATAGAAGGGACAAGACAAATTCATTTACTGAAAATGTAAAAATATTGGAAATACATCACCAAGGAAAACTGTAAAGATAAATGCTCAATTTTTTAAAAAGATCCAGTTGGATACCATGATGGGAGAGGTAGCCTACAATGGAATCACACAACTGGTCTGAGACTGGTAATTGGGACGAACTGATTTGACATGTACTTTCCTGGTGGACGCTTTTCATGATTTCTCAGTGTAGCCAAGAACATTCACCTTATCTTAACATTACAGGTCTCAACACTCAACAATGTAAGTTGGCTTAATAGGAATATCACTATTCGAATAATCCAAAGGTTTGGACAAATCCTCTGGAGACATGAGTTCAAATCTCACACCTGCCAACTAATAGAATTCAAATTCAATTGATATATCTGAAATATAAACTAGTTGTCAGGGATAGTAACCATGAAAACTGTTATAGGCTGTTGTAAAAATCCATGCGGTTCACCAATGTTCTTTATTGAGAAAAGATCGACCATGGGGCAGAAATCAGATTCAGGTGGCTATGACTGCAAGGGAGGAAGGTAAGGGAACCCAAAAGGTAAGAGGAAAGGAGCCTCAGCCTTTGCAATTGCCCAGCGTGTTTGAGATTTTTTTTTAAACTTGTTTGGTTGGGAGTCGGGGTTGAAATAATTGATCATGGCACCTTCGGATACGAATCCATTCAACAGGGGGGAGCAAAAAAGGATTGTGATGGTAGTTGGAGGCAATTTAGTGATGATGCCTGATGCTGTGCTCTGCAACAAAGAGTGTGAGCCCTGATGATTATGTTGTCTGCCCAATGCCAGGGTTTCCTAAGACCTTGTGTAGTCTGAACAAGAAGTTGCAGTAGGAGTTGGATGATCCAATGACAGTGGTCCATGTCCATACCAAAAATGATGGCAGAAAGTAGGAAAGAGGTGAAGGAGTATAACCAGACACTAAAGCAATAGCAGAATCTCAAAGGTAAAAGTCTCTGGATTGCTACCTGAGCCATGAGCAACTTGGTAGAGCGCAAACAAAGACAGGAATTATTGTGTCACACAAGGACTGGAATGGGAAAAGTAGATCTGGTTCACTGGGCACAGGCACCAGTTTACCTGAACTGCGCTGGCCTGGGCATTCTAATGAGCCATATAACCGGAGAGTGCTTTAATCTTATATGAGGAGAATTGAGGGATTAAGCTTGGGTAGATGTAACAAATGAAAGTGAAGCACCTAAGCGGGGGTGGGGGGGGGATATGGTAATGTGGGAAGTAAAGGTCAGAGATTTGTATGAAAGGGCAGAGAAGAAAAAACCTCAGTACATAACCCACATTCAAGGTTTTTTTTGTGGTACAGTGGTAGTGTGGCTAGTTCTGGCCCAGGAGGCCTGGGTTCAAGTCCCACTGATTGTCACAACATTTTTGAAAAATTTGATTCGGATATTATCCATCTTCTGCTTGCCTTTCAACTGTAGCTACTTCATGCCATTCACCGCATTTCGTTGATGAGCCAGTTGTGAGATATTGTTCAATAAGGATCTTGTAGCACAGTGCTAGTATCACTAGCTTTGAGCCTGGAGGCTCAAGATCTATCTGCACCAGAGGTCTGTCATAACACATCTTAAAATGTTGATTAAAAATATCTACACCAACACTCATGACTAAATATTGCAATAAATAAGAAAAAGGCACATCTAAGCTCTGTACCTGAAGATGCATAGCACTTATTGCAAAACAAATTAATTAACTGCACACACTGAAGTAAATAAATGATGTCTAATTATGGATGTGACTGCTGCAGGTTGACAAGGCTCGGATCCTGCATGATGAAGGATACATAGCTTGCAAGAATATAAAGGTAGAAAGGTAACATCGCTGATAAGAGATAGCATGGTGTAACTAGTTAAGAGATGACCTTGGTTGAGGAGATCAGAATAGAATGAAGTTTGGGTGGAGATGAGGACTGGAAGGGGAAAGAAGTCTTAGTGGGAATGGTCGACAGGTCCCCAAAAAGTACGCACGCTTTATGGAACGTATAAAAAGGATTGTATGGTGCATGTGATAAATGGATTAATCATATGTAAGACAAGAGTGTGGGGGGAGGTGTGGTTTGGGGTGATTTGACTGAAATCCGTAAGATCCTGTATTGACTAGACAAGAAGAATGTGGAAATAATCTTTCCTCTTGTGGGTGAATCCAGGTCAAGTGGGCATTGATTAAAATTTAGGAGTAACCTTTTGAGACAGCGATAAGGAGAAATTTTCTCTCTTAGTCTGCCATGTGACTTTGGAACTCGTTGCCTGGAGAGACAGTGGAGGCATGATCAATGATTCCCAAACTGTGTGAGATTAATGGCTTTAGTATATCTGGGAGTCAATTATTTTGATGTATACTCAAAATCACTGTGTATATGTGGCTGGATAACCAATGCCTTTTGGGCACTTTAGCAATAAGCTTTAACAGTCAACATGCAAGCCTGACTGATTGTCTGATCCTGCTGTTACGCACTTTGTGCAAACTCCCAAATCACAGCAGTTATAAAACCTTAGAAAGTAAGTTTTGCAACAGAGTCTTCTTAATTTTTTGAAACATAATGTGTTTTAACACTTTATCTATTGTATTTCAATTTCTATCTTAATCCCATGTCCAAATTTCAAATTTCTAATTCGTCTCTTAAAAAATGGTTAAAACATAGAGGATAATCAGTATAACAAAGTGTGGAGCTGGATGAACACAGCAGGCCAAGCAGCATCTTAGGAGCACAAAAGCTGACGTTTCAGGCCTAGACCCATCAGAGAAAAAAAAATTTCTGATGAAGGGTCTAGGCCCGAAACATCAGCTTTTGTGCTCCTAAGATGCTGCTTGGCCTGCTGTGTTCATCCAGCTCCACACTTTGGTATACTGATTATCCTCTATGTTTTAACCATTTTTTAAGAGACGAATTAGAAATTTGAAATTTGGACATGGGATTAAGATAGAAATTGAAATACAATAGATAAAATGTTAAAACTGAGATGCTGCTTGGCCTGCTGCGTTCATCCAGCTCCACATTTTGTAATCTTAGATTCTCCAGCATCTGCAGTTCTCATTATCTCTGACGTTAATCAGTATGTTCATTTCTGACTGGTTAGCTATGGGGATTCTTCAATATAACTGGCTGCTTCACCTGCTTGATGATATGACTGATGTTAGGTTCCAGAGATCACCTACAGCTGACACTGAATGAAATTAACTTTGGGAGAGATGAAATTCACATCACTGTCACTTCGACCTGACCTCAACGTTTGAGCCAATGGTTTTAAAATTTAACAATGTGAGTTATGTGTAGAAAAATATCTTTAGTATACCAACCAATCAAATACGAAGTGTAGTCCAGAGATAGTGAGAAGTGCTAATGCTGGAGACTGAGATAAAACAATGTAGAGCTGGAAGAGCACAGCAGGTCAGGCAACACCAGAGGAGCATGAAAGCCGACGTTTTGGGTTGGGACCCTTCTTCAGAAATGGCGGAGTAGAAGGGAGTTCTGAAAATAAATGTGGGGGGGGCGTGTTTGGGCCGGGAAAAGTAGTTGGGATGGTGATAGCAGGTAGGGGATTGGTCAGTGAGGTGGGAGGAACGGACAGGTGGGAGGGAAGGTGGACAAGTCAAGGAGGCGGGGATAAGAGGGAGGATTGGTCTTGGGACGTGGCTGGGGAGTGGGGAGATTTTGGAGCTAGTAAAGTCCACATTGAGACCATTGTAGGCTTCCATGGTGGAATATGAGGTGCTGCTCCTCCACTCCTCTGGGTGGCGACATTGTGACACTGGAGGAGGCTCAGAATGGAAATGTTGTCCAGGGAGTGGTTCGCGACTGGGTTCATATTAACATATTGATGTATCAATGTACTTAGCTACAATGGGATGTGTTGCAGACCATTCAGGGTTTTATTTCTGATCTTAGCTGCACTGTTAATGGGAGAAGGAGATAGCAAGCACTTCCATATGGGATACAAGGGAGAAATAATGAGAAACACACCAATGTGACTTTAATATCAATGGACTGATAAGATCTTGTAATGACGTACACAACTGTTAGTCAGCAGAATTAGGAACTAATTGTTTAGGACATAAACGAGATTGGCAAAAACAAAAATCAGATAACAATCTAATATAGTTCATGAAAATAGAATTACTTTGTTCTTAAACCAAAAGCTGGAATGACTTAAGGTTAGATGACAACAGTTGCTTTCAAATGAATATTCTGAAGAACAAGGACGATAATAGTTGGCTGCCCCTGGCAGCACTTGAGTGGATGCAGTCAGTGTGTGAACAACTGCAAAGGACAAGATCAGGTGACATGAATGATCAATGTTTTACTTTCACAAAGAGCTGGACAACAACAAAGAAAAAGATGATTAGCTCTTAGAATGTCAAGACAACAATCTCCAAACTATGAGTTTAAATGTGGAAAAAATGATGTGCTTGTATTGGCAGACAGTGAGACGTTGATCCTAAACAAGTGACAATTTTTAAAATTCTTTCATGGGATCTGAGTGTTGTTGACAAGTCCAGCATCAGATGCTCTTCCTTTAAATGATCATGAAAACACACAAATCTTTGTCATCATGATAAATACAGTAACATAGTTTATTCCGGAAATCTTGCCACTAGCTATGGTTGTTACCTTTCTCCCCTTGGCCAGTCTCTAACTATCTGTTTTTCTTGTGCTCTTTGCCACTTTAGTGGTTTCACCCTCTCTGACCAAGTTTATTTTTTTCAATTTGATATAAAAGATTAGAAATTTGGCTGCCCTATTTCTGGGTCCATGGGTATGAGGGTCATTCCTTCCACGTTTAGAGAAGTCTTGATACCTTCCTGCCAGATAGCATATGCTGAGTGAAGCAGACCATAGACATAGGAACAGAAATTAGGCCATTCGGCCCATTGAGTCTGCTCCACCATTCAACCACGGCTGATAAGTATCTCAACCCCATTCTCCCGCTTTCTCCCTGTAACGCTGGATTTCCTTGACAATCAATAACCTATCCATCTCCGTCTTAAATATACTCAATGATCTGGTCTCCTCAGCCTTCTGTGGTAATGAATTCCATAGATTCACCACTCTCTGGCTGAAGCCATTTCTCCTTATCTCCATTCTGAAAGGTCTTCCCTTTGCTCCAAAGCTGTGCCCTCGGGTCCTAGTCTCACCTGCCAATGGAACCATCTTCCCAATGTTCACTCTGTCCAGGCTATTCAGTATTCTGAAAGTTTCAATTAGATCCCTTCTTATCTGTCTAAACTGCATCGAGCATAAGTGCAGAGTCCTCAAATGCTCCTTACATATTTAGCCTTTCATTCCTGGGATCATTGTCACGAACCTCTGATCCACATTAGGACCAGTACATCCTTCTTAAGGTTTATGGTCTGACCAGAGCCTAACAAAGCCTAAGAAGTACATCCCTGCTTTTATATTCTAGTTCTCTTGAAACAAATGTCAACATTGTATTTGCCTTCCAAACTACAGACTCAAGTTTATCTTAACAGAATTTGGAATAGGACTTCCAAGCTCCTTTACACTTCAGATTTCAGAATTTTCTCCTCATTTAGAAAATAGTCTAAGCCTCTATTCTTCCCACCAAAGTGCATGACCTCACACTTTCCCACATTGTATTCCATCTGCCACTTTTTTTGACTCACTCTCCTTACCTGTCTAAATCCTTCTCCAGCCTCCCCACTCCTCAATACTCCCTGTCCTTCCACCTAACTTTGTATCATCTGCTAGCTTTGCCAGAATTGCTCTCAGTTCTTTCATCGAGATCATTAATGTATAAAGTGAAAAATCTGGTCCCAGCACTGAACCTTGTGAAACACCACTAGGCTGCCATCCTGAGAAAGACTCTTTTATCCCTGCTCTCTGTTTTCTGCCAGTCAGTCAGCAGTGGTGTTTTCAAAAATAGACAACGGATTCTGCAAGAGGCATGGAACTTTAAATTAATCATTTTGACTGTTGGATGCTCCTTACATTTGTTCATGTGGGCACATTATCCAGGAGAGCAGTCTGTGCACTTCTGGTTGGAAATACATGCGTCTCTCTGCCTGCCACATTGGAGGCCCAGGAGCCAGGTTCGGGATCAAATATTTGACACTAGGCAATCAACTCTCTACATTGATGTTTCAATTGTTCATCATATCCCAATATATTTAAACTACTTTTACTACTCCATACACATTTAATCCATTAGCGATTTCATTAAATCTGTAGCATTCATCAAGGCAGTTCGCAACGATGTCAATGCAAAGGGAACATTTTTGCACAGTATGACAATTTCATCAAAATATCTCTTTTCTCAGCAATATCTAAGTTTTGTACAGCTAAATGACTATTTACTAATTCTGCCTTTGAATCTGATCCTGGTCCTTTCTTGAATTAGGATATTCAACAAGCAAGCCTAAGACTGATTACTCACAATTATTGCCAGCCAGTTAGCCTAATTTGACTAATGACCACTTATTATCTTCACATATTAAATCTTTAACAGATGGGGAATGTTGAATTTCCTTTCCTCAAAAGTCAAACACTTTGACCAATACCTAAATATCACTTTCCTACTTACATTATTACAGACTTACTCTTCTGAGATGCTGCATTCTGACTCTTTACCTGTGTGGCACAACTCTTCATCAAATTTAACCTCCACATCATATTAAGATTGCTTAATAACTTGAGACAAGCATTTTTAGAAAGAGCCTTAATGAGGTAATTTAATTAATTGTATCTCCTATTTCATGTCAGTGCTATATATTCTGGATGTAATTTTAACACTTGCCTGTATCTAAGGGGGATTTCCCTTGCTTCAGATTCATAAATGAGCAAAGTTACATTGATAGAAAATTGTGGGATATAATGCTTCAGTTTTTCTTTCATTCCTTAAACACGAAAGCTCTGCTTCAACTGTAGTTTGCTGGCTTAATTCATACTTAAGCTTTATTCTAAGCATTAGTTCAGAGTTGACATAAGAAAGGACATTATCTGAACAAAACCAAGTGGCCAAAAAAGATTTGATTGCCTAGTGTCAACATTATTTACAGTCTGCAACTTTTGGGACATAGAAGGAATACATATTTATATATTGAATGTATGCACATTCTATTAATCGTCTTTAACTAGGATCGAAGTAAATGAGAAAGAGGAGTTATATTGTCATGGTAATGTGAAATATGGACTATTGATTTTTGAAGTCTATCTTTCAATTTAAGATCTGGGACTTCTATGGACTGAGACTATCTTTAAAAAGGGAGCAAAACACTGACTTAAATGGCCACAGCTATCACCTGACTACTCAGATTGACCATAGTTCATGAAGCCAACATGGAATAAACAGCAGTGAATGTGAACTGAAATCAACATTTTATCCAAAGTCAAAGAGATTAGTCAACCCTTCTGAAGGAGTCATGAAAATCTTCCATTCCAACTTACATCTTCATGAGAATATTTGTATGTCAGGGATGAAAGCTGCCACTATATTTATCAAGCTGGGAGACTATGAATTTACAAACAGAAATGTATAAATGAGTTTGCATTTCTTTATTTTGAAGAGAGATGAAACTAAGGATGTAGCACTAAACACAGGCTGAGAACTCTCTGGCTATGTAACAATATGAATTAAAAACAAACATCGGAAAATTGAGAATTCAGAGGAATTTTAAAACACTCATTTCAACCATTTCAATGAGGCTTTGCTTTAACGTGGTACCACTTGTGATGTTGGTCTGCCCCAAAGTGAACTGGTAAGTGAAAAACTCAATGATGCGTCGTAGGAATGACAAACAGGATTCTTGAACAGAATTAGATAAGGACTCATCCACCATAAACACGTTAGCTAAAAGCAAAATATTGTGGATGCTGGAGATCCAAAATAAAAATATGATTGCTAGAGAAACTCTGCAAGTTTGGCAGTTTCTCACTCTTCCCTATTTCTTTGCCACCTCTTTCTCCCTCTCTCTTGCCTCACTCTGTCCCTTCATTTTCTCTCCACCTATCTCCTCCTCTTGCCGACACCTGTCTCTACCCCTTCTCTCTCCCTTCCTTCCTTCTCTTGCCCTGTGTTGCCTGCCTGGTGTCAAGGCCAAAAGGAACTTGGAGCGGGATGGGAGGGATCCTATTGACATTGTCTAGCTTGGTACCAATGATATTGATAGGACAAGAAATGAGGTTCAGATGAAAGGCTTTTAAAAGCTACGAGCTACATTAGAAAGGAGACCTTCCATGGTACAAATCTGTGGGTTACTACCTGACCTATCAGCAAACTGTCATAGGATAACGCAAGTCAAAGAGTTAAATACGTGGCTCTAGGATTGTTGTGGAAAGGAATGGGTTTCAGTTCATGGGTCACTATCAGCCCTATATTGGGGTGAAAGTAAACTGTTCTGGTGGGATGGTTTTACTGAATCATGTTGGGACCAGTGTTGTGGCAAATTGTATAAATAAGGCTTCAGCGAGGCTTCAAACTAAATAGAGTGAAGTGAGAGTTCAGGACAAACAATATGTGGCCTCAGAAAGCAAAAGATAGGGCAGTATTATAAGGCTGCTATTTAGGAAGTGATATCCAGAGTAAGACAGGAAGGGGTGAAGTGTAAAAACAATTTAAAAAAGTAAAAACCAAAAGAATGCAGATCACATAAAGCAAGAACAAAAACAAAGTTGCTGGAAAAGCTCAGCAGGTCTGGCAGCCTCTATAAAGGAGAAAACAGGGTTAACGTTTCAGGTCTGGTGACCCTTCCTCAAACAGTTCTGATGTTTTGTTCTGATGAAGGGTCTAGGCCAGATGCATCAGCTTTCCTGCCCCTAAGATACTGCTTAGCCTGTTGTGTTCATCCAGCTCCACACCTTGTTATATCAGGATATTTGGATCTGGTCATGCGTAATGAAGCAGGTATAAAGGTCCGTTGGGAAACAGTGATGATATCACAGTAGAATTTAGCATTCCATTTGAGAAGGAGAAACTTGAGTCAGAAGTAACTGTGCTAAACTTCAATTTTTAAAAAAATTAATCATTCAGGGTAGAGTTAACTGGAGTGGACTGGGAGAGGAGTCTAGAAGAAAAGATGGCTGATAAAGAATGGTAGACATTTAAGAAAATAGTTCATAACTCACAACAAAGATATATCCCAATGAAGAGGAAGGATTCAATGTAGAAATATTTCCTTCCGTCACACCTGGCTGTAATATTTGCACTACATTGTCCACTCCTAGTTTCCGCAAAAAAATGGAAATTTTTGCCTATTTACCCTCTGTTAGTTTCATTCAATGAGGCTTAGCCATAAAATCATTGAATCATAGAATTTTACGGTACAGAAGGAGGACATTTGACCCAACATGCCTGTACTAGCTCCCTAAAAATGAGTTACCCAGCTGGTATCATCTCCCTAACCCTCTAAATTAATCAATTTCAAATATATATCCCGTTCTCTTTGGAAAACTAGCATGGAATCTGCCTCTGCAACTCTCCCATGCAATACATTCCAAATCCTAATAACACTCCAAAAAAGCTTCTCCTCATCTCACCCCTAACTCCCTCACTGGCAATCTCAAAATTATACCCACAGTTACTGATGTACCAACTCATGGAAATAGAATATCCTTCTTTACTTTGCCAATTTGTTCATCATTTTGAGTACCTCATTAAGGTTGAATTACAGCCTCAGATGACTGTCGGTGTGTAGTTTGCACATTCTCCCCATGTCTGCGTGGGTTCGCTCTGGGTGCTCCTGTTTCCTCCCACAGTTCAAAGATGTGCAGGTTAGGTGGATTGGCTGTACTAAATTGTCCCATTGGTTAGCCATGGTAAATGTGGGGTTAAGGGATTCAGTTCAGGGCTGGGTCTGGGTGGGATGCTCTTCAGAGGGATGGTGTGGTCTGGATGAGCCGAAAGGCCTCCTTTTGCACTGTGAGGTTCTATAATTCTCTGATTCTAAGGTCACCTCTTAATCTTTTCTGCTTCAAGGAGAATAAGCCCAATTTGTCTAACCTTTCTTGTACATAAAATCCCTCATTGCTGACATAATTCTAGTAAATCTCCTTTGCACTTTCTCCAGAGCTTTAACATCCTTCCTGGCCAATGATACTGAGACGATTTATAGGTTTTGTCTTTATTTACAAGCCTAAGGATCCTATAAACCTTCTTGATAACGGTTTCAACTTGCTTGGCTATTCCAGAGAATTATGCACATGAAACCCATTATCCCTTTGCTCTGTACTCCCCTCAATGTTGTACAATTGAGCATGTATTCTCTCTCCAAGTTACTTCCACCAAAATGCATTACCTCACATTTGGCCAACTTGCCACTATCCTCTGAAATCGTAGCGTCATCCTCATAATTCACTATTCTTCCTAGCTTAGTATCATCTCCATGTTTAAAGATTTTGCCCTCAATACCCACCTCCAAACCATATAGTCATACCTCATGGAAACAGGCCCTTCGGTCCAACTCATCTGACCAGACATCCCAATCTGACTGAGTCCCATTTGATAGCATTTAGGCCATATCCCTCTAACACCTTCCTGTTCATATGCCCATCCAGATGCCTTTTAGATGTTGTATTTGTATTCGCCTCCACCATTTCCTCTGGCAGCTTGGTCCAGATATGCACCAATTCTTTGCATGAAAAAGTTCTCTATCAAGCCCTTTTTAAATGTTTCCTGTCTCACCTTAAAACTATGCCCTCTAGTTTTGAATTCCCACACCCTAAGAAAAAGACCTTGGCTATTCACCCTATCCATGCCTTTCATGGCTTTATAAGCCTATATAACATCACACCTCGATCTCTGACGTTCCAGAGAAAAGACCCAGCCTATTCAGCTTCTCCCTATTGCTCAAACCCTCGAGTCCTGGCAACATTCTTATAAATCTTTTCTGCACACTCTCAAGTTTAACAGCATCCTTTTTGCGGAAGAGTGACCAGAATTGCACACAATGTTCCAAAGTGGCCTAACCCAATGTTTCACGCAGCCTCAATATGATCTCCCAACTCCAATACTCAATGTTATAACCAATGAAGACAAGTGTGCCAAATGACTTCAAGTGGGGGTCCCAAAACTGATTCCATGGGACGTGAATGGTCCTGGCTGGCCAACATTTATTGCCTGTCTCTAGTTGCCCTTGACAAGGTGGTGGTCAGCTGCCTCTTGAACTGCTGCAGTCCACCTGCTGTGGATTGACCCATAATGCCATTCGGGAGGGAATTCCAGGATTTTGAACAAGCAACAATGAATGAAAGGCAATATATTTCCAAGTCAGGGTGTAAAGTGGTTTGGAGGGGACTTGAAGGTGATGTTCTTCCCATGTATTTGCTGCACTTACATGGATGGAGAGCTCTACCTGAGGATCTTTGGTGAATTTCTGCAGTGCATCTTGCTGCTACTGAGTGTTAAGTGGTGGAGGGAGTGGATGGGGTGCCAATCAAACAGGCTAGAGGCTTCTTTGTCCTGGTTAATGTCAAACTTCTTAAGTATTGTTGGAACTGCACCCATCCAGGCAAGTGGGGAGTATTCTATTAAGTTCCTGACTTCTGCTTTGTAGATGGGTGTACAGGTTTTGAGGATTCAGGAGATAAGTTACATGCCACAGAAAAGTTTGCAGCTCTAATGAAGGACTATTGAGCTAAAATGTTGGGCTAGATCTTCCAGGTCTCATTGATATAGGGTTGGACTTGGAAAATGTTTAGGAATCACTAGCTATTTGCTGTGAGGAATGTAGTATCCTACCTATTATGTGCCCTCGATGAAGTAGGGAGGGGGGAGCTCTGTGTGATAGGCTGTAGTTGGCCATTGGCTCCACAATGATGAGGCTTTGAGCATGAATTATTGGAACATTACGATCCACTTGATTGGCCTGTTAGCCTCAATCTTATTAATTTCTCCAGTGAAGGTGACTACATGTTGAGGCACCATCATTTGTACTCATTGCACCCAGTCTGACTGACTGCAGGTGAAGAGCCCTATGTAGTACAATGAAATAGGCAAATGATGATGATGTTACCCTGACATCTAAAGGCAGATTGGAAAGGGTGTTTTGACTTGTATTTGATTTGAAAGGGAGCGCCATTTAAAAGTTGAGCAGATACACGGGAGTCTTGAATTTGAAATACAAATTCATCAGCCACTTATTGAATCCAGGATCGGGCTCCGGTATGTAAACGGTGAGTTCTTAGACATTACACCAGGGAGGTTTATTCCATAACATATAATGTACCAATGAAAATAGAAGAGTGTTACAGTAGGTCAGGAGAATCCCTACAGTGTGGAACCAGGCCCTTTGGCCCAACAAGTCCACACCGACCCTTTGAGCATCCCACCTAGACCCATCCCTTATAACTCACCTAAGCCACACATCCCTGAACACTGTGGGAAATTTAGCATGGCCAATCCACCTAACCCCCACATCTTTGGACTGTGGGAGGAAGCCGGAGCACCCGAAGGGAACCCATGCAGACACAGGGAGAATGCGCAAACTCCACACAGACAGTCGCCCGAGGTGGAATCGAACCTGGTTCCCTGCTGCTGTGAGGCTGCAGTGCTAATCACTGAGTCACCATGCCGCCCCTTTATTAAAGGAAAAGGTGCCACAGCCTGTAAGTCTATATTGGTCATAACTCACAACTCAGCGAGACTAAGGAGAAATATCCAACCAAGCTAATAGTTGTGTTAGCCTAAAGTATTAAATAAAGCTCCCCATTTCATCCTGACATCGAATTCCTAAAGCCTATGGGGAAATCAAGTCATTTAACTCTATTTCTCTCTCCATAGCTGCTGGCTGACCTGCTGACAACTTTCACCATTTTCTGGTTATAATCCCAATGTATTCGGGGTTAATCTTAGATCCGACGCACACCTGAGTTCACAGAAATAATAAATATACATGTAAGAGTCAGCCAACAAAAGTTATTGAAGTAAGAAATCAAACCATAACAAGTATAAAAAAAAGAAAAGTCTTCAGATCTACAGAGCAGGATCAATATCCTGAGTGGTGCAGTCGGTTTAATCACAAGTGCGACAAATCTCCAAGAAGCAGATACGGAGATGTCTAACTGGATAAAGCCAGCCCAGTTCAGACCAGCTTCAATCTACCAGAGTCTCTCGTGCACAGCAGGTCATCCAGCTTGTTTAAATCATTGAAAGTTTCAGAGATTGCAAACTGTTTATGTTTTTCAGTTGGTTAGGCTTTGACTGTAATTAATGTTAAAGCTTTTTTAACTGTAAATGATGGTCTGTTTCTGTCTGCAATTTTGAAATTTAGGATTCAATACAAAATTCTTCATACAACCCCAGAGACATCCTGCACCATGATTACATTGTGAACTCTCCATTGTGACCCTGATCAAATTGCATTCTTGCTATTGCCATTTTACAGATAGTGCTTGGGTAGACAGCTTAAATGATTAATATCTATTGCAATAATTTTCACAAAACTACAGCATCAGGCATAGTTTGAGCTTTAACATCTACCTTGAATGTGCAATGAGGAAATGGCTGTAATTTACAGCTCTAATTTGCATTTTTATGATATGTATTCCTGAGAGATACATACCTGATTTGCAAAACAACGCAAGGGCAATTCGCAATGCAGGAATACAGAATGAGCTATGCTTTTAGTGGCAAGAAAAGCATTAATTATATTGTTATAATCTCACATTGCAACCTGTTCACTGAATTTAACAGAGAGATGGAACCTAACCATTTGTTAGAAAGAATTTGAGCACCTACTTTAAGGCTTCAATAATATAAGTGTCACATCAACTGACTGCACACTATTGGTTTGTATAATGAACTTCTTTCCCAATAATAATCCAAGTCAGAAGTCACACAACACCAGGTTATAGTCCAGTAGGTTCGTCTGAAATCACCAGTTTTTGCAGCACTGCTCCTTTGTCAGGTAAAGTGCCTGGTGAGGTGTGTGACTTCCAAAATCCACTTCATAACAAAAATCCAGAACGACCAAATTTCAGAAAATCCTCCAAATTTTCCAGTGCTGCTTGTAACTTTATTCCAAGTATTCACAGACCTGCTATAGCATTGCTCACAGTAACTCGGATGCTGGCCTGGTTTATAGGACATCTAAGATTCAATATCTCATCTGGAGGTCTGGTTTTTTATTGCACAAAATGTCAAATTTCATTTTTCTCCAAGAGATGATATTCATTGCTGTCCATGGGGTTTGTCTCTACTTTTTGGATAATTTTATACTAGCAGCCCTGATTAGATAATGCTTTTCGTTTCTAACTTTTAGTTTTAACAGTAAAAAGAAATACGGAGCACAAAGGTCAAATTCTAAGTTTAGCACTAATGAAATGTAAGGAAATGAGTCAGATTCTGGGGTTTTCAGTTCCTGAATAAAAATCCAAGGGAGTGACACTAAGCCAGTCGGTTGGACAGAATTCATCAATGTGGATGAATTGATTGGCACCATTATAAGCCCTGAGCACATGCCAGGAAAAATGGAGTAGGATCCTGCTGGAGATCATTGGGCATTTGATTGGAACACACTTAAAAATCACAGGGGATATAAAATTGTCTGTTTTCTGCCCATTTTCCTTATTTCCCTTTCACCTTGACATTCTCTTTCACACACATTAGCCAGAAATTTACAAATCACAATGATCTGACTAATAGGCATAAAGATCTGAGATAATGGGAACTGCAGATGCTGGAGATTCCAAGATAATAAAATGTGAGGCTGGATGAACACAGCAGGCCAAGCAGCATCTCAGGAGCACAAAAGCTGACGTTTCGGGCCTAGACCCTTCATCAGAGAGCCACAAAAGCTGACGTTTCGGGCCTAGACCCTTCACCCTCTCTGATGAAGGGTCTAGGCCCGAAACGTCAGCTTTTGTGCTCCTGAGATGCTGCTTGGCCTGCTGTGTTCATCCAGCCTCACATTTTATTATCTAGGCATAAAGATCTTGTGTGATGTGGGGTATCATCCCTTTCAACCATAGATCTCTACTGGAATTTAACCAGCAGTGCCCGCCTTGTGCCATCGAATAACCATGTTAGGGCTACTCCCACTGACACTAATATTTTCACAGTGAGAATCCTTAGCCAATTCCATGGGGAAGCCTGATGGGTATCAAATGCACTTCAGGTTCTATGTTGCCACTGTTGGAAATTCCCTATGAGTGTGGTCCCTGTCTGCAGAGCACTTGCCTGCAGAGAGCTGCCAGCCAATTATGCAGAGGCTGGCAGCTCACTATTACCACAAAGCCCATAGGAACTATTTTACTGCCCCACCAGAAACCCAGGATCAACACGGAGCCAGACAGCAAAGGTGAGAATGGCTGGGATGGTATCAGAAGTGGGTCATAATCAGTGTTAAGGGGTGGCTTTCAATAACCAGGGGCCTTCTGATGTTGGGTCCCTCGGTTAGTTACAATGGCTGTCGGAAAGCATATCGCCTCCACTTAATCCCTGGACCACAATTAAATCTTGGAAGGCTCAGGGATAATCGAGTGCCAAATGGGTCATTTTGAGGCTCTAAATTCAGCCTAATTTCTTCCAACTGAGGTTCAAAAAATTCAAAATGCCATCAAGATTTGGCAAACTTTAACTCTCTAACATCTGTATCCTATATCGTTCCGTATTTGGTTTTAATATTTTGACTGTAAATGGCCTACCTCAATGACATCAGAAGCCTGCAACTTGGCTCTAGGCAAAGTACTCACAAGGCTGATTTCTTTTAGATCTAGTTGTGTTTTGAAAAAATTTGGATTTTTCTGAACATGATCATATTAAGAAAATCAGGCATAAAATACACAAAATAGTGAATATTTAAGACGAATATGGAATCAATAAAGTATTTGAATACATATTTAGTCCAAATAATCTTGAGTATATTGTGAGTTCAGCTAATTAAATACTTTGTCCCAGGCACAGAATCTCAATTTATCAAATTAGATAACTTTTAGACCCATAAGTGTGTTAGTTACATCTGATCTGCACGAATGTGGATTGAACAAAATTTTCTTTATTTTAAGAATATTTTGAAATTGATCTCACATAAATTGCTCATTCATAGTATAATCATCCATGAAACCTTTAATTGCTATGTAATTGCAAACTGTCCTCCTATACAAAAGCAGAATTCCAACCACTGCAAGGAAAGAACTGCAAACTATCTTTCTATTTATTTGAGGTTACGGTATTCTGAATCAATTACATCATTTCCATTGTAATCAATTACAATAATGATATTAGAAAAGAAACTAGGGTTTACATATCACCCAGCAATGTACTTGATAAATCTCTCACCTAACATTACATTCCTGAATATGCAGTAATTTTATTGGCAACCATTTTCCAGACAGAAAGTAAAATGTATAACATCTGGCTAGAATTTAGTTTCAGTTCCAGGCGATACCTTAAACTGCCAAAACATGTGCATTAATTACAACTTTACCTGCTATTACATGACCTTGTTCCAAAGTTATTGTTCAACTCCACAGCTAATCTTTCTTTATTTCTGGGTTATGATACACCTCATTAGGAGGTGATGAAGTGTTACATGAAGAACCAAATCAATCAGCATACTAATTGGACTAAAAAACTTGTGTGGAGTTGTATGAATATGAAATTTTCTGAGAGAAGAAGATGCCTAATTAAAAAAAACAGACATGCCATGTTGTTCCTCTTGCTTTGTCCTTGCAATCCCTTGTCTCACCTGACAACTTTTGTGCCATTTCGCAAAACTTGCATGTCCACCATACAGGTGCCATCAGCTTGAGCAATCAGGTTAATCTCAGCAAATTCCGCCTGAAAAATAATCGAGGCAACCAGTCAAAGTACAGTGAAAGGTCAACTGGAATTAACAAAGTACATTGAATTGTATTACAAATGTAATATGGATATCTCTACTGGTCTCCTTTTCATGAAAGAAAACTTGTGAACAGCATCAATAATTCAAATAGAAACATAAGGAAGAATCTCTTTTCAGTTTAAGTACAGACAGTAATTAATAAAATCATAGAGTCCCTACTGTGTGGAAAGCGGTCCTTCAGCCCAACAAGTCCACACTGACCCACAGAGCATCCCACCCAGAGCTATAGCCCTATAATCCACCTAATTTATACATCGCTGAACATTACAGGCAATTTAGCATGGCCAATTCACCTAATCTGCACATCTTTTGACTGTGGGAGGAAACCGGAGCACCCAGAGGAAACCCACGCAGAATTGATAATAATTGATTAATAATTGAATATGTTTCGTTGACATCAAAATTCAGCTTATAAGACTGCTTTGCATTTAGCTTATTTAAACACTACAGTTTCAAGCCATTTTGAGATCTGAATAAAAATTCTTACTTGAATGACTGATGATTTATTTAAACCTGTACTGCAGTACAATTCTGAGATTTACATATAAAATAGCCATAATGCAATCGTGCTTCAGAAAGTCAGTCCTATATAGGTGTTCGACTCCATCCATCCACCCACACACAAGAGATTACTAACTTTGGAGCCTAACTTCAATTTTCACTGTAATTGTAAAGTTAGAAAGTGTTGCTACTGACCTTTGACTAGTGTTTGTAATACTTCATGGGTATTTTGAGCTAATAGCATTCCTTGCTGTGTTTAATGATCTGTGGGGACCATGACACAAAGTCATCAAAACAAATAAAGCATTCATTCGTCTACTCTGTCTGGAAAGTAGGTTCCCATTCGTTTTAATGAGGCCACAAGAGAATGGAGGCCAGCTGTTAAAAAACTAACAGGTTCTATACAAATCATTGTTTTACAAGCCACTAGCCCCTTGGCAGCTCTTCGAACATAGGCCAAGTTCAGCAAGTACTGGGAATGAACAGAGTTAGTCACAATGCTGTGGAACATCATCATAGTGCAGTGCTACTATAAAATGAAACCAGCTCAACATTACTCTTTGACATATTGTCAAAACATCACATATATTTGGAAACAACGCCACTGTTCTCTTGAGTGTCATATTCTTCTTACACATATAATGGTTATTACTGTCTACCCTGCTAGAGATCAGTTGAGAGTGATCTGTATCCACTGTGGATGTACATCCACTCTTTATCCAATCACTACAAGGTGCAGTGATTCAAGTCCACGCTGAGTGCGCCTATCACTTGAAGGAGCACCATGACTGTGCAATTGAGGTTTCAAACTCACTTTGACACCAGGTGATTTAAGCTCCAACCAATGACTTTATAATCCAATGCATTATATGTTAATTCATTTCACCAATGTATTCTGCTACATATTTTCAACAAACAGATTTTAGCTGGTCTGTTCAAGGGCAGACACTGTTTCTGCTGCTTCACAGTCTCAGAAATATCACCATCAATGATGAGGATTATTATACACATGGCCATGTTATTATAAAATGGATAACTAAGGTACTGAATCTGTGTAAATAGCTATTAATAGTTCAGTTAGATTAATTCCCATGTAGAGATTAGCAGGTTTTATTTAAAAAACATATTATCACGAGGTAAGAAATTTTTTTTTCGAAGTACAGAACTGGTACTGTAAGTTTCAAAGTGAAATTTCATTATAATAATGTTTTTCTTATTTCTCATGATAGGAACAATTGGCAAAGGAACTGCAAACCTTCACAAGATTATATGTAGCCATATGAATTTGTGATTGTGAAGACTAAGTACAAAGAGATTGAAGAACTGAGAAAGGGATTATAACATTCTGACTTACTCAAAGTTCCAAAAACATGAAAAATTACCAATGATTAAGAGACAGAGCTATTTTTACTCTCTGCCAAATGTCACTTAATGAAGCGCTTGTGAAGCGTTTCAAGTGGCATGTCTCATTGTCTGTCAAGATGGTTAGCCAATATTTACAGAAGGATATAGGCAGGTTAAGTGAATGGGCAAAAGTTTGGCTGTTGTAATATGATGTGGGGAAATGTTACATTATGTATGTTGGCAGGAAGAATAGAGGAGCTGAACACTATTTGAATGAGAAAGACTGCTTCCTGGGGATCACCATGCATGAATTATAAGAAGCTAGCATCCAAGTCAGGTCACAGGGAGGAAAAGTGGAATATGAACCTTTATTTCAAGAGGAATGTAGTATAACATAAGGAAATCTTGCTAAAACTATATAAGGCACTGACTGGACCACACCCTAGAATACTGAGAACAATTTTGGTTCCCTTATCTAAAGAAAGATCTGCTTGCATTGGAGGCAGTGCAGAGGAAGCTCACAAGGTTGATTCTGGGTGTGGAGGGATTTTGTTATGAGGAGAGGTTGAAGTAGGTTAGAGCTGTATTCATTGGAATTCAGAAGAATGAGAGATAACCTTATTGAAACATACGATTCTTGGGACGCTTAATAGAGTAGATGTGGAGAGGTTTTTTTCTCTTTTCTGGGACCAGAAGGTATAATCCTTGAGTAAATGATTGCCCATTTAAGACAGCGATAAGAAAGAATTTCTTCCCTCAGAGGGTAGCGAATCTGTGGAATTTTTTAACCCCAGAGGTCTGTTGAGATTGGGACAGTAAGAATATTTATGGCTGAGATAGACAGGTTTTTAAATTGGTAAAGAATCTAAGGTTAGCCTGAAAAGGAAGGAAAGTGGTGTTGAAAATGTTAAGATCTGTCATGATTTTGTTGATGAGCTGAACGGCCTACTTCTACTGCTACAGTTTACAGTCTTATGGTCTTTAATGGTGTGAAAGTTGTGGAAGTTGGTTCCAGGTTGGTGATGAATCCAGCACAAAGATACAGGAAAGATTGGGTTCTGATTTGAAGGTTGGCATGGAAGGCATTGGAAAGTGGCTTTACCTGAAAAAGAAAAAAATGTATTTTATTCTATGGTATAGGACATGGGTGTGCTAAGATGTCAAATGGGGTGCTGACCTCTTTAGTTACATCCAAGGTGGCATTTACTCAGCAATAAGATGCTCACTGAAGCACAGTTTGTGTTCTGCCAAGGTCACTCATCTCCTGACTGCATTATGGCCTTGATCCAAACACAGACAGTAAAGCTGAACTTGAGAGGTGAGGTGAGCTCCCCTGGCCATCAGGTAGCTGCCCTTGACATCGGGTACTATTTGACTAAATGTGGCATTCATGACCTTTTGCATAAATTGAGTCACCAAGGTGAACATTCTCCATTGGTTGGAGTCATATATAGCAAAAAGGAAGATGGTCAGGTACTTAAAGTTTAGTCATCGAGCTGGGAACACCTCTGCAGGAGTTCATCATGATTGTGTCCTGGCACAATGTTTTATCTGCTTTATCAAATGGTCAGAAGTGGGAATGTTCACTGATAATTGCACAATGTTCAGCACCATTTAACTCCACATAACTCTTCAGATACTGAAGCAGTGCATGTCCAAAAAAACAGACATGGACAACAACAAAGCTAATGCAAATAATACCCTGTGCACATGCTAGATAATGAACATCTCCAACAAAGACAACATTGTGAACATTCTTGGGGCTTACCATTAGCCAGAAAATGAACTGGGCAAGCCATACAAATACTATGGCTACAAAAGCAAGACACAGTTTGGAAATTTTGTGGTAAATAAAACTGAACTCCTGACTTTCCAACTACCTACAAGGCACAAGTTGGGAATCAAAGAATCCCTACAGTGTGGAAACTGACCATTTGGCTTAACAAGTCCACACCACCCCTCCAAAGAAGATCCCACCCAGACCCATTCCTCTACCCTTTCCCTGTAATCTGGCATTTCCCATGTCCAAGCCACCTAATTTACACACTCCTGGACACTACAGACAATTTAGCATGGCCAGTTCACCTAACCTGTACATCTTTGGACTGTGGGAGGAGACCCGTGCAGACACAGGGAGAATGTACACTCAGACAGTCACCTGAGGGTGATATTGAACCCAGATCCCTGGTGCTGTAAGGCAGCAGTGCTAACCACTGAGCAACCATGCTGCCCTTATGTGATGGAATAATGTCCACTGGGCTGGGTGTGGGCACCTCCAATAATACCAAAAAAGCTTGAGACCATTTGAGACAAATGGTCCAATTGGGGATTGGCATCTCATGCACCACCTTCAACACTGACTCTCTTTAGCTCTGCTGCAGCATATGCTATTTACAGGATGCGCTGTAACCATTTATCAGGGCTCCTTTGGCAACATTTTTCACCAGATGAGAAGCAGTTATTATGGTAGCCTGTGATGGAACGGTTCTTGAGACAGGGTTTCTGAGCCAGATTTGTAAACATGAAACTTAATGAAGTTTGAAGACACACAATGTAATTACTGTCTGGGGGTAGTTATTGAGAAATCCACATAAGTTGTATTGCATTTGCAATTTGATCTGCATTCTAGTCAGACGGCTGATCTACCTGCCAAGATTTGAAGAGTTCAATTTTTCCCCAATCTGTGGACAGTTGGGGCCAGGAATGGAGGGCAGTGGACTGTCATTGAGAGACACCTCCAGAGATTCTCTTCAGCTCCTTTAGACTGCTGACTTCTGCTTGACCAGCAACATTGGGCAAGGTCAGAGGCCATGGGCAGACCTCTGGTCAATCAGCACTTACATATTAAATCCCTGCTTGCTATTGTCATGTTAAAAATAATGGTCTAATAATCAATCTCTTGTTAGGGATTCATTAACTCCACGGGTGAGTTTATTTAAAATTGTAATGCACATTCTAAGTTATAAAACAGAAAATATAATAGCAAACTGATTTATTTCTGTGCAGCTGGCAAACCCAAAGCAGATGAACAGGTAGTTATAGCCACAACATCATATACACGGAAGTGTCTGGAGTCCTCAGAGGTGAACTCTCTGATAGGCAAACTTTTATAATGTATAGGTAATTTGTTGACACGCCTTGTGATGACAACGACAGTATCTAGGAATTACTGTCAATTGCCACAGTTATCAGTGATAGCGTTGGTCATTCCTGTTCTTATCATCAAGTTTTTTTTATTTCAAGGACTGCGGTTGCTGTTGCACAATTTGCTTTTCCTGACAAGAAATCAACTTTTGTTTCAGATTAATCCACTTTAGTTTCTCAAGCTGTTTTGAGAAGTTTAAAATGTTCTGGTATTTATAGTCTTATTCTTTAAGATTTCATAGGTAATTATGAAATTTCTGATTTTATACCCTGGATTCTTAAATTTTAATGAAGTTTTAGCATTTTTGTTCATCCAATTTATTTTCTCCTTCATGACCTGCTCTAATAGCTGACAAGGCTCTCCAACTTATATTATTATTTTTGTCTTCATTAACGCCCCATCTTCTTTCACGTGATGTTCTTCTTCTGTACAATAGTACAATATTGCTGCCATTTATTATCAAAGAAACTGTCTGAAGAGGGATTTGTAGCTCCTTCTGTATGTGATGTGTACCTCTACCTGTGTTGTAATTCTGTCATTTTTTTATAGCACTGCTTTGAGTTTAAGCCAATATCTATGCAGCAGTTCCTGCTGAGCCTGATATGTTTTACATGTGACTTGTTCCAGATTTACCTGTAAAGCACCAACGTTTTCATTGGATTAATGACACAGAGCTTGTGGTTTACCTTCTATGTTGATCTTCCAGCTCATTATTCTGAACTGAACTGAGGCATCACCTAAAGATTTAATTATCCAGAGGTATCACCTAAAGATTTCATTATCCCAGAAATAACATTCTGAAACTTGGATTTATCCTGAGTTAACCTTTTTCTTTTGAACTTTCATTTTTCTCCACTGCAAGCAACAGGAGTTTTCACTCCATTACTTCAGAAGAAAGTGAAATGTTTTGTTCTTCTTTCATTACCAGCTCTGTAGTCATGCCCACCCTTCAGTGGCTCTTCGTAAGTCGTAAGTCATTAGTTTGTCCAGCCCATCATTCTGGAAAGCTTCAAATGGGGGTAGGTACGTTAGCTAATTCAACCAGTCTGTTTCCTAGCTGCCTATCTGAAAAATCACATAAAATACACTTTTTTCTACATCTATTCACATGTGGACTGTGGATTCTGGAGACTTATCAAATTTACTTTGGTTCTAGTGATGAAGTTTTATCTGACTCTGAATTGGTTATTTAATGTGTTCAGGATTGGCAGGGCAACAGGTTAAATGAATGTATACTGGAAATATGCTATGTCTTGTATTGCTACTTACAGAATCAAAAATAGCACACTTTAAGTTCTTGTATGAGATGCATGCATCACCAACAAGACCAGCATTTGTTATCCTTGTATTGATTGGCTTTCCAGGACATTTCAGTGGGCAGTTAAGAGTTGCTGTGGTTCTGGAGTCACTTTAGACCAAACAAGGAAGATGAAGTAACTCCACAGAGCATCCTGTCACCAAGTCTCCCTTACCTTGATTTACACGTGCATAGTACTTGACACTGGTTTGGCTTCCTCATGGCCAGTATCTGGCGGCAGCCTTTGCTCAGGACAATCACTCTTGCTCCCCATAACAAAATGCTCTCCTGTACAGTGATCCGGTCCAGAAAGGTTTCAATTCTAGTTGTGATGGCACTTTCATTTCCTGAATCATCACCAGTTGTTTCAGTTTTGCCAAGACCAGATCTTTTTGCATTTGAAGTCTGATATTATTAACTGTGACCAGAAGGGTGTCCAGAAAGTTGAAAACCAGAAAAAACTCTCCCAGTGGCAACACCACCGATGGATTATCTGCCAGCAGGAGGCAGCTCAAAGCATCTGCATTTGCTACTTGTCCTCCCGGATGGTGTTCCATCTTGTAATTGCACACACTTGGAATGAGAACCCTCCGTTGAATGTGATTTGAAGCATTTTACAATGTAAAATGTCCACTGGAAAATGGCACAGGCAGATGATAGTCCAATTAGCAGTCTATATTGGTACAAACCACTACAGGTATTAATTGTAACATACGTCCGGGAATCCTCATCTAACTGCAATTGCAGGTACAAATGGGTCATGTCCGGCTTCGAAAAGGACAGGCCCCCCTGACAACTTTGAGTATAAGTCCTGTATGCAAGGGGTTGAGCAGTTATCCAACTGTAAGAAGTGGTTTACTTTTTGTTTAAAATCCCCACAAAGGTGAACTGACCCGTCAGGCTTCACAATCGGTACAACTGGTGCTGTTCATTCTGCAAACTACTAGTTTAATGATTTCTTCTCCTCCCAGCCTCCGGATTTCTGCTTCTATGTTGCATGTAAGGCAAATGGCACTGGGGGGGGCATTGCAGAATTGTGGAACCGCTTCCTGATCAACGTACAAGGTGTCTTTGGCTCCTTTGATAGTCCCTGGACCTTCCTGAAAAGCTTCTGGGTATTTAATTGGGACTTCACTCAGGCAGCCATTTTCTAATTTAAAAATGTTGAGTCAATCTAGGTGAATCTTTCTCAACCTATATTACCCCATTAGGCTTGGGCCCCAGTCTTTCACCACAATTAGTGGTAACTGAATGGGCAATTAACTATCCCAAACCAGATATTGGTGGACTTCCCAGGGTATGAACTCTCCTGGATACTAACCCATGAGTTTTCATACTTATTTAGGTTTCTTGTTGGAAAAGTGGGACTCTTTTGTTGCCTTGAATCTACATACGAGCAGCATCTACAATGGCTTTCCAGTTCCTTTTCTGAAGAAAGGCTTAACCATTTGGCCAAGACTTGGTTTTGTTTTGGAGTTTTGCTGTGGGCTGACCTATAGTCCGTCTGTTCAGGGTATGTCCTGAGTGAGACAATGCAACTGCCTTCACTCAAGTGAAATTCCTTAAGGTCAGTCAGCCTGGTGAGGGTATCCATTTCCACATTTCCATCAGCCCACCCCGTAACTCATACGCTCCACTTACTGCATTTCCAAATGAAAAGAAAAAGCCAGTTGTAGTGCCTGTTTGAAGTCCAAGTGAGTTTCAGTTAGTCAGCACTCTTGCACGGTTCCATCAGTAATCCCCTATACCAAACACAAACTCTCAGCATCTCAATAAGGGTAAAATCAAAGTCACATGCATCTGCCAGTCATCTTAATCTCATCAAAAATTCCAACATAGATTCCCTTAATTATAAAACTGCTGAGTAAAACCAGAGTCTCTGAATTAGAGGAAATTTGGGGTTGTGGTATTCCTTAAATAAATCTATCAACTCTTGACATATTTAACTTGTGATGCCTCAGGACCTAATAGCCAAAAAATGTTGCAGGTCTACCAGCTGTCAGGAGAATTGCTTTTCTGCTGCAATGTCATTTGTCCAGAAAAATATAATGCATTCTTTCCAAAAACTGGGCCCAACCTTTGATGGCAGGATCAAATGAGTCAAGCTTCCCAAATAACTTAACCCAACTCAAAGACAGCTGTTGTGAGTGCTGGTGCAGCTTCTTCAGAGCCAGGTCTGAGAGAGGACAGAACCTCTACACTCCTGTTTTTATCTGTCAGCCAGGGGTCACTGATTGGACCAGATTAACATCCCCACCTGGATGACATTGTTCCAATCACTATAGCAGCAAGACGGGCTACCATCATACCATCACTCTCCTGAGTACAGCATATTACATTATTTGATGATAAAAAGGCAAATCAATTATATTGACACCTTCTTTCCTTCCAATTTGTAGTGTATGATAGCCCAAGAAGATAAAGTTTTATATTCGTATTCAGAATTACAGGGTATGGAATGAATTTCATTATCTTCCTGCCTCCAGAGGATGCAGAGGCTACTGATTATTGGAAGCCACAGGCAGTTTTGATCATTTCCAAAACACCAATGGAATGGGATTCCTGCTGCCATTTGCTACTTGTCTTAACCTCCTCACTAAAATTACTGATGGGGATAATTTCACCTCCAACGATGTGTGTTCGAAAACATTGTGTGACACATAATTTCCATAATCCTATAGCACTGATATCCCAAAATAGAATGAACTTATATTTAATCTTTTCTTTAGTATGTTTTTACAGGTGTAGGGAATATTCAAATATACGAGCAAGAAATGATTGCTGTTACCCATGAAATACTCCATACCTAAAAATGACATTTCCATCGTATTATTTTCTTGTATTATATTCATTACTTGAAACTGGAAGGGGGAATATCTCTGAAATGTTGAAGGTACATTTAAATGAAAACCTGCAACAGTAATGTCTAGGACCAGTGAGCAAGCCTCTAGATATAAACATATGTCAATTTGAGAAAGCCTGTTAATATTGATGGTGACTGGATATAATGTTGCCTGTCACAATGGGAAATACAGGGGCTAGGCCTACTTAATCATGGTGAGACCTGGGCCAGTCTCCCAGCAGTGGCTAAATATTGTCTGTTTAAGACAGTGCTAAAGCCCAGCCAGCTGGCTGTCAGCTGTGGGAAATAGTTTTGTTCATTAATGAACCAATTAACATCTATCATTACTGGTCTCACTCCAATTTACTGGTGCCTTGGAGATTAAACAGAGGACATATGGCTTTCCTGCTGTCATCTAAGGTATGGTGATTTGTACATTTTTACATCCATTAATGCACGTATTTTAGAGCTTGGATTTTATATTAATCATATTCAAGTTTTGATCGAAGTTATGTAAAGGTTTCATAGTAAACTTGCCAGTCTTTCCAGAACTATGATGTCAAATGAGTATGCATGAGACAGTAGGTGACTGGGGCCCTCTTTGAGTGATAATGTGAGTTTGGTTGTATTGTGAGAGCTTTACAGTTGGAAAGAGCAAATTTTGAAAGAACCAATAACTGATTTTTTGTTTAGGGAAACACATAGATTGGAAAGCTTTTGGTTTCAAATTGCGGGTGGCATGGGCTCAAAAGTAAGACACTTTTCAGAAAGATAAGAGTTAATTCAGAACAGTTAGGAAATAGTTTACTTCAGAGAAAGGGTTTTATTTTAAAAATTCCAGACCAGAAGTGTTTGGTTAGAATTTTAAAGGAGTTATTTGAAAGTAGGAAAGTTTAAGCCAGTTTCCAGAATATTCAAGAAAGTGGCTGTCAAACTCTCAATACTAAGGATGAAAAGGAAATCAGAAATTTCTGGTTTAAACTAAGCAGGCTTGGCAGCATCTCTGTGAAGAAAGCAGAGATAACATTTTGAGTTGTGTGACTCATTTCAGAACTTCTGGCATCTAGGAAAGATTGGTATTCATGCTAAGATGAAGTTGGGGTAGGTAAAGAAGGGGATTGTGGGTGCCAGGCTAGGACAGAACAGAAGCTGAATAAGTGACAATGAAAAATGAGTGTAGCATGGCATTTTGGGAAAACAAACAAGGTCAAAATGTATACAAATAAAAGTAGGGTTTTGGGTATGTTGTAGAACAGAAGCCTAGAGATTCAGACACATATTTCTTTGAAGTTTGCATCACATGTAGACAGGGTGGTTAAGAAGGCATTTAGCACACGCCTTCATTGTTCAAACCTTTGTGTATAGGAGTTGGGACATTATGTTGAGGTAGTACGCCAGATTGATAAGGCCTCTTCTGGAGTACTATGTCTCAATGGAGTCAAGTTAGGTAAAGGGGAAGCACAACGAGATCTAGGTGTTCTTGTACATCAGTCAATGAAAGCAAGAATGCAGGTACAGCAGGCAGTGAAGAACGCTAATAGCATGCTGGCCTTCATAACAAGAGGAATTGAGTATAGGAGCAAAGAGGTCCTTCTGCAGCTGCACAGGGCCCTGGTGAGACCACACCTGGAGTATTGTGTGCAGTTTTGGTCTCCCAATTTGAGGAAGGACATTCTTGCTATTGAGGGAGTGCAGCGTAGGTTCATGAGGTCAATTCCCAGAATGGCGGGACTATCATATGTTGAAAGATTGGAGCGACTGGGCTTGTATACACTTGAGTTTAGAAGGATGAGAGGGGATCTGATGAAGGCGTATAAGATTATTAAGGGATTGGACACTCTGGAGGCAAGAAGCATGTTTCCGCTGATGGGTGAGTCCAGAACCAGAGGACACAGTTTAAAAATAAGGGGTAGGCCATTTAGAACAGAGTTGAGGAAAAACGTCTTCACCCAAGGAGTGGTGGATATATGGAATGCTCTGCCCCAGAAGGCAGTGGAGGCCAACTCTCTGGATACTTTCAAGAAAGAGATAGATAAAGCTCTTAAAGATAGTGGAATCAAGGGTTATGGGGATAAGGCAGGAACAGGATACTGATTGTGGATGATCAGCAATGATCATAATGAATGGTGGTGCTGGCTCGAAGGGCTGAATGGCCTACTCCAGCACCTATTGTCTATTGTCCAGTTCTGGTTGCTCTGTTATAGGAAGGATATTATTAAGGTGAAGAGGGTTCAGAAATACTTACCAGAATGTTGCTGGGAATGAAAGGCTTGAGTTATAACAAGAGGCTGGATAGGCTGGAATCTTTTAACTGGAGCATAGGAGGTTGATGGGTAACCTTATAATGTTAGCGGGTTTTGAGAAGATTTGTAGCTCAGGTTGAGGTTCTGGATGTGAGTTTGCTCGCTGAGCTGGAAGGTTAGTTTTCAGACGTTTCGTCACCTTTTTTTTAATTTGAAAAAATATACTTTATTCATAGAATGTACAAAAAAATAAAACATTTATACACCTACCCAGTCGTGCAAGCCACTCCGGGTTACCTGGGGGTATGTACACCAACTAAAGGAAATAAAACAAAACAGAGAAAAAAAAACAAAGCAAAGAAAACACCCCGGCAGTCGTCACCCCGCACAGTCCCAGTTGGCCCCCTGACCAGTTGGGGAAGGCGCCAGCTGGGCCCAGTTACCAGATAGGATTCTTTTCCCTTTTCTGGACGAGGGGGCTCATACGGTGGTCTTTCCCCACCGCGCCTTGGCGGCGGCTGCCCCAAGCTTTAGCGCGTCCCTCAGCACGTAGCCCTGGACCTTGGAGTGTGCCAGTCTGCAACACTTGGTCGGGGTCAGTTCTTTCAGCTGGCAGACCAGCAAGTTGCGGGCAGACCAAAGAGCGTCTTTCACCGCATTGATGGTCCTCCAGGCGCAGTTGATGTTGGTCTCAATGTGCGTCCCCGGAAACAGCCCGTAGAGCACGGAGTCCCGCGTCACGGAACTGCTCGGGACGAACCTCGACAAATACCACTGCATCCCCCTCCAGACCTCCTGCGCATAGGCACACTCCAGAAGGAGGTGATCAACAGTCTCGTCCCCCCCGCAGCCACCTCGAGGGCAGCGTGCAGTGGTGCAGAGATTCCGGGCATGCATAAAGGATCTCACTGGCAGAGCCCCTCTCACCGCCAGCCAAGCAATGTCCTTGTGCTTGTTTGAAAGTTCTGGCGATGAGGCATTCTGCCAAACGACTTTGGCAGTCTGCGTGGGGAACCACACGACGGGATCCACCCTCTCCTTTTCCCGAAGGGTCCTGAGGATACTACGTGCTGACCACTGCCTGACGGCCTTGTGGTCAAAGGTGTTTCCTTTCAAAAATTTCTCCACGAAGGACAGGTGGTACGGAACGGTCCAACTACTCGGAGCGTTCCGCGGCAACGAGGCCAGGCCCATCCTTCGCAACACCGGGGACAGGTAGAACCTCAGTAAGTAGTGACACTTGGTGTTTGCGTACTGAGGATCTACGCACAGCTTGATGCAGCCGCACAAAAAGGTAGCCGCCAGGGCGAGGGTGGCGTTCAGTACGCCCTTTCCCCCATTTCCCAGGTCTTTGTACATGGTGTCTCTGCGGACCCGGTCCATCCTCGACCCCCAAATGAAGTGGAAGATGGCCCAGGTGACCGCAGCGGTGCAGGTCCAGGTAATAGGCCAGGCCTGCGCCACATACAACAGTACCGAAAGCCCCTCGCACCTGACAACCAGGTTCTTACCCGCGATGGAGAGGGACCGGAGCGTCCACCTGCCCAGCTTCTGCTTAAATTTGGCAATACGCTCCTCCCAAGTCTTAGTGCATGCCCCAGCTCCACCAAACCAAACACCCAGCACCTTCAGGTAGTCTGTCCTGACGGTGAAGGGGATGAAGGAGCGGTCGTCCCAGTTCCCGAAGAACATGACCTCGCTCTTACCCCGATTGACTTTGGCACCCGAGGCCAGTTCAAACTGGCCGCAGATGTCCAACAGCCTACTCACCGACCGACGATCGGTGCAGAAGACGGCGACATCGTCCATGTGCAGGGAGGTCTTGACCTGAAGGCCTCCGCTGCCTGGGATAGTCACGCCCTTCAGGCTCACGTCCTTCCTGATGGAGGCGGCGAAGGGCTCCACACAGCACACGAACAAGGCAGGAGAGAGCGGGCAGCCCTGCCAGACTCCAGATCTAACAGGAAAACTGTCTGATTCCCACCTGTTGATCGAGACTGCGCTAACGATGTTAGCGTAGAGCAGCCGGATCCAATTGCGGATGCCCTCCCCGAACCCCAATTTGGAGAGGACGTCCCTCATGTAAGCATGAGAGACCCTGTCGAAGGCCTTCTCCTGGTCCAGGCTGACGAGGCAGGTGTCCACCCGCCTGTCCTGTACGTAGGCGATCGTATCCCTGATGAGCGCGAGGCTCTCAGAGATCTTCCTGCCTGGCACAGCATAGGTTTGGTCAGGGTGAATCACTGACTCCAGGACAGACCTGACCCGGTTGGCAATGACCTTGGCCAGGATTTTGTAGTCCACGTTCAAAAGTGAAATGGGACGCCAATTCTTAATTTCTTCCCTCTCCCCCTTCCTCTTGTAAATGAGGGTGATGATGCCCTTCCTCATGGACTTGCACATTTCCCCTGCCCGAAGCGCACTATCGTACACCTCCAGCAGGTCCTGGCCGACCAGGCCCCACAGAGCTTACAGCTCGACCGGTAAGCCGTCGCTTCCGGGAGTCCTATTCCTCTGCAAGGACTTGAGGGCTCTGGCCAGCTCGTCCAGGGATATCGGCCGGTCCAGCCACTCCCTCGTGCCGTCGTCTAAGACCTCCGTGATAGACGACAGGAACGACTCGGAGGCCGTGCTGTCCGTGGGCTTCGTGTCGTACAGTCCGGCATAGAAGGATCTGCTGATCCTCAAAACGTCGGGCCGAGACGACGTCACCGAGCCGTCGTCCTCCTTCAGCCGGCTAAGCACAGAGCTCTCTTTGTGCACCTTCTGAAAGAAGAAACGCGAGCACGTCTTGTCCTGCTCCACGGAGCGGACCCTGGACCGGAAGATTATCCTGGAGGCCTCCGTGGCGAAGAGCGAGGCTTGCTGGCCCCTCACCTCGCGGAGGTCCTCCGTGACATCGACCCCCATCAACTGCAGAAGGAGCAGGCTCTGCACCCTTTTCTGGAGTCGCGACAGCTTTCCCCGCCTCTCTCTTGCCTTCTGAACACCCTTGAGGACAAAGAACCTCTTGATGATCTCCTTCACCGTCTCCCACCAGTCGCCTGGAGACTCAAAGAGGGGTTTCACGGTTCTCCAACTGGCGTACTCCCTCTTAAGCTCCTCGACGTTCTCTGGGGTCAACAGAGTCGTGTTGAGCTTCCACGTCCCCTTGCCGGCCGGCTGGTCGTCCTGTAAGTGACAGTCAGCCAACAGGAGGCAGTGGTCAGAGAAGAACACCGGCTCGACACCGGTGGACCTGACCGAGAACGTCCGTGACACAAACAGGAAGTCTATCCTTGAGCGGATAGACCCATCTGGCCGCGACCAGGTGTACCTCTGCTGCGCTCCGTCTGCAGGGGTGCTGAAGACGTCGAGCAGCTTGGCGTCCTTCACCGTGCCCATCAGGAATCTGGACGTGACGTCCAGGTGAATCCCCCCACCCGCTGTCCCCACGCCGGATCTTCCATCTGCATCAATAATGCAGTTGAAGTCTCCGCCTAGGATGACCGGCCTGGACGTGGCCAGCAGGGGTGGAAGCCGCTGCAGGACGGCCAACCGCTCACTCCGTACCGCTGGGGCGTACACGTTGATCAGCCTCAGGGGAGCATTCCTGTAGGTGATGTCAGCCACTAGGAGGCGCCCCCACACCATCTCCTGAACTTGAGAGATGGTGAAGTTGCGCCCCCGCAGCAGAATAGCCAGGCCCGAGGACCAACAGTCGTTACCCCCCGACCAGATTGAAGGCCCACAGGTCCAGGCGCCAGACCATTTCCCGTACCTGCCGAGGTGCGGTATCCCGCACTCCTGCAGAAACAGGAGGTCCGCCTTGATGGTGGTCAGGTAGGCCAACGTGGACACACATCTCGCGGTTGACTTGACGCTACGCACATTAATGCTCGCAATTCGTACCCCCATTGTGGGCAGTGACCGCAGTACCCTCCCCACGTCCAAGGTCCAGCCCCTCCATCTGTCCCTTCATGCCCATTGCCCGGGCTAACTGCTGGACGCTCTCCGGGCTCAGGAAACCGCCCGTGCTGCCTTCCGGGTGGCATCCCCCCGTCAGGGGTGCGGAGGCAGGAGGGTCCGGCTCCGGGTCAGGCTGGGGACGCGCTGTTTCCTCCTTCCCGCCTGGAAGTTCCGGGGGGCCCTCCAGTGCTCCAGCGGCACTTGACTGGGTGTCGGAGTGAGCCTCAGGACGCCTCCCATCACCTGGAAGCGGGGTGCTGCTTTCCTTCCCCCTCGAGACCTTTAACTTCTGCTTCGGGTGGGCCCTCTCCGAATCCTCCACGTCAGAGGAGCTCTTATAGCCCCCCTGTAGCTGCCTCTTCCCGCCTGATTGTTGCGGTTCCTGGGCCCGTCGACGCACCTTCCTCCTCGCTTTCCGGACTGTTGTCCACTCCCCTGGGTCGCCTGTCGCCGCCGCCATTGGCTCCAGGTTGTCGGGGGGGATCGGAGCCTGCAGGGGTGCTTTGCTGGCCTCGGGCCCATCCTGCACGGCCTGGCCCTCCGGCACATTAGTGGGGTCCTTGCTGGGCCCTGCTGCCTTCCCCTCCTCCGGGGGGGCTGGCCCCGCATTTCCCCTGCCGGCGACCTGGGCGTAGGTGGCACCCCGCTGCGGGCATGCCCTATAGAAGTGGCCCGCTTCCCCGCAAAGGTTGCAGCTTCTCTCTCGTGGGCAATCCTTTGCAAGGTGTCCCTCCTCCCTGCAGATGGTGGCTTTGCAGTCGGCCGCCACGTGACCTGACCTACCACAGGCATGGCAGACTTTACGTTGCCCTGCATAGGTCAGGTAGCCCCTGCTCCCGCCGATCGCGAAGCTGGACGGTGGATGTGCGATATTCCCGTCTGCGCCCATCCTCAGCGTCACCTTGACCTGCCTCTTACTCGTCCAGATGCCAAAGGGGTCCACGATGTCAGTTAGGTCCCCTTCCACCTTCACATACCTTCCGAGGAAGGTCAGGACATCAACTGCTGGCACATGCGGGTTGTACATGTGTACAGTCACCATACAGCTCCTCTGTGCTGGCATCACAAACAGTGGGACAGCGGTCAATACAGAGAGGGGGCCCTCACCTCCTTTCTCCTTGAAAACCTCCAGGAAGCGCTCGCAAAGCTTGGCACTCCGGAAGGTCACGTCGTAAAAACCTCCTCCGGGGAAATCCTGCAGGCAGTAAATGTCCGCAGCAGTGAACCCGCAACAGTCCAAAAGGACCCTCTTCACGAAGAAGGTGCGGTCCACAGGTGCACCTTCATCCACCTTCTTTACGGAAACACAGATGGTGTTCCGGACCCCCTGACCTGGGGCACGAGCACTTGCCGCAGCCATCGTTGCAGGTTGGCTCCTCCCCTGAACCAGCGTTAGGCCGAAGCCAGCATTAAGATCCACTGGTCGCAAGGGTGCACAGCCAACCTGACGTCCTCCTTTCACCTCCAAGATAGCACTCTCGTCCTCTCGGTCCACAAGAGAGTGGGTCTTTATTGTGTTCGAGATGTAAGCTAGTTCACTGAGCTTGCCGGTTTGTTCCCAGATGTTTTGTCACCATTCTAGGTAACATCATCAGTGAGCCTCCGACGAAGCGCTGGTGTTATGTCCAGCTTTCTATTTATCTGTTTAGGTTTCCTTGGATTGGTGATGTCATTTCCTGCATTGGTGATGTCATTTCCTGTTCTTTTTCTCAGAGGATGGTAGATTGGCTCCAAATCAATGTGTTTGTTGATGTTTGTTGAGTTCCAACCGGAACTCCATCAACAGATAAATTAAAAGCGGGACATAACACCAGCGCTTTGTTGGAGGCTCACTGATGATGTTACCTAGAATGGTGACGAAATGTCTGAAAACTAACCTTCCAGCTCAGCGAGCAAACTCACATCCAGAACCTTATAATGTTTATAAAATTATGAGGGGTATGGAAAAGGTGAAGGCTGGTGTCTTTCCCCTAGGGTGGGGGATTTTAAGGCAGAGGGCATATATTTGAGGTGAGAGGAGAAAGATTGAAAGAAGAGATGAGGGGCAACTGTTTTACACAGAGAATGATTCACGTGTAGAATGAGCTTCCAGAGGAAGTGGTGGATACGGGTATAGTCACAAGGTTTAAAAGACATTTGGAAAAATACATGAATAAGAAAGGTCTGGAGGATTGTGGGCCAAGCGCAGACAAGTGGAACTTATTTATTGTGGGGTTATGGTTGACATGGACTGGTTGGACTGAAGATTTTGCTTCTGTGCTATGTGACTCTATGTAATGTGATGTAACGGTCTGAGAGCAGTGGAAATGGGTTAGCTGTGCTAAAAGCAGGCCATATCATAAAAGCTTGGTGGCTGAAAAACATGGAAGGGTGAAATCAGGCTCTGAAGTTATTTAAGTTGACGTCGAGTCCCCAAAGCTGCACGGTCCCCAAGCGGAAAACAAGCTGCTATTCTTCAAACTAGCACGTATACAGAAAAGCTGCTCGTGCCCTTTAGATTCTATGTAATGGCCCAGGTTTTGCTCTCAATCTAATGATGAAAATACTCACATTTCTGTTATTTATGCACGACTAGTACAGCAACTTGAGGCAAGGACAGATGTCCCAGTTAAATTTTAAAAGACCCAAGGTGTTGAGCTCTGACGTGAAGTTTGTGAAAATAGCATCTTGCTGTCTACCCCTCAACTAAGAACAGTTTCTCCACTGAACTGCATTGAACAGTATGAAGTATTTGCTTGAAAACATCCAATGCTGGAGATCACAGCAAGTCAGGCAGCATCCATGGAGAGACAGCAAGCCAACATTTTGAGTATCGATGACTCTTCATCAGAGCCAAAGTCAAGTGTGGAGGGAACAGCATCTATGTGGGGCGGGGAGGTACCTAATCGGAACTATCAACATCTTTTTTCCATCAGGACCCTGCACCTACTACTGCGACCCACACCCCCCACCAGCACCACCCTCGCATAAATGCTGTCCCCTCCAGACTTCACTTCAGCTCTGATGAAGGGTTATCTTGATTCGAGACATTAGCTTCCTCTCTCCCCATGGATGCTGCCTGACCAGCCGTGATCTCTAGCATTTTTTGTTTTCCGAACTGACTCCACTGATTCCACCATCTGCAGTAATTTGTTCCCACAATTTGAAGTATTTGCTTGGTAGATACAGCCTAGCACGGTCTGGAAATCAAAGTATTTCAATCTGAATTTCTCTGTTAATGCTAATATCAGCATTATTTGCTGCCAATCATTCTCTGCAGCATTGAAAGTTAACTCTTATGAGTGTGAATATACATTATTTCAAGCATTAATTGTTTAAGTAGTTTCCCTTGCTGTCTCTTTGTTCTTACATTTTTAATCCAATCTTACTATCTCCCTATTTATTTATCATTCTGTACCTGATTTGGCACTGAATACCCTTGTTCTAATTTTTGGTTTCTTTTCTGTCCTAATACCGTTCATTTCTCACTTCCTCAATTAGTTTGCTTAAAGGGATACCTAGTTGCTTGTCCTATTCACCTGGGTGCTGTGGAATCCTTGTTACAACATTATCAGTTCACATTTTGGGCAGTTTTCAGAGCTATCAATCCAGAAACCTTAATGTACAGGGTGCATGCTAATGATCAGTGGATGCTACTGGATGTTCTATTGCAGAAAAACCATAAGTTTTATCAGTGTACACAGATTTTGCCTCTGTATCAGTCATTGGGTCAATTTTCATTAACTCTGCCTGGCATTAACAAGGAAACATCAGCCTCAAAATGAAATTGGTAGCTTTACTGCCCATTACCATCAACAATGAGGTTGATTCTGTTTTAAATGGGGTTCACCTGCCAACCCATTAAAGGTAATTGGTTCTTTTTAGAACAGAAACTGGAGTCCTACTGCTTGTATATGTGCATGAGGTAAGAATCACTGCGCTACAGGCTTCAACTAAATCCAATGGCGATGAAAGGTGACAGAACCAGCAAAGGGATAAGATAACAGAATTTTGTGGATCTCAGAGGGGCAGGAGGTCACCATAAAAATGATCAGGGTTGTTGTTGCTTTGGGACACCATTATTCACAATGGTAAAACATGACCCTACATCTATAAGGCGCCTTTGCAATTGCACAGCTAGTCTGACTTCCTTTTCAAACGTGATGAGCTGGTCAGAGAGACCTACTTGGTCCCCTGTAGCTGACATGGTGAATATAAAACACACCACAGCTTCAAAACTGCGGAAACGTTTTGGTTGCCTCACTGGTTTACCAGTGTGGCCTGATGACAGGGCAAGCAAAAGACAAAACAGACTCCTGTGCAGGGGAGTAAAAAGGTGTAGAGCTGGATGAACACAGCAGGCCAAACAGCATCAGAGGAGCAGGAAGGCTGACCGTTCAGGCCTAGGCCCTTCTTCAGGCCAGGCCCAAAATGTCAGCCTTCCTGCTCCTCTGAAGCTGCTTGGCCTGCTGTGTTCATCCAGCTCTACACTTTGTTATCTCAGATTCTCCAGCATCTGCAGTTCCTACTATCCCTGTGCAAGGGGAGTTCCTTTGTTGATTAAATAGAATCAACAATATAAACTTGAATGCAATGGCCAAAATATTAACAAGCAGGTGTCAGAGAAATACTGAAAGAAGTATTTTATACTACATTTACTTCAAATTACATAAAGAAAGACAACCTTGAGCTCCTTGTGTGAGGTATTAAGTTAGAAATTACTATTATTGATATTAGCTGAGAAGTCAAAAATATTTTTATAAGATGTTTATGAGTAAACAGATTAATAATTCAGATAAACTGACACACAGAAGAATACCACATAAACTTATTAAACATTTATGATTGATATCACTGGCAATTATTACTGGCTTATTGTCCTTTTTTTTGATATCAATATTTGCTGTTTTGTAGAAAGATTAAGGAAGTCATACGAAGAAACCAAGACTGTGTTATGAAATTACCAAAGCAAACATCTAAAACTAGGTAACTTGTATAAGGATTGACAGATTTTACACATCATTCATTATTTGTTTGGCATATTATCAAGATCATTTGCATTTTCACAAACTAAATGTAATGTACATTTTCATCTTCCACTGTGCTGGCAATTGGAGGAAATTGTCGTTATTTGAGTTCCGACTGTTGATCTCCGAATACCATTGTTTGTTGCCACCTAGTATGGAAAATTGCTATTTACAAATGATGGCTCCTCAATCTTTACTATTCAATCCAGTTGTATAAGGGTTAGATGTTTAATCAATGTGCTGAATAGCAAGAAAATGCCAAAAATGGAATTCTATTAAATGCCAACTTATTACCCATGCAGGTTAACATTTTACAGCAGAAAGTTAGACTATTATACAGAAACATTAATCACAACCCACATATGCTGCATGGTACTCAAGAACAGCTTTGAAACTAGAGAGAAAAAAAACCAACCTGTTCCACTCTGATATCATATTCTCCATGGACTTTTTTCCCACGGAACAGTTTCGCCCTAAGAAAAAATAAAATTAGAAATTAATCATCAATTAGACTTTAATCATCTTATGTAATATTTAAACAATATTGTTATCTTCTCAAAACATGCTTAGACCATCTGGTATTCTGCTTTACAGTTCGAGTGTCATGTCAAACCCACAGGGCATAAATAATTTGGAGAAGGGACCACTAGAAATCAGACAGCCTGCAAATAAAAGAAGGAGGAGATGAGAGTTAAAGTCAGGCCAAGCTAATCAAAAGTGGTAACGTAAAGGGTCAGGGAACACTTACAATTATGAGATATAGGTATGTAATGGCTGCTAAAAATAAAGCAAAGGAAGCAATTAATGAGGACAAATTAAGTTGCAGGGAATTGGAGGTAATAATTCATTATGAATAGCCAGATGCAGTCTAGGTCATGAAAATATGGTTTAAGAAAGAAACAACCTGGCAGAAATAGAATCATTGAGTTTTTACAGCAATAACTGCTCTTAAGCCCATTATGTCTGCACTAGTCATCACATATTTATCTATTCTAAGAGATAGCAAAAACGGTAGATGCTGAAGTCAAAGACAATACTGCATGGAGTTAGAGGAATACAGTAGGCCAGGCAGCATCAGAGGAGAAGGAAAGTTGATGTTTCGGATCAGGACCCTCTTTCAGAAGAAGGGTCCCGACCCGAAATGCCAACTTTCCTCCTCCTCTGATGCTACCTGACCTACTGTGGTCCTCCAGCTCCGCACAGTATTATCTCAATCTATTCTAATTCCATTTTCCAGCGCTTGGCCTACATTGAAGGAAATAGAAAAGGAAGATGGGAGGGTGGCCAAGTTATATTGATTGAAGATGACACAATGCTAGTAAAAAAAAAAGGACATAGCTAATATTACGATAGAAGGGGAGGCAATGGCCTTGTGGTGCTACCAGGTCAAACACACAAGTAATGATCTCGGGACAAAAACAAAGTTGCTGGAAAAGCTCAGCAGGCCTGGCAGCATCTGTGAAGGAGAAAACAGAGTTAATGTTTTGAGCCCGGTGACCCTTCCTCAGAACTGATGCTAGCTGGGAAAACGTCAGTTTGTATGGAGAAAATAGGGAGGTGGGTGGGGTAGGGAGTAATTGATAGGATAGAGGCCAAAGAGAGAGAAAGACAGTTGGACAGACAAAGGAGTTGCTAACGATCAGGCTGGGAGGGTGAATAGTTGAATGAATGAGTCCCCATTAACAACTATTCACCCTCCCAGCCGGATCGTTAGCAACTCCTTTGTCTGTCCAACTGTCTTTCTCTCTCTTGGGGCTCTATCCTATCGTTTAAACCCTACCCCACCCCCGCCCTATTTTCTGCATATAAACAGACATTTTCCCAGTCATCACCAGTTCTGAGGAAGGGTCACCGGACCCGAAACATTAACTCGGTTTTCTCCTTCACAGATGCTGCCAGACCTGCTGAGCTTTTCCAGCAACTTTGTTTTTGTTCCTGATTTGTAGCATCCGCCGTTCTTTTGGTTTTTATTTAGTAATGATCTGGGGACCCAGGTCTGAATCCTGCCATGGCAGATGGTGGAATTGAAATTCTGCGAAACTCAAGAATTAAGAGTCTAATGATGACTATGAAATTTTCTGAAGAAGGATCTAGGCTCGAAACGTCAGCTTTCCTGCTCCTCTGATGCTGCTTGGCCTGCTGTGTTCATCCAGCTCTATACCTTGTTATTTCAGATTCTCCAGCATCGGCAATTCCTACTATCTATAAAATCACTGTTTATTGTTTGAAAAAAAACCTATCTGGTTCACTAACATCCATTAAGGAAGGAAACTGTCATTCTCAATTGGTCTGGCCTACACATGACTCCAGACCCACAGTGATATGGTTGACTTTTAACTGCCTTCTGGGCAATAAAGAGATTTATTACATTAATAGGGGCAAACCTCAGACCATATAACAGTGGAAGGTAAGTAGGGGAGTGAAAAAAAATTCAAAGGCAAATCGATGGAAGGAGTAAACCACATAGAATAATAATAAAGAAAGATTTTCATGAAATAAACTAGCTAGGAGGGATTGAAGAAGAAAGAATAGGGAATGGAGTTCATGCCTCGTTTCTTAAGCAGGACATGAGCATTTCAGCAAGCCAGTATCATTACTGGAGTTCAAAATAGGAAATTAATTAGAGTGAATTAGGAAAGTAAGCATACAGAAACGTCAAGGACACAATGACCATAATATAATAAGGTTTAAGGTAATAATTCAAAAAGATCAGTCAGTCATAAGGATAAGTCAGTCGAGCAAAAAAATACCCTTACAGATTGGAAAAATAATAATTTTGAGGGGCTAAGATGTAACCAGACAAGATAAATTGCGGAAAAAATGGAAAAGGAAACGAATAGCAATGAAATATATTTGAAACAATGATCAATCAGATCCAAGAGAAATATACTGGTCTTAAAAAAAAGGATCAAGCTAGCTGGTACCAACCAGGGATGAATAAAGAGAAAAAGGGAGAATTACAACCAAAGAAAAAGACATCAATAATAATACAGGTGATAAAGGAGAGTAAGAGAAAAAAAGGACTGCGAAGAGATTAGCAATGAAGTAAAAATAATCTGCTCTATGTTTCATATTTCCTTGATAGTTTAATTTCATAAATCCTTCTTGCTTCTATAATTATTTTACAGGCATTACGATAAAATAAACTCAATTTGGAATGGGAATGATCTTTTGTTCTGCGGGGCCTTTCCATTGCACTGCTTGCTACATTCTGAGGTGCTGTGTCACTGCACAACTCTGAAGGAACATTGAGGTTTCAGTCATTGAAGGATATGTAAGATAAATTCACAGGCAATTCAGCAAAATAGCAAAATCATTGAAGTCTCACTTTGTCTATGTAATTACCAATAAAATTAACAAGATAGCCATGACATTAGAAAAGATTTAAATATATACCAAGACATTTGAGACTGAAATGGAGGATAAACCCCATTTGCTCAGTTAGATTTCAACGTGCATAGGAATAGGAGTTAGGAAACAGATAACATAAGGATTATAAACATTCTTGACCAATCTCTTGAATGTTTTTAAGAAATATCAGAAAGAGGATCATATATTAAATGTAATACACTGTATTCAAGGGGGAAGGTGATGGCCTAGTGATATTATCACTGGACTGTTAATCCAGAGACCCAGATAACATTCTGGGGTCATGGGTTCAAACCCTGTCACACTAGATGGTAGAATTTGAATTCAATAAAACATCTGGAATTAAGAATTTAATGATGATCATGAATTCACTGTTGACTTTTGGGGGGAAAACCCCATCTGGTTCACTAATATCCTTTAGGGAAGGAACCTGACTTCCTTTCACGCTCTGGTCTATATGTGACTCCAGACCCACAGCAATGTGATTAACTCTTAACTGTTGTATGGGCAATAAATGCTGCCCATGCAGAAACTCCCACATCTTGGTAAAAAATTTTAATAAAGTATCTTTGCATTTTCAAAGTTTCTTTGATACAACTCCAAATGGCAAGTCAGAATGAAGGCTTGGGGCATAAATAAAATTAAGTACATGGAATCATGGGATAAGTGGCAGAATGGATAGCAAATTGGCTACAAAACAGAAAATAGAGAGTAGTGGTTAGGGATAGAGGCTTAGATTGACAAAAAGTGGGTAGTGTTCCACAGGGATCAGTTCTGGGACTACTGTTGTTCAAATTTACATTAAAGATTTGGACTCAAGATTTGAAAGCACAATTTCAAAATTTGCAGACAGTTTAATACAAAAGAAATACAACAAAATGCAGGAAGGCATAAATGCACAAATACACGTATTTCACCCCACCAGTCAAGGGTAACAATGAATTTTGCAAAATTAATAAAACTGTCCAATTGTAACAGCAGTGTATAATTATTGGGCCAGGAACCTTTTGATGGCATCAAAATTTAATATTCAATAGCATTAACAGGACACAATAAAATGTATTTTGGTTCCATCTTCACTGCTTACATTGCTTCTGACCCTTGACTACAATTTACATACTACTGTATTTTCTATCTACAGTAACCAGTAGTTTAAGGCCAAATTGTATATTATAATGCTCATTTAGAGCATTAGGTACATTCTGTGTTTAATCTTTCGTAAACACAAAGCAGATATTTTGCAATTTCAACATTTGGCATTAAAGTCATTTAGATACACATATGATATTCCTTCTGTTCCATCCTGGGAGTGGGTATGATGAAACAATTCTTAAAAAAGGAAATTTGGGCTCCTCTGACTAAAAGTCTTTCAATATTAACAAAGAAGCAATGCCTATTTATCAAGAATTTACAAACAGAATTAAATAGCTTACTACTAAGGATTCACTGGCTCCTACGTTTTAACACTACTTCTCCTTCATGCATCTAGTATTTTGCAGGATCATTATAAATCTAGCACTGGACAGATTGACCGATATTGATCGCCATAATTTTATTGATGCTGACATTAATGATCAACAGTGTCTCCTGAGTAAATGAAAGAAATAAACTTCAAAATTACAATGCAATCCTAAAGGGATTTGAAAGTGATTTTCTGCCAGGTTTTAGTAATTTTGGAACAAATTCAATGATTTTTTTACAAAGTCATGCCTCATGCCTCACTATGAGTTTAGTTTTCAAAGTATCCATTTCATATAATTTTTGCTTCCACAGCAACAGTCTGTCAGTGATATTAAAGTCAAACAATTGTTCGTAAAAATATATTGTGCCCAGGTCATCAAAAATGTCTTGCCAGCAGCTGATCACCAAAATGGAATCACTGTCCTAGAACCATGCATGTATGGTTTGATAATTATAGCCCATTAGCAAACCTACTCTGAGAACGATTAGCAGTAATAACCACAGAAATTAATGTTAAACAGTGAATTGTATCAGCTGGCCAGTGATCGGACTGTCATGAATTATAATCAAGCTTCTGTGGGTTTTATGAAAATGAGAACATCTTTTTTAAAAATTTAATACAGATGCAGTGTAAATCACTTTTTGGCACCAACTGGATAACAGATGATCAATGTCCTCCAACAGCTAGACATTTGACTTGTGTAAACACAGCACGAACATAACTCACAAGTCATAATCTGTTGAAGAAATTGAAGCAGACATATTCGGATAGGATTTTGGACTCAAAATGCAGACAATAACATGGCACAGGGATTTCAGCGACAACAGATGCAATACTGAATTGATGAAAAGACTCCAGTAAACAGCAAAACTGCACACCATCTGGGACAGCAGTTAACAAAGAGTACTAATCTTAAATAATAATGTACAATAGTCATATATCAATCATTTTCTTGACTTATCGTTTTTCTTTAAATTTATTATTTCACAAGGACATCACCCGCAAAGCCAACACTTATTGCCTATCTCTAATTTCCCTTGAACTGAATGACAGACTAAACCATTTCAGAGGGTGGTTAAGTGTCAAACACGATGCTGTGGCTCTGGAGTCACATGTAGGCCAGACCAGGTAAAATATGGCAGATTCCTTTCTCTAAAACACCTTAATGAACCAGATGGATTTTTACAACAATTGTCAATAGCTTTATAGTCACTACTGCTGAGACCAGTTTTTAATTCCAGTGAATATAACAAATTAAATGTAAGTTCCATGAGCTACTGTAAAAAAAAGCTCAGATATTGAAAATCTAAGATAAGAGCAGAGAAAGCTGGAGAAACTCAGCATGTCTGACAGCATTAGTAGACAGAGAAGGGGAGTTAATATTTTCAGTCCAACATGACTCCACCTCAGAAATCTATCATTCTGAAGAACAGTTACAGTGGACTGAAAACATTAACTTTGTTTCTCTTTCCACTGATGCTGCCAAACCTGCTGAGTTTCTCCACACTTTCTATTTTTAATTAGTCAGCTACTGTGGTAGGCTTTGAAAATGTGTTCCCAAGACCATTAGCCTTGTCCTCTAGCTTATCAGTCCAGTGATACTATCACCACATCCTCACCTCCTCAAATGGTTGAGAAACCTGGAAGCAGGATGCTAATACTGTGGTGAATTTAATGTCATTTGGCAAAGCTTAGCTTCAGTTATGTATGGGTTCCAGACTGCTAGCAGGCTTCCAACTGCATTCAGGGTTTTTTTTTAGGTAAAATTCAGCCCTCAGTCTCTGGAATCAAAAGACTGTTTAACTTCTACAACTTTATCATTCTAATGCAAGTTTGAAATTCTATCTTAAACAGCAGCATTATGCTGGTACTATTTGCCTTGGCCTATAAACCCCACATTATGTGGACTTGAATATCCATTGAGAAATCATCCCAGATTAAATAAAGGCACAATTAGCCCCAGCCAACATTTCCAAGTAAACCTCCCCAGCTGAAAATATTCAACTTTCGCAGATTTTCAGGCTGCTTGTGGTAAAGCACCATTAACATGCTTGAGGTTCTGTGAGGTCATGGATCACAGTCACTGAGTTATATTGGATATTTTACCAATAGAAGTGTTTCTTTTGCTGGTTTAGAGGTTCCAGAAATCAACTGCTCAGAACTCCTGGTAAATAATTGGGAATGCCTGACTCACAATAAGCAGCTGTGGGCCGAGGTACGCAAGCAGTGACGCAGTAGCATATTATTTATGGCCAAAATGCAATCATTGCAATTTTCCTTGTCAAAGGACTTTCCTTAAATAAAGTTCTGTATTGAATACATGAAAGTGCTTGGAGTTTCTATTTTAATACATTCTGTGAATGCTAAATATGGATTTAAATTTGCATTTCCTCACTGGATGTTCTTCCACCAGTTATGTTGATTCTGAGTCCAGTTGCTTTTTTCAGAAATAAAAGACCATCTTCATAAATAAAACGTGATCTGAGCTCAACAATTTCATGTCCCAATTTTCCACTATTGTTTACCCGCTCTCTTGAATTACGATGTGGGCTCACGACACCTTCGCTTTACTGTATAGATTGACTAGTGAGACAAAAATAAACCCTTAGTTTAAAATGAGGAGAATATCTTACAGATCTAGAAAAAATATCAAGAATAAAGAAATGAGTTGACTATGGGAACCGACCAATACTTTTTCAGGAAATGTGTCAGGGTTTTTTTGCATGCGAAGGTCTTTAATGACGTGACAGTGAAATTTGTGAACATATGCGAAAATCTCCAGAGGGCCACGGAAATTTTGGATTACATAGCGCCATCCAAATGCACCTATTTCTTGGCAAAGAAAAAAGCAGCTGTGGATGCTGGAAATCAGAACCAAAAATAGAAATTGCTAGGAAAACCCAGCAGGTCTGGCAGCATTTGCAGAGAGAATGCAGAATTAAGATTTTGGATCCACTGGCCCTTATTCAAAGCTTTTTAAGGTCTGAAGAAAGGCTATTTGAAACAAAATGTTAATTCTGCTTTCTCTCCACAAGTACTGCCAGAGCTACTGACTTTTCCCAGGAATTTCTGGGTTTTTTGTACCTATTTCTTGATTGATTTCATAAAACATTTAATGTCTGCAGTAACACTACTCACTAAGGAGCTTTCTTTACAAACCAGCACTGTTCTACTCTTTGTAACTATCTGCCACAATTACATCAGTGGAAATACTGTAGTAATTTACATGTTATTCAATAAAACTCACTGGGGTGACTTTCAACCTCAGCTTGCCTGAAAAATTTAGCACCGTTTACACATAGCGTCATAGAGTCATAGAGTAATACAGCATGGAAACAGACCCTTTGGCCCAAGCTGGTCCATCTGACCATGGTGCCTACTCAGCTAGTTCCAATTGTCTGCTTTTGGTCCACATTCCTCTAAACTCTTCCTATCCATGTACCTATCCAGCGACAACACAGTGTGGAGTGGAGGAACACAGCAGGCCAGGCAGCATCAGAGGGACAGGAAAGCTGATGTTTCGGTGTTCTGACCAAACGCGTCAACATTCCTGCTCCTCTGATGCTTCCAGGCCTGCTGTGCTCCTCCAGCTCCACACTGTGTTAGCTCTGACTCCAGAATCAGCAGTTCTTGCTATCTCTATGTAACTATCCAAATATTTTTTAAATGTTGCTATTGTACCTGCCTCAACTACTTTGTTGGGGAGCCCATACCATATATGTACCACTCTCCGTGTGAAGAAGTTGCCCCTCAGGTCCTTCTTAAATCTTTCCCCTCTCACCTTAAACCTATGCCCCCGGCTTTCAATTCCCCAACCCTGGGAAAAAGACCGAATGCATTCATTGTATCTATGCCCCTCGTGGATTTTATATACCTCAATAAGGTCACTCCTCACTCTCTTAGATTCCAAGGAATAAAGTCCTATCCTGACCAACCTCTCCCTATAAGTCAGGACTACTACTCCTGGCAACATCTTCATGTATATTCTTTGCACACTTTCCAGTTTAACAATGTCTTTCCGAGAACAGGGTGACCAAAACTGTGCACAATACTTCAAGTGCAGCCTCACCAATGACTGACACAATTGTAACATAACATCCCAGCTCCTATACTCAATGGTTTGACTGATGAAGGCCAGCATGATAAATGCCTTCTTCACTACCCTGTCCACCTGTGATTACACTCTCCAGTGCCCTCATGATCTTAAACACGTCTATGAAATTTCCTCTCAATTACCTCTTCTCTAAGGAGAACAACAACAGGTTCTCTAAGTGACCTAAGTAAAGGAAGTTTCCCATCTCCATAGCCATGCTTGTAAATCCTTGCTCCACCATCTCCAATGCCTTCATATGCTTTCTAAAGTGTGACGCCCATGACTGAACACAAAGGTCTGAGTTTAAAGTTTTTTGGCAGCTTCGCAAGTTTCTGTCTGTGACACCTGGGAATATTTCTCATCACACGTTATCAAATCAGCCTCAGTAACAACAGGCAGACCCTATGGTACACCTCTCATTTGATTCTCACTCTTTTCTATCAATCACTGAACCCAAACCAACACGCCACAGCCAAGATATCCCAAAATGATCTGGCACCATCTTTAAAAGGACATTCAGCAGCTAGGCAATTGATAATAGTCTGAATCAGGCCTGGACATAGCACAGAAAGAGAACCCAAGATAACAAATGTGGTCACCATCAAACCCGCAGACAAGGGTGGCGCAGTGGTAGTATGGCGTACTAACCTCTACATCGCCGAGGCCAGACGCCAACTCTCCAACACCACCTCCTACCGCCCCCTCGATCATGACCCCACACTCGAGCACCAAACCATCATCTCCAACACCATTCATGACCTCATCACCTCAGGGGACCTCCCACCCACAGCCTCCAACCTCATTGTTCCCCAACCCCGCACAGCCCGTTTCTATCTCCTTCCCAAAATCCACAAACCTGCCTGCCCTGGTCGACCCATCGTCTCAGCCTGCTCCTGCCCCACCGAACTCATCTCCACCTATCTGGACTCCATTTTCTCCCCTTCGATCCAGGAACTCCCCACCTATGTCCGTGACACCACCCACGCCCTCCACCTCCTCCAGGACTTCCAATTCCCTGGCCCCCAACACCTCATTTTCAGCATGGACGTCCAGTCCCTATACACCTGCATTCCGCATGCAGATGGCCTCAAGGCCCTCCGCTTCTTCCTGTCCCGCAGGCCCGACCAGTCCCCCTCCACCGACACCCTCATCCGCCTAGCCGAACTCGTCCTCCCCTCAACAACTTCTCTTTCGATTCCTCCCACTTCCTACAGTCTAAGGGGGTGGCCATGGGCACCCGCATGGGCCCCAGCTATGCCTGCCTCTTTGTAGGTTACGTGGAACAGTCCCTCTTCCACACCTACACAGGCCCCAAACCCCACCTCTGCCTCTGTTACATTGATGACTGTATCGGCGCCGCCTCTTGCTCCCCAGAGGAGCTCGATCAGTTCATCCACTTCACCAATACCTTCCACCCCAACCTTCAGTTCACCTGGGCCATCTCCAGCACATCCCTCACCTTCCTGGATCTCTCAGTCTCCATCTCAGGCAACCAGCTTGTAACTGATGTCCATTTCAAGCCCACCGACTCCCACAGCTACCTAGAATACACCTCCTCCCACCCACCCTACTGCAAAAATTCCATCCCCTATTCCCAATATCTCCGCCTCCGCCGCATCTGCTCCCACGATGAGGCATTCCACTCCCGCACATCCCGATGTCCAAGTTCTTCAAGGACCGCAACTTTCCCCCCACAGTGGTCGAGAACACCCTTGACCGCGTCTCCCGCATTTCCCGCAACACATCCCTCACACCCCGCCCCCGCCACAACCGCCCCAAGAGGATCCCCCTCGTTCTCACACACCACCCCATCAACCTCCGGATACAACGCATCATCCTCCGACACTTCCGCCATCTACAATCCGACCCCACCACCCAAGACATTTTTCCATCCCCACCCCTGTCTGCTTTCTGGAGAGACCACTCTCTCCGTGACTCCCTTGTTTGCTCCACACTGCCCTCCAACCCCACCACACCCGGCACCTTCCCCTGCAACCGCATGAAATGCTCCACTTGCCCCCACACCTCCTCCCTCACCCCATCCCAGGCCCCAAGATGACTTTCCACATTAAGCAGAGGTTCACCTGCACATCTGCCAATGTGGTATACTGCATCCACTGTACCCGGTGTGGCTTCCTCTACTTTGGGGAAACCAAGCGGAGGCTTGGGGACCGCTTTGCAGAACACCTCCACTCAGTTCGCAATAAACAACTGCACCTCCCAGTCGCAAACCATTTTCACTCCCCCTCCCTTTCTTTAGATGACATGTCCATCATGGGCCTCCTGCAGTTCCACAATGATGCCACCCGAAGGTTGTAGGAACAGCAACTCATATTCCGCCTGGGAACCCTGCAGCCCAATGGTATCAATGTGGACTTCACCAGCTTCAAAATCTCCCCTTCCCCCACCGCATCCCAAAACCAGCCCAGTTCGTCCCCTCCCCCCACTGCACCACACAACCAGCCCAGCTCTTCCCCTCCACCCACTGCATCCCAAAACCAGTCCTACCTGTCTCTGCCTCCCTAATCTGTTCTTCCTCTCACCCATCCCTTCCTTCCACCCCAAGCCGCACCTCCATCTCCTACCTACTAACCTCATGCCACCTCCTTGACCTGTCCGTCTTCCCTGGACTGACCTATCCCCTCCCTACCTCCCCGCCTATACTCTCCTCTCCACCTATCTTGTTTTCTCTCCATCTTCGGTCCGCCTCCCCCTCTCTCCCTATTTATTCCAGAACCCTCACCCTATCCCCCTCTCTGATGAAGGGTCTAGGCCCAAAATGTCAGCTTTTGTGCTCCTGAGATGCTGCTGGGCCTGCTGTGTTCATCCAGCTCCACACTTTGTTATCTTGGATTCTCCAGCATCTGCAGTTCCCATTATCACAGAAAGAGAACCGTTGCCCCACTTTGTGAGGTCTGGTGGGCAAGGTGGTGCAGAGCCATGATGTCATTTTCTGACATGACTGGCAGTGGAGTACATGGCGCTAGCTCATGCCAGCCTAGTCATGCTTACCCAGGCCAGTGGAGTCTCAGTCATCTGAAGCAATGTAGGGAGAAGACATTTTCCATTCTGTCAGTAGTACCACTATCTTCTCTCTGATACCTCACACTCACTCTGTCTCTGCTGATCTAAGCCCCCATCTCCCATCAAGGTTTATGTACTACCACTAACACAACTGATGGCAATAGCTTCTCTCACTCACTGTCACCCACCCCTACTCCTGATACCACTGACACTGTGTGCCCTCCGCACTGTCCACTCACTCACTGCAGACACCTTCACATCTGCACCAAAAGTACTAATTTCGCATCCCAATGCTTTGTTTTATATTTTCACAGTTATATTGTATTCTCCCTATGTTTTAATAGAAGAGTTACAAGCATAACGTGCAATTGCAAGTCATCATAATTGTCATAGATGATTTGATTTATTATTATTACATGTACGGGAACCCTGCAGCCCAAAGGTATCAATGTGGACTTCACAAGCTTCAAAATCTCCCCTCCCCCCACTGCATCTCAAAACCAGCCCAGCCTGTTTCTGCCTCCCTAACCTGTTCTTCCTCTCACCTATCCCCTCCTCCCACCCCAAGCCGCACCTCCATTTCCTACCTACTAACCTCATCCCGCCTCCTTGACCTGTCCGTCTTCCCTGGACTGACCTATCGCCTCCCTACCTCCCCACCTATACTCTCCTCTCCACCTATTTTCTTTTCTCTCCATCTTCAGTCTGCCTCCCCCCCTCTCTCTATTTATTTCAGAATCCTCTCCCCATCCCCCTCTCTGATGAAGGGTCTAGGCCCGAAACGTCAGCTTTTGTGCTCCTGAGATGCTGCTGGGCCTCCTGTGTTCATCCAGCTCCACACTTTGTTATCTTGGATTCTCCAGTATCTGCAGTTCCCATTATCACAGAAAGAGAACCGTTGCCCCACTTTGTGAGGTCTGGTGGGCAAGGTGGTGCAGAGCCATGATGTCATTTTCTGACATGACTGGCAGTGGAGTACATGGCGCTAGCTCATGCCAGCCTAGTCATGGTTACCCAGGCCAGTGGAGTCTCAGTCATCTGAAGCAATGTAGGGAGAAGACATTTTCCATTCTGTCAGTAGTACCACTATCTTCTCTCTGATACCTCACACTCACTCTGTCTCTGCTGATCTAAGCCCCCATCTCCCATCAAGGTTTATGTACTACCACTAACACAACTGATGGCAATAGCTTCTCTCACTCACTGTCACCCACCCCTACTCCTGATACCACTGACACTGTGTGCCCTCCGCACTGTCCACTCACTCACTGCAGACACCTTCACATCTGCACCAAAAGTACTAATTTCGCATCCCTTTATGGCTGCCTCCATCTGAAGGAAAGCAGCCCACAATAGGGTAGAAAGAGTCAAGATGGGTAGTGCGTCACCTGACATCCAGATCCTCATCCCTTATATGGAGATCACCCTGACCCTGACTGTCCCAAGCAGCTGACTGATTGGGTCTTAGAATTAGAATTATTGTCAAGTACAGAAATTCAGCAGTACAGCGAAAAGTGTGCAGAGTTGTCATTTCTGACACCATCTTCGGGACAAGGTACCCAGGTATAAAATCTTAGTTACAAAGTAGAAAAATAAAGCAATAAAGTTAAAAGTTAAGTATTACAGTCCACATACAGGATTTTAGTCCCTGAACTAGTATCAGATCGTGCCCTTAACTTACTGTGCCAGGATCCCTGAGCAAAGGCCAATCTCTCTTTACTTGACTGAGTACTGCGGGCAACCATGAGAAGCTTCCTGGCTTTGTGCTTACGGTAAATGGCATGGAAGTACAGCAATATCTCCCACTGAAAGGCAAGGCACAAAACAGCAAGGCAAGGCAGTGATGCTCTGAGGATTCAGGCAGTGTCAAAGTGAGCGAGCTCTGAGAGAGGAAGTGAGTAAGCCAGTGATTACAGCTGGTCTAGTTTATGAGCTTGGATGTGTATTCCTGAGCTCACAGAATCCTTGTTGCAACATTACAAAGATAGTTACCATTGCAGCATTGAAGGGTAGTACTGTCAATGGATCAGAGAAATACCATAAGGGTTCTTTGAGTCTGGCATATGTCAGATACCAATATCTGTGGACGTGCAGTGGTTTGGGTTGTGTATGGAATGTGCCTTGAGATACTATGCCCAATGTCCAACATAGAGGTCCTCTGGAGCAAAAGGTGAGCTGAAGTTGCCAGGTACCTGTTCTGATTTCTATGTTGAGAATTTTTGGTGGTCAGTTTGTTCCTAACAGGTGATATGGTAGAAATTTTCATATTTATGAGGCAAGATGTGCAGCTAATAAAGTTATTGACAAGCAATAATTGCTCTTAAGAGTAACTCATCACTGTCTAATAAGAGTCTTGTCTCAACGTTTGGAATCTGGCTAGAAGATGCAGCAAATTGTTCCTGACATTGATATAGTCATTGCTGAACTTCTCCCTAGATTCTGGTGCATTTCTTATTGCATCCCACATCATTCAGGCTCCTATAAAATTCTGTCCAGTGTTTCTGTTAAGGTTGTTTGAATGTTCTATAAGAATTCACCATACGTTCCTTGCCTTCACACGCAATGCTCTATTTATAAAGCCTAGGATCCTATTTGCCTTACTTAGTGTTCTCTCAACTTGTGGTGATTTGTGCATGCACAAGTCTGGACCCCATTGCTTCTGTACCCTCATGAGAACTCTATGTTCTATTTTGTTTAACGTTTCCTCAAGTCATGATACCAAAGTGCATCACTTCATTACATTAAATGTTTCCTGCTACATGTCCACCATTCCACAGCTTATGTCCTCTTGAGATCAACCATCCCCCTCACAGCTCAAAAGGCTCTGATACTTTGCATCATCTGTAAGTTTTAAAACTGTGCATTGCATCCCAAATCTAGGTCATTAATATAGATCAAGAAGAGCAGTGGTCATGGTACTGATTAATGAGGAAACTCATGGTCTCCATCCTTCAAATCTGAAAAACAATCGTCACCATTTCTTTTTGTTTCCTTCCCTTCAAATCTATGTAACCACATCAACAGTATTACTCAAATGAACCATCTCTGTTACTTTATCACACAACTCAATCAAATTAGTTAACCACAGTTTGACCTCGAGAAATCTATGCTGGATTTCCTGGATTAACCCACATTTGTACAACTGAGTGCTAAATCTGTCCCAGAATATCTTTTCTAAACATATTCTCACAACCAAGGTTAAAGTGACAGATCCATAATTGTTGAGATTTTACACTGTTTTTTGAACTAAAATGTAACAACTGAATAAAAAAAAATACTGTGGATGCTGGGAAACTGAAGGATGGAAAATGAACGAGAAACTCAACAGGTATGGCAGTACCTGTGAGCAGAAAAGATCTTCTAATCCTTCTTCAATACATGGGCATGCCAAAAGATGACAGAATATTAAATGTTAGAGAGTTAATGTTTTGAATCCAGTATGACTCTTCATCAGAGCACAGAAGCAATCATACTAGATGCAAAACATGGACTCTAAAATATTTAATATCCTCCCATCCTTTGTCATGCCCTTGTATTGGAGAAGGATTGGAAGATCTCTTGCAATTTTCACCTTAAATGTGTCAGTGATAACTGACTAATGTTTCTCAAACTGAAAAATAGTCATTTATTAAAATAAAAAAACCAAAGCTATTATTAATGTATTTTATCCTGTACAAAAGCTGTCACAGGCAACAGGTTTTATGTACATTCTACTACTGATAGGTATCAAAACAATGAATATGAAAGACTTCAGTTTGAAGATGAAGACGATATAATGGTTTTGTAGAGTGCCTTCCTTGTCGTTTTTGAATATTTATTAATCACAGGAAGTGCTGGAGAAGCTCAGCAGGTCTGGCAATGTAAGTGGCATCTCTCCAAACAAGGTGCCAGACGTGTTAGGTTTCACAGCACGTTCAGTTTTTAATATCAGATCTCTAGCAACTGCACTACTTTGCTTTGAATTTTATATTTGATTTCTTAAATTTGAATTTTTTTTCATCTGAATAATTATTCATACACTGATTCCATATGCAAATAGTACTCAGTCAGAATGCAGCTGCTTAAAGGTAATCAAATACAATATGAAAATTATTTGTTGTTGTATTCTGTTACAACACTCAACTGTATGCAGGAAGCCTCTAGCATTTGGTTTGCAAACACTAATCAGTGTAACTGATGAGATCACATTCTTAATGATGTGGTCCTCTTCTCTAGTCAAATGACCTTCATGTTCGTGCACCTTTGTAACCACACAAAGGCCACAGTTCATTTTTTTTTCTTGTACAAGCTCAACAACAGTGTTCCTGCCTTGTGCATCCTTTATTTCGTGCCCATTTATATAACATGCCCCTGTGCAAAAGTTCCCCACCTTTTACAGTTCCAGATAAGATACCCCAGATTGTCAAACTCCCATTGCTTGAACTAGCTCCCCTTCCTTATACACCAGTCAGCACATCCGTCCTGCCAGTTTGTCACAGCAAGGCTAATTAACCAAACAAGAACAATTCCCTTCCATGGTGGGTTCCTTTCTCCCAGGCCCAATGAATTTCCATTTTAAAAACAGCCAACTTAAACAGGCAGTACTAGCTACTAAATGTGCAAAGATATAATAATGAAACACATATGTACAGATTTGAAATGAAAAGTGAATCCAAAAAGAGATAAGAAATACGAATCAGCGTCTGAATTCCATGAAGCATCGACAATTGGATACTGTGGCCATTACACTGGGCGACACCAATACTGTTGCTGTTGGTAGGGGAATAGTTGATTCCAAGATGCTTAGCTTTGCAGGTCAGCTGAAATTCTTTTGATCCATTGACAGCAGCTGGTCTGTGGGACTCAAAGTGAGCAATTAACATTTCCTTCCTACCTGCAGTGCAGGAGTGTTCAATTGTTGTCTTTACCTGTGCCCTTCACAGCACATTAGTCTACTAAACACTCAGACCAGGATTAGCTGTTGGTTTTTAACCTGTGTTTTGTACATTCCTGGAAGAGTAAAAGCATAAGTATGTTGTTCGACTCATATCTCCTGTCTGGAATGTAGCCCGCAGGAGATAGCTTCCTGCTGGAGGTGGCAATTAAATTGCCTTACACTTCTGCCTTTTGAGGTTTCTCTCTCTTCGAAGCTTCTGTGGCACCCCACAAGCTGTGAAATTCTAGGGGTTCACATAGAGACTCTTTGGAAAGTCAAAGAATTTCATGCTTCAAAGATCCATTATCATCCAGTCTTGGCTTGTGTTCTTTTTTTTAAAAAAGTCTTGTTCAAAGGTTCAATATGTCTGTCGGTAATTTGGGATTTTCATCATCATCATGACATCAACAATGTCCAAGTAGGAGTATACCCGTAGCATCACTGTCACTTATAGATACGTTACTCCTCACTGATGACTAATGATTAATTATGTATCTTTACATATCATTTTGAATATGTAAAAAAAGGTGTCACTCAATTCAGAAAACCAGGTCTATATGTGGCTATACAGGCAGCTCTTAAATGCCTATGGCATCATTAAGTTATTTCTAAAATTTATATAGCTAATTGCGGAGCAAGACTGAAGGGCAATGTTCCCCCTGACCCCACATCAATTAATGGCTGTCTTCATCCTGAACACCCAGATCCCATTGATTAATAACTTCTCCAAACAATGATCACTCCTCTGCTTTCTGCGACACCCTAATTTTGTTACAGTCCTCTACCTGGTTTTCAGCCAGCCCCTCTCTCACTACGCCATCCAGCAAAAATGAATCTATTTGACTTTTTAGGTTTATGTCTTTATTGCAGACCAGCAATCTGTTTATTCTCCTTCATTTTTAAAAAATCTCCACTACATTTTGTGCAAGTGTTTGTGCTGCCAAGGGAAATGTTACTTCGTCCTGTCAGTCAGAAAACCAGCAGTGTGAGTTACGTGCAAGGTCAAGTTCTAGCCTGCTCTAAGCATCAGGCTTCACCTCACACTCCAAAGATTATGCCTCTCATTCATCAAATGGTATTTTCACATTCCATGGGAGAGGTCTATGTAGTATAACTGAAACTGGCTTTTACTAAATTATGGGCCTAATTTTGTGCTAAGCAGCTGCACTCATTATGAATGAGTTAATCTCGGAAGTCCTGGGAAGGAAACTAAATTTAGATTAAATAAAAACCAAAAGAACTCCAGATGCTATAAATTGGGAACAAAAACAGAAGTTGCTGGAAAAGCTCAGCAGATCTGGCAGCATCTGTGGAAAAAAAAGTCAGAGTTAACGTTTTAGGTCCAGTGACCCTTCCTCAGAACTGAGGCCTGATTTTTTATTCATAATTATTTCATATTCATACGCTCTAACCTCGCTTCCCTCGAAGAGTGCAAACATCTTTACAGGCCCCCATTAAGTGTTTTCATAAACCCAGAGTCTTCTAGGTCACACCTCAGCCGCTTTCTAGAGGAAAGGTTGCCAGTCTGTTAATTCTCCTTCGATAGCTAAAACCTCTGAGTTCTGGATCATTCTTGTAAATGCTTTTAGACCTTCTCCAGCACTTCTATAATCTTTTTAATGATATGGAGTTAGGGAAGGGATAAAACAACATTTTAAAATAGACTGAAAGGGTGTTAAAGACTTGATGTGCCAAAATGTTGCTAATTAAGTGCAAGAATACCAATAGAATGTGACTAATAGAAATGAGGCTATGTTTATGAGAGTGTGGGCCACAGCATGTTTGAATGAACATTCATTTTCTAAACAATGTTATTATTGTACATTGGCCAACTTGCCTCACATTGCAACGTGCGGTTGAGCTGAAATCTTCATCGTGTGTGTCCTCTGGCCCTCTAATTATATCGTGAATGACTCTCTCACAGGTTGTTGGAAGATAAGGAGGGACAGAGGTTATTTTCAAGTTGCGCATTGAGTAGATTGGTCTGGTGAAGGAGTGTCTGTTTCTGTTTCCTATCTAATTCCTGGAAAAGAGGAGGTTTGCTTGGAGGCCGATTTATAACCGCAGTCCCTGTAGTTTATGGGGCCTTGGACACCAGCTGTTGTGAATCACATCTTGAGAGTCAAGTTACAAATTTCTCGCTGAGTCTGCCTCACACAACTCCCTGTCTAAAAGTTCCTTCTATAAATTGTCTAAATGAAACGGATGTAATGTCTAATTTTTAACTTGACAACCAAGTAGATGGAAATGTCAAAATTGACTTATAACAGTTTCTATGGTTTCTCCGTTGTAAGAAAGTCACCTGTTTGCATTTGCTGTTTTATAATTTATGGTCTTGCCCAATAAGTCAAATCCATTAATCATGCTGCCTGGGAGCGAGCTCCTATTTTAACCAAAGCCTCCCCACCAAGCCAATCAGAACTAAGGGAGGAGAAGACTACTTTTTTTTTGAAGGAATGTTGACGAAGAGGCACAAGTCAGGATATGAAACAAATTGGATACAATAAAAGAATAGTAGCAGAGGACGGGCAAACAGCAAATGTAGTTTCCAACAAAAGGAACAGGGAACAAATCCAATGAACAGTAGTCAGCTTAATTAAAGTGGTAGGATTCCTGACTAAAATATTGAATAAAAAACAGCTAGACATGGAACACATAATAAAAAAAGTATAATCAATATGGATTTCTGAAGGGAAGGTCATGTTTAAACAACCTTATTGAATTGTTTGAAGAAATAGCAGATATGGTAGTCAAACACAATCAAATAGACATAATATTAACATAGGTTTTCAAAAAGCATGCAATAAATTGCTTCAGAAAAGACTGAAGGCAAATGTCCCTGCTTGCAACAAACAGGGCCAGGTGGCGGAAACAATTAAACAATGGTTACAAAACAAAAGGTGAGAGTTGAGTTGACAGCTTTAGAATCACTGTTGCTTGCCACTTACAAAAGAAATTTGGACTCAGTCATTAGATGTAAATGATCAAATCTGCATTATAACTAATGAAAGGAAGGATGGCACCTAAATGGAAGAGACAGTGGCACAATGGTAATGTTACTGGATTTAGTGATCCAGAGGCCCAGGCTAACGCACGAGAGACATGGGCTCAAGTCCGTGCCATAGCACCTGGTGGCATTTACTCTCAATTAAAAAATCTGGAATTAAAAGCCAGTCCAATGGTGACCGCAAAACCAATGTTATGTTATTCTACAATGTTATGCCACAGGAAAGGAAGCGGGCTGCTTTTACCAATTCTGGCCTACTTGTTACATCAGCAATGGAGTTGACTTTTAACTGTCTTCTCAAATGGTCACCCAGCCACTCAGTTACATCAAGTATTTTGAAAGCTAAAGAAAGGAATGAAATTGGATAGACTACCTGGCATTGATGTTAGCCACTGGAACTGACCATCGCAAACCTAAGGTAAGTACTCAATTGTAAGGACTTCCTCAGTGAATATTTGATCAGGTACTCTGAAGAGCTCTAGCCATGGCCATTGAGAGACTGCTGTTCAGGGAATTTCTTCTTTCTGAGAGTGTTTTTTACTGCTTAACAGATGACTGGCAACATCTTGGAAAACACCTTATTTTTTGAGAACACAAGGAAATACCAGTGAAACTTAGGAAATTTACATCTGACACATCTTAAAAACCTCAAAATGGAGCTCCAGTATAAACAATTTCTTGGAATTGTAGGATCCCTACAGTGTAGAAGCAGGCCATTCAGCCCATTGAGCCCACAGCGACCGTCCAAAGAGCATCCCACCCAGACCCAACACCCACACCCCTGCCCAATCCCAGGAACCCTCCATTTCCCATGGCTAATCCACCTAGCCTACACATCCCTGGACACTGGCAAATTTAGCATGGCCAATCCACCTAACCTACATATCTTTGGACTGTGGGAGGAAACCTGGAGCATCCACACAGACACAGGGAGAATGTGCAAACTCCGCACAGACAGTTTCCCAAGGATGGAATCGAACCTGGGTCCCTGGTGCGAACCACTGCAGTGCTAATCACTGAACCATCGTGCTCCTCATATGCCAATATGCTTAGTTCTAACTATTACTATTTTTTTACTAGCCCAAGGCAGTCAATTTCTGTGCAGTGTCTCTCTCGACCAGCCTTCTATTCTCCACTCTCTGTACATTTCAGCTCATCCTAAACACTGCTGTTTCATCCTGTCCTTGTGGATCGATGTTAACTTCACTGTTTCCCTGCCAACAGCTCATTGAACCTTTTCATCCATATGTTTAAATCCCTTCATGGCCTTGCCCTTGAAATGTTCTCCAATGCTGCGAGTCCAACCACTCCTTAAAATCCCCTTCCCTATGTTCCTATACATATACAGAGATATCAAAATGCAATAATTAATAATTCTCAACCAGTCTGTGCAACCGCTGACACTGGTTTATAGCTAATTACTGCCACCAATTGATTAATGCATTATCAGCAGGCATGACTGACAGTCACCAAGGAAATTCAATAATATCACACAACATTTTTAAAAATGTATACCAATAAAACATGTGTCTTTCGTGTTTTACACATTACACTCTAGATTTTATTAACAATATTTTTAACCTGATGTGCTAATTAAATCAAAACAATTTCACACTCAGATGCTGCTCTGTGAATGAGATATTGAAATGAGGTAAATTCAATTTAGCAGAATAGCAAAATACTGAGAACAGACTTAGGTGATTAGGGATCTTTTCGAAGGGTTTAACAAACTCAGGAGATCAGATCAAATCAATGATCCCAATCCAATAAATAAATGAAACCTTTGTGTAAATGTGAGTTGGATAATATAGGCTGATCTAATTTTATTACTCTTTTAGGCTTTTCTCAAGCAGTCTCTGTCGTCAGAATTTATACTTACCATTGCCATCACTGACCACTGCATTACGTTCACTGAATTTTCCACATGCTTCATGTCACTTGACAATAAAGGGAAGAACACAGCTATTTCTGCACCAGAAATTGGGAAATAGACCAGACATGGGCACACCAGGTGGGTTTTACCACAATCAATTATAAATTTGTGGTCACCATTACTGAAACTTGGTTTCAATTCCAGTTTCTGAACTGAATTGAAACTTGACCAGATGCCATGGTGGGATTTAAACCCATGTCACTGGCGTTTTAGACATGGCCCCTGGATTACTAGTTCAGAGATGTTACTGCTGTGCCACCATCTCCACAGAGTGAGAGAAGAGATCAGTGGCTAGTGAACAGAATTTGTGTTGGAGACTAAAGACATTGACAATTGTCTTCCCAATGTTTAAATGAAGGAAATTATTTTCACTCAAAATTAGATTCTAACTAAGCATTCTGGCAATTTAAACATGGGGGAAAGGTTTTGAGGCACGTTGGTGAGGTACAGTTGGGTGTTGTCAGTGTCTATGTAAAACTGACCACTGTCTTTACATGATGTCAATCAAGACAGTATGTAAATGAGAAGAAGTAGGGGGCTAAGGGAGCATTGATTTTGGGCAGGAACATTTTTATTTAATGTATAATTGCAAGGAAATTTATATCATCAAGTCAAATATTTTCAACCAAATTCTACAGACTGTACCAAATGGGACAGTTTATAGCGAGACAATAGGTGCAAAGCATATTATACAATATCTATCCAAAAAAAGCCATGGAATTATCTGTAACCATAGAGATCAGCACCTTCCCTGTTTGCTATTTGTATCTATTACAAAGGGGATCAAAAATTCTGTTACGTTCATAGACAAAGATGTCTCAGTGAGAGACACAAGTTCCATTGAAAGAAATTATATGTTGTCAAGAAAGTACCTTTGTGTAATATGAATAAAATGCACAACAAAATATTTCAAATATACAGAAATGAGTCATTTTCCCTTTCTTTTATCAGTAATTCTACAATTAATGTTCTGTTTATTGTGTAATTATATTCTATTACTTCCAGTCATCCAACACCACTTTCTTATATTAGTTTTCTCATTACTCAAAATGGCAAAAGTCTTGGTGTTGGTGCACTTGATTTTGTGTCACCGTTATCTGCCTTGGCTTATACTTGGATTGCAAGCAGAACTGCAATATCTGTCCCAATGTGATGACCAGATACAAGTAATGCTTTGACAAATACATCCCTGAGAGATATTGTTACAGCTCACTTGCTGAGAGTGCCCAGCTGCAGTGTCCAATGATACGACCACACACCCTATGGTTAACAATGGTGCCTATCCCTACATAAAGATGATATTATCACTAGACTAGTAACATGGAGACTCAGGTAATGTTCTGGGGATCAAGGTTCAAACTGTGCCTTGGCAAATGGGGGAATATGAGTTCAGCAATACTCTGGAAATAAGAGTCGAATGATGACCACGGAACCGTTGCCAATTGTCGGGTAAAACCTGTTTGGTTCAAATGTCCTTCAGGGAAAGAAACTGACATCTTACCTGGTCTGGCCTACATGTGACTCCAGACCCACAGCAATGTGATTGACTCTTAACTGCCCTCTGGGTAATTAGGGATGGACAATAAATGCTGCCTAGCCAATGGTGCCCACATCCCATGTATAAATAAAAAAAAAATTAGTTGTGGTCTTCTCCACACAGTCAGAGTGATTTTGTAAGCTAGTCCGATGCATTTTTGATGATGCAATTGCTGATTGATGATGTACAGAAAAGCTGTGCTTTTAATGGAAGTGATCTTTAAATATGAGTATTCCTGCAAACATTACTTGGACTGCTATTTAGTCTGTGCCTGTAACTGCCCATTTATGCTGAGTGAATAACCACAAGGTCAATCCCTTTATCTCACTACCTGAATGAAGTGGGGTGCTGGTTTCTATGCTGTATTTGGAAGGATGCAAGCGAGTAATGTCATATTTTGCATTACTAACCACTGGGTAAGGTGCTGCCACCGACCCTCCTTTCTTGGCTGATTCTGAGGGCCAATCTAATTAGCAGTGGTAGAGCATAAACCACAACTAAGCTTTAAAAAGAGAAGAGGCATTTGTCTTACACCACGAGATGCAGTTTATTGCATGTTACTAATAGGTGCAAATTAGATTGAATATATGGCATAATCACAAAGACTATCAAGAGCTAGAGATGCCATGTTTGTCTCCATCAGGATGCTGTACTAAACCGCATCTTCTCCACCCAAAGATTGTGTCCCAACATCACCGAAGCTTCAATAGTAACTCTTCAGAGTTTACAACAACACATAACAAATAAATAACTGTACATGTTAGGGAGGGTTCACTCTGTACTTTTATGAAAATTTAAACATGTAATTGACCCATAAAGTGATCCAGAGAGGGACAAAGGTTATCACCTCATGGTGACAAGGGCAAGCAGTAACAGAAGAGTAGCAATCCAATGCTATTGTTATGCTGATTACATGGGTGAGAACGTTAAGCAGAAAATGAAAAGAAATGTAAAATTGGTAGTATGGCGCACTGACCTCTACATCGCCGAGGCCAGACGCCAACTCTCCGACACCACCTCCTACCGCCTCCTCGATCATGACCCAACACCCGAGCACCAAACCATCATCTCCAACACCATTCATGACCTCATCACCTCAGGGGACCTCCCACCCACAGCCTCCAACCTCATTGTTCCCCAACCCCGCACGGCCCGTTTCTATCTCCTTCCCAAAATCCACAAACCTGCCTGCCCTGGTCGACCCATCGTCTCAGCCTGCTCCTGCCCCACCGAACTCATCTCCACCTGTCTGGACTCCATTTTCTCCCCTTTGGTCCAGGAACTCCCCACCTATGTCCGTGACACCACCCACGCCCTCCACCTCCTCCAGGACTTCCAATTCCCGGGCCCCCAACACCTCATATTCACCATGGACGTCCAGTCCCTGTACACCTGCATTCCGCATGGAGATGGCCTCAAGGCCCTCCGCTTCTTCCTGTCCCGCAGGCCCGACCAGTCCCCCTCCACCGACACTCTCATCCGCCTAGCTGAACTCGTCCTCACACTCAACAACTTCTCTTTTGACTCCTCCCACTTCCTACAGACTAAGGGGGTGGCCATGGGCACCCGCATGGGCCCCAGCTATGCCTGCCTCTTTGTAGGTTACGTGGAACAGTCCCTCTTCCGCACCTACACAGGCCCCAAACCCCACCTCTTCCTCCGGTACATTGATGACTGTATCGGCGCTGCCTCTTGCTCCCCAGAGGAGCTCGAACAGTTCATCCACTTCACCAACACCTTCCACCCCAACCTTCAGTTCACCTGGGCCATCTCCAGCACATCCCTCACCTTCCTGGACCTCTCAGTCTCCATCTCAGGCAACCAGCTTGTAACTGATGTCCATTTCAAGCCCACCGACTCCCACAGCTACCTAGAACACACCTCCTCCCACCCACCCTCCTGCAAAACTTCCATCCCCTATTCCCAATTCCTCCGCCTCCGCCGCATCTGCTCCCACGATAAGACATTCCACTCCCGCACATCCCAGATGTCCAAGTTCTTTAAGGACCGCAACTTTCCCCCCACGGTGATTGAGAACGCCCTTGACCGCGTCTCCCGCATTTCCCGCGACACATCCCTCACACCCCGCCCCCGCCACAACCGCCCCAAGAGGATCCCCCTCGTTCTCACACACCACCCTACCAACCTCCGGATACAACGCATTATCCTCCGACACTTCCGCCATTTACAATCCGACCCCACCACCCAAGACATTTTTCCATCCCCTCCCCTGTCTGCTTTCCGGAGAGACCACTCTCTCCGTGACTCCCTTGTTCGCTCCACACTGCCCTCCAACCCCACCACACCCGGCACCTTCCCCTGCAACCGCAGGAAATGCTACACTTGTCCCCACACCTCCTCCCTCACCCCCATCCCAGGCCCCAAGATGACATTCCACATTAAGCAGAGGTTCACCTGCACATCTGCCAATGTGGTATACTGCATCCACTGTACCCGGTGCGGCTTCCTCTACATTGGGGAAACCAAGCGGAGGCTTGGGGACCGCTTTGCAGAACACCTCCGCTCAGTTCGCAACAAACAACTGCACCTCCCAGTCGCAAACCATTTCCACTCCCCCTCCCATTCTCTTGATGACATGTCCATCATGGGCCTCCTGCACTGCCACAATGATGCCACCTGAAGGTTGCAGGAACAGCAACTCATATTCCGCCTGGGAACCCTGCAGCCATATGGTATCAATGTGGACTTCACCAGTTTCAAAATCTCCCCTTCCCCTACTGCATCCCTAAACCAGCCCAGTGCATCCCCTCCCCCCACTGCACCACACAACCAGCCCAGCTCTTCCCCCCCACCCACTGCATCCCAAAACCAGTCCAACCTGTCTCTGCCTCCCTAACCGGTTCTTCCTCTCACCCATCCCTTCCTCCCACCCCAAGCCGCACCCCCAGCTACCTACTAACCTCATCCCACCTCCTTGACCTGTCCGTCTTCCCTGGGCTGACCTATCCCCTCCCTACCTCCCCACCTACACCCTCTCCACCTATCTTCTTTACTCTCCATCTTCGGTCCGCCTCCCCCTCTCTCCCTATTTATTCCAGTTCCCTCCCCCCATCCCCCTCTCTGGTGAAGGGTCTAGGCTCGAAACGTCAGCTTTTGTGCTCCTGAGATGCTGCTTGGCCTGCTGTGTTCATCCAGCCTCACATTTTATTATCTTAAAATTCTTAAACACCCTTTTATTCAAGCTATGTGGCCTGATCACCTCAATGTTATATGGCTTCCCTCCTCCACTGGTGTCAGAATGTGTATTGATGCACGGTTAAGTTCTTGTTCTCTGGTGACACACTCCAATTCCTTCTGCAAGGGGAATAGAAGATTTTAGACAGGTATTGTTAAATGCCCTGAAGGTATCTGAGGCAGCTTAACGATGCATGACTGTCTAGGAAGTAGCGGGAAGTGTGCTAAACAGAAACAAGTAGCTCTGAAGGCATTGGGAGCTCTTGAGGGTGTGTAAGTACAAGGATAGTAATGCATGAAGTGTCCAAACATGATTGGAAAAGAAGTATGACTGTGGGGGAGAATAAAATTGGTTGTGTTATTGCTAAAGTGAAATGCTGCAGGATTATGTAGAAAGTGAAGGAAATATGAAAGAGTTTCCTACCCGTGACAGTCCTGCTGAGGTTTTTGTTTTTGTTTTGACGCTAGATGCCAGAAAAAATGATGATGGCATTTATTTGCTTTTCCATCTGTAGTAGTTGCTACTGACTCAATGCAATGGGTACATTACGTCATTGGAGCAAATGATTTCCTTCTGTTATTTGATTGATTCCACAGCATATCCCTATCAGTATTAGGAAACCCGGGAGGGCCAGGATTAAACTATGCCACCTACAGCTTCACAAAATCACTTTTCACCACGTACCACTGCAACATACACTTTTTTCAAAAGAGGCTGCTGTCTGGCTTTAATGGCCTCTCTGCAGTCTTCCTCTCCTCCAAACTGGTGAGGTGGCTAAAAAGGAGTGTGATTTAGCAATCAGAACTAACCAAGCCTTTGACCTCACATGATGCTGTTGATTGACTGTGCCAGTGCTCCCAGGCTTGTGATATGCCCACTGCACTCGACTGAGGACAACACCTCTTGAACTTTCAGACAGGGACACACATGTAACACATGCAATATGCTTGCTGTGTAAGTTGCTGGTGTAACACTGATGTAACACAGTGCCATACAGCAACATTTCTGTCCCCTTGACTGACCACTGCTGACAGCCATGGCAAGCTGCTTGGCTCCATGTCCCCACTAAAAAGTAAGTCAACACTGAAGTACAGCATGTCTGCAAGTTCTTAATGATGCAGACAGTGTGCAGAAAGGCAAGGCGAAGGTGTTGCGAGCATCCAAGTAAGTGCAAAGTGAGTAAGGTTTAAGAGAGCGAGCTAAGAGCCCCGAGTTGCACCCTGCTTTGATAAGGGAGATGGAATCTGGTCCCTGTGGCCTGGGAACAGCATTGCAATGAAAGGTGCAGATGAGTTCCAAAGTGTAGTATTGAAGTGTATTGTAAGTGAGTCAGAGATGTGCCTTGCTAATACGGTGAGGCTGGTGTTTGACAAATACTGATCTCTGTGGAATGGGGAGAGGGTTTGTAGATGGTTGCTGCCCATGGAGCTTGCTGTGAGATGTTGGGGAATGTTGACCCATATGGACATCGGAGGAACAAGCAGCAAGCTGTAATTCCAGGTACCTGCACAGACTGCATGTTAGGAACTGTCACCATCCAGTAGCTCTGAACTGCCTGGGAAAATAGCAAACTGCACACAAATGAGGCTTAATTGGGAAATAATAAGATGTTGATGCATTCAAACAGTCCTCTTGCTGTCCATTAGAAAGATTCTCATCCACCTCACTTAACCTCAGGTAAACAATCTCAAAGTCAATTATCTCAATTTTCCTTTCTCACCACATTTTCCCAACTCATCACTGCCCATGAAAGGTTCCACCCCTGATTTGGGATTAAAACATAGGGAGAATTAATGAAATATTTGTTTCTGGTCATCATCAAGGTTTTAAAATAGATTTCTGGCTTGCTCATTAGTAAATAAATGCTCAATATTTCGATCTTCCTGTGTTTTCCAACAGGCATGACAAACTCACAAATTGCAAAGACAAAACACAAATCTCCAGGTGCAATACATTTAGGTTTCTATTGTATTTCAAACAGCATAACTGGACACTTTGCTAAGATCACTTAAGACGTCAACAAGAAAAGTAATAATTCTTGATAGTCCCATAAGTCTTTTAGGATCTGACTGTCTCATTGATCAAACAACATGTGATATTTCCAATAAGCTTTTCAATGTTATTACGTGGGACTCTCTAGCAGGTATTGGCACAGTAAATGATATGGACAATGACTACACAATGATGTGAGGCCAGACTGTTATCCAATATGTGTTTGATTCTAATAATAACGTAGATAATACTTGAATTGCTACTCTTCACGCTGGCGATGGGGAGAAGAGGGGTTGCTGCTGGATTACAAACAGCTCTCAATGTGTATTCAAATCCAATCCATTCATTGCTCAGCAACAAACCCTACTTAGAAATTACACATGGTTAATGCAAACATAATTTAACAAATGCTTTAACAAGAACATTACATTTGAGGTAGCGAGTTAAAGAAATTATGTAGTACTACAAATCCAGTGTCAATGGCATAGATGGTGATTCAATTAGCTACAGAAATTATGTTAATTTCTGTTACTTCTGCATCAGGAACTGCATCATGATACATTTTGACATGTACATATACATCTGCAAATCTTTCTCCTAATAACGTCCACAATTCTCTTCACAGGCATTTAGTGTTATCTTTAATTGAGTCAAAGTCAATTTACCTTTTGTTTTGGGCTTCCTGCTGATTTCAGATTTTCATTACAAATCATAATTTTCACATTCAAATTTCTGTTCTGTTTCATATAGTTTCGTATTAATTGAACACCTGTCCTTCAGTGATTCAGTGACAAATTTATGAACAGTGAACACTTCTTTTTTCATCTAATGGCATAGCTCTTAAGAAAACAACCACCTGCTGTATTATCAAAGTAGAGTGATCCTGGACATTTTATACTTATGCTAATGAGCCATCCACTACAGCTCTTAACAATGAGGAAGAGAACTGGAACATTTATGCACCAAAATCTCTATTTGTTCATGTGGAAATGCATCCACTACTGAAGTAAACCAACGCACCCCATTAAGAAAATGAATGCTGGCTAATCTGTTTTTTTATGGTTACATGAAAAAACATTAAAGATTTTGCCTACATGCTTCCAACCTTATTTAAAATTAGGTATAAAACAACTTTTGTTAAAAACCATGATTTTGGTTAAAAAATTGTGTTGTCATTTATCTAAATGATTTGGATGTGAACATAGCAGGTATGATTAGTAAGTTTGTAGGTGACAAGATTTAAAATAGATGGTGTAATGGACAGCGAAGAAGGTTACCTCAGAGTACAGCAGGATCTTGATCAGATAGGCCACTGGGCTGAGGAGTGGCAGATGGAGTTTAATTCAGAATCACGCGAGCTGCTGCAAATCTGGACAGGACTTATACACCAATTGATAAGTTCCTGCACAGTGTTGCCAAAAAAAGTGACCTTGGATGCAGGTTCATAGTTTCCTGAAAGGGGGTCACAGGTAGAAGGGTAGTGAAGATGGCACTTTACATGCTTGCTATATTGTTCAGTGCATTGAGTATAGGAGTTGGGAAGACATGTTGTAACTGTACGGGACATTGGTTAGGCCACTTTTGGGATACTGCTTTCAATTCTCACCTCTTTTGCTATAGGAAAGATGTTATCAAACTTGAAAAGGTTCAGAAAAGATCAACAAGGATGATGCCAGGGTTGGAGGGTTTGAGCTAGAGGGAGAGGGTGAATAGGCTGGGGCTACTTTCCTGCAGTGTTGGAGGCTGAGGGGTGACCTTACAGAGGTTTATAAAGTCATGAGGGGCATGGATAGGGTGAATAGTCACAGTCTTTTCCCAAGGTTAGGAGAATCAAAACTAGAGGGCATAGGTTTGAGGTTTGAAAGATCTAAAAGGGACCTAAGGAGCAACATTTTAATGCAGAGGGTGGTGTATGTATGGAATGAGATGCCACAGGAAGTGGTGGAGGCTTGTATACCTGGATGAGTATATGAATAGTTTCACTGGTATTTCCTTGTGTGCTAAAAAAAATGAGGTGTTTTCCAAGATGTTACCAGTCATCTGTTAAGCAGTAAAAACATTCTCAGAGAGAAGAAATTCTGAACAGCAGTCTCTCAATGGCCATGGCCAGAGTTCTTCAGAGTACCTGATCAAACATTAACTGACAAAGTTCTTCCCATTGAGTACTTACCTGAGGTTTGCGATGGTCAGTTCCAGTGCCTAGGGTCAATACCAGGTAGTCTATCCAATTTCATTCCTTTCTTTAGCTTTCTTAATATTTGATGTAACTGAGTGGCTGGTTGACCTTATAGAAGTTTATAAAATCGTGAAGAACATGGATAGGGTGAATAGCTACAGTCTTTTTCCAAGGTTAGGGAAGTCCAAACTAGAGGGCACAGGTTTGTTGAAAACTTTTTAAATTCAGAGAGTGGTGCTCTTATGGAATGAGCTGCCAGAGGAAGTGGTGGAGGCTGATAAAATACAACATTTAAAGGCATCCGGATGGATATATGAATAGAAAAGTTTTAGAGGGATAGGGGCCAAATGCTGCCGAGTGGGACTAGATTAGCCTGGACGAGTTGGACTGAAGACCTGTTTGCATGCTGTACATTTCTATGACTCTATAATGAATATTATGCAAAACTCAAAGATGCCTGCTCTTCATTGGATCACACAAACAAACCTGAATTTACTGTAGTCTATGAATGATTGCTGGCTGGTGCTTATTATCTTTCCTTGCCTGTTTAATGGCCTTTTGCAACAGGTCCTGAACGGGTCAAGGAACTCTCCCGCTCTTTAACTAAACTAATTTATGAATGTTTTAATGAACAGCACAAAGTCTGAGCCAGAAACCTTCTGTTAGAATATTGAATTCAATGTCAAATTGAGTGTGGAAAGCGAGATGAAGAGAGGGAGAGAAAATAAAACAAACAGAACTTTTTTCTCTTAAATCTTACATAATTAAAATCCAAACAATTTATACTCCATTGTCATTGAAATGAAGGATAAAACCATGGAATTACAAACAGTACCTAAAAAAAGAAAATCAAATTTTCAATGAGGAATCTTTTTTTTAAATCGACAACATTAGTACAGGAACTTCACACCATTCAATATATCTGAAAGAGGAGCCAGACAGTGAGGTGCGCTATTTTGTGCGCTTTACTATGGAGAGAAGCAGCTTGGACAACTCCTTGCAGATTTTAGCACTTAACTGCAAATTTATGCATGTTTGAATTTCCTGTCTGTTTTGCGCATAAATAATAGAGTGGCATTAGTTTCATGGTTATTTTTACAGTATATTCTGGCCCTATTTGTTTCCAAAAACACTGTGCATTTTCTGTACATTCCAAGAGCTCTCCAGAATTCCTCCTAAAGTCCTCCTTCAGGGCTATAACTTTGGTGCAGCTAAATTAATATTACAGAGCGGGAATGGCCGAACCCCTCGTACTTTTTCACCAAAACACAAGACCAAATCTGCTACAACAAGATTAAAGATTCCCTTCTAATAATTTGCCCTGAAACACCCAGCAAAGCTTGCCTTTCCCATTGTAATCCGTTAAAAGAGTGATTAAAAGAAAGAAAATCCCTGATCCACTTTGTAAATAACAAGAAACAATTTATTTATTTATTCAATGTCATCAGCACCATTGGTTTTTAAATTCAATTGGCTTTGAATCGCTGAATGCTTGGTTTAAATTTATTGGCCAAATTCAAACGTGTTGTCTTAGTAAAAATGCTGCTTGGCTGTTCGATACAAAACGTTTCAATTCAGGCATTCTCTATGCACAGTTCTTGTAAACACCCAAGCACAGCCGAAACACAATCTCTTAAAGGGTGAGGCACTCCTTTTCCCCACTATCGTGTTTTTAACCAACAATTCTAACTTCTTGCCTTTCATTTCACGAACACTCTATTGAACTTCATAACACCTCCCCACTTAAGAAAAAATGAACCATCATTATGAAAAGATGGCTTCATTTTTTTTCTAAGTCTTAATACTATTATCATGAAATATAGTGGCAAAAAATCTAAAGTTACACATTTTGTATTAATTCTGCATATATGTAACATTGGACCTTACCGGTTCCATCTTATCTACACATCTTCTTTTAAACTCGCATTAACACATCTGAAATAATATTTTAACAACCTGCAACATTCCTCAATTTGTAAATTAAAAGCCTATAACATAACACTCCAACGAAACAGTCTCATATTTCAGTCCTTAAATCTTACCAGAAAGATGAGAGGGTTGTGGTCTGTATACAAACTGTCTCTGAAATGTTATTTGTAACTTAAATTTTAAAATGTTGTAAGGCTTGTACCAAATTCAATAATTCCTCAATGGTGGAATATTTTCTCTGATGAACATTATGTTTCTTTGAAAAATATTCTATTGGTTTTTCAATTTTGCCATCATTCTCCTGCATCAACACAGTTTTAACCTCTATATCACTGGTGTCGATCATGACTTTGAAGGGTTTCAGGAAATTTGGTGTGCCTTGAACTGGTGCATTGGTTAAAACTGCTTTTAAGTTCCCAAATACCCTCTGGCATTGTTCTGTCCACCAAAATTTCATTCTTTAGCAAATCCGTCAGCCATCGCACTATTAAAATTCAACACAAACTTCCGGTAGAATCCACTAAGTCCCAAAAATCAAAGCACTTCTTTCTTCAAGGATGTTCTTAGGAATTCCATGATGGCTTTCGTCTTCACATTCCTCAGGGTCATCATTCCATGTCCAATGTTATGTCCCAAGAACATAATTTCTGCCTTGGCGAATTCAGTTTTTGCTAAATTTACAATCAGTTTTGCCTCCTGTGGTCTTTCAAAGAGCTCTGCCAAATGCTCCTTGTAATCTTTCCATGAATGGCTAAAGATCACCAAGTCATTTGCATAGACAGCACCAGTAGTCAATCCTGCCACAACTCTGTTCATTAGTCTTTGAAATGTGGCTTTGAAATGTGCGTTCTTCATACCAAAGGCCATTACTTTAAATTGATACAGCCCATTCGGGGTTACAAACACGGAAACTTCTTTCTCTCACTCTGACAAATGTACTTGCCGGTAACCATGGAGTAAGTCCAACATTTTTATATAAGTGACATGTCCAACTTATTCCACACGGTCCTCCAACCTTAGAATTGGGGATTTAGTTACGGCATTGACCTTCTGATAATCCATGCAGAGCCACTCAGTACCATCAGGCTTCAGAACCAACATGATCAGCAAATCCACTCACTTTGACTCAGCTCAACGGTGTCTTCTTGGAGCATCACTTCCACTTCCTTCTGTACCTGTGTGGCTTCAAGAGGATTAAGCCCGTAGAGGTGTTGTTTTACTGGAACTGCATTCATTATTTCAGCCACATGCACGATAGTATTAGTCCTCCCCAGTCTATTCCCACATATGTCCTCATGTTGCTGCAATAGGTCTTTCAGTCCAATTCTCTGTTCCTGAGACAGATAGCTCCCTACCCTGTCCTATTCTCTAAGGATTTCTTCATTATTTAACTTACTTTTAGGCTCATGAAAATCAAAAGATTCAGATTCTGATTCCTCACTCTGAGGGGCAGTAACTAACACCTATTTCTCTGGTATAACAAGGCGTAGAGCTGGATGAACGCAGCAGGCCAAGCAGCATCAGAGGAGCAGGAAAGCTGATGTCTTGGGTCTGGACCCTTCTTCATTTTTCCGAAGAACGGTCCAGACCTGAAACATCAACTTTCCTGCTCCTCTGATGCTGCTTGGCCTGCTGCGCTCATCCAGCTCAATACCTTGCTATCTCAGATTCTCCAGCATCGGCAGTTCCTACTATCTCTGAACCTATTTCTCTGGTTCCCTGTCTCTCTGATAGTAGGGTTTCAACGTATTCATATGACATACCCGATAATGTTTTTCCTATCTGACATCTTTACCAGAAAATGCACCTGACTCAACTTCCTCTCAATCTGATAGGGACCACTAAACCTTGCTTTGAAAGGATCTCCTACCAAGGGTGACAGCAACAATACTTTTTTCCCATGGGCAAATGTCTGAATTTTAGATTTCCTATCTGCTTGTGACTTCAGTAGAGGCTCTACTACCTTCAGATGTTGTCCAGCTAATTCACTGAATGTTTAGTCTTTCTCTCATCTCACATATATAATCCAATTGTGAGATCTCTGGATTCAGACTTAGTAACATTTCTTTAATTAATTTGAAAGGCCTTCTTACTTCATGTCTGAATATCACCTCAAATGGAATAAACTGAGTCAATTCATCTGGGGCATTTCTAATGGTAAACAACATAAATGGGATACCTTTATCCTAATCATTTGGATAAAATGGCAATAAGCCCTGAGCATGGTTTTTAGGGTATGATGCTAACTTTCCAATGCTCTCTGGGATTCTGGATGTTCTTGATTTAAAGTGTTTGATGCCTCAGCTATCCATGGCCTCCTTAAATAGTTCAGCAGTTAAACTGGACCATGGTTTGACTGACTCCCTGCATTGGCCATAACAGGTAAAAAAAGCAAGCAAGTCTTCCACAACCCTTTTTGCCCGACAGTCCATAATGGAATTGCCCCTGGAAATGTGGTAGACACATCCATTATGGCTAGCAAATGCTGGTTCCCATTTTTGATTTTCGGGAGGGGTCCTACACAATCAATCATTATCCCTGTGAAAGGTTCTTCAAATGCTGGAATTGGCATCAAAGATGCTGGTTTTATTATTGCCTGTGGCTTTCTTACCATCTGACATGCACAACAGGTTACGGCAAAATTCAACCATGTCCTAATGCAAACCAGGCCAATAGAAGTGCTTTTGGATTTTAGCCTGAGTCTCACTCCTAATTTTTAAAAATTAATTCATGGGATGAGGGCGTCGCTGGCTAGGGGAGCATTTATTGCCCATCCCTAATTGCCCAGATGGAAGTTAAGAGTTAACCGTATTGCTGGGGTCTGGAGTAACATGTAGGTCAGACCAGGTAAGGTTGGCAGATTTCCTTCCTTAAAGGACTTTAGTGAACCAGATGGGTTTTTCCAACAATCGACAATGGATTCACGGTCATCATTAGATTCTTAATTCCAGATATTTTATTGAATTCAAATTCCATCAGCTGCCATGGAGGGATTCGAACGTGGGAGCCCAGAACATTATCTGGGTCCCTGGATTAACAGTCCTGCGATAATGTGAGGCCATCACCTCCCCATTGGTTGATTTGTGTGTTACCCGTAGTACTTCCTGTCTGTACGCTAACAGCAACACAATCTGGTGCATTTTGGCCCATGTCTCCTCTGCACTAACCTGCCGAGGTCTCCATTTTTGCCTTAGGATTCTACCCTTGAGGTAATATCATTCAGGAACACATTCTGATCCCTTTTCCGAGTAGGTGTTATGATATAGATTTTTTATTGTCTCATCTTTTTGTGGTAACTCCAGTAATTTTTTGGAACTAAACACCTCTGCCTGATCCTTTAACTGCTTAGGTTCTTCCTTTATCATTGTCAAACAGGGTGTCAACCAACTTGATCTCAACTCCTTCATCTTTCTCTTTGGTTTTCCCCTCTTGCTTTAACTTATGTCTATAGGATCTTGTCATTGCACAGTCCAGAAAAATTCCAGGGTTTTTTTAAACTCCTCAGTTCCCTGATTTTCCTTCGGCTTCTCCAATGCAAAGGACATCATCTGTTTTGCTCCTGCTAAGTTGTCTTCATGAACGAACTGTATTCCAGGAATTGACACTTTTTCAATCACTCCTACTTTCATTTCCCCAGTCTTAATTGGGCTTTCCAACCTGATCTTAAGTAGGGAACACAAAATCTCTGTCCATCTATTTCACACATCACCACTCTCTTGGATAACGTTCTAGAAGGACTGCAAATACTTTCATCTCTTCCTACTAAAGACTGACCAGTCTATGCCTTTGCCGCTTTATCTCTAATCTTCTTTCCATTGACGTCACGTCACAAAAGTCTTTCTACTGATGATTCTGTTGTCTTGGATGTTTTTCCCTTCAATTTCTTCAGTGAGGACTTTGCATTAAAATGCGGAGGTACCTTTGATATAACTGACACGCCTCCTCTCCCATATCTCTCAATAATGTAACATCTTTACCTGTCCCCTGTTCTTCCTGAATAACCCTTACCTACAGAGGAGACGTATTTGTAGAGATGGGGCACTGTCTCACTGTCCAGCCCATGATTAGGTTGTGCATCTCCTGACTTCCTTCAGGATTTCCTTCACTACCTTCAATTAATCCCACTGGTTTAGCATCTTTTACATGCCCTTTTTCACAGGGTAAAGCGAAAAAGGGTATGTAAAAGATACATAATGAAAAATGAAGAAGAGCCCAGACCCGAAACGTCAGCTTTCCTGCTCCTCTGATGCTGCCTGGCCTGCTGTGTTCATCCAGCTCTACACTTTGTTATCCCTAATCCGCAATGAGATTAGAGGTTCCCTTCTAATAATGTCCTCTGAAACACCCACAGAGGCTTGCTTTTCCCCTGGTAATCTGTTAAAAGAGTAGTTAAAAAAAAGAAAATCGCTGATCTACTTTATAAATAATAAGAAAAAAATTATTTATTTAGCTCTAACATTCAAGAAATTAATAGAATTACTAACTAACTGAACAATTCCCCCTTCAACTACTAATTACTTCCTAACTCTTTTAAATTCTATTGGAATGCTGTTCGAGTAAACACAATTCCCACTTGTACAAACCCAGTTAATCAAAAAAGCAATAAATTGAAACTTAATCTCTCCAAGTTTGCACAGTCTATGCCTTTGCTGCTTTATCTCTAATCTTCCTTCCATTGACCTCACGTCAGAATAGTCTTTCTACTGATGATTCTGTTGTCTTGGCTGTTTTTCTCTTCAATTTCTTCAGTGAGGACTTTGCATTAAAATGCGGAGGTACCTTTGATGTGTCTTTTCACACAGCTCAATAATTTTATGTGGAAACCGGGTTTGTATCTCAGACGGCAAACTTGCTTTCGCTCCAGCTCAAGCTTGGCTATCCCCTCAGATGGCAATTGGGTCTTTCCTGATTTTCCAAATGCCCTCATCTTTATACGTGTAATGATACAATAGTATTTCTTATGTGGGATTGGTACAATGTCATCAGCACCATTGGTTTTTAAATTCAATTGACTTTTAATCGCTGAGTGCTTGGTTGAAATTTAGTGGCCAAATTCAAACTTGTTGTCTTAGTAAAAATACTGCTTGGTTGTTCGATACAAAACATTTCAATTCAGGCATTCTCTACGCACGGTACTTGTAAACACCCAAGCACAGACAATGCACAATCTCTTAAAGGGTCCAGGCACACTTTTTCCCCCATAATCATCTTTTTAACCAACTATTCTAACATTCTGCCTTCCAATTCATGAAAACTGTACCCAACTTTGTAACAATTATCATCTGCTTTTGTTCCATACTCTCTGTTCTTATTAATCTATTTACAAAGAGTAATGAAAATGGATTAACTGGATGTATTTGGGTCTGAAATGTAGCATGTTTGAAATCATGATCAATAAACAACAGCAACACGTTAACTAGAACACAGAAGATCATTTCTGAGTTAGAAATTAAACACCTGATGGTTACAGTGAAAAGGACATATCTGCATTCTTGCAATTGTGCTAACATAAAGGGAGATCTGTTAAAACAGCATCGAACAACATTTGTTGCTGCTATAACTGACATACTTCCTCTGCAATGATTCACTGTGCAGAATCTCACCTCATAAATGTGACCTAAATTCCCACTTTCCCTCCATCTGTCCATTTTGTTTCTTTAGCATTGTCCCAAGAAGCAACTATTACTTTCACAAGTTAATAGACAATAGACAATAGACAATAGGTGCTGGAGTAGGCCATTCAGCCCTTCGAGCCAGCACCACCATTCATTATGATCGTGGCTGATCATCTACAATCAGTATCCCGTTCCTGCCTTATCCCCATAACCCTTGATTCTACTATCTTTAAGAGCTCTATCCATCTCTTTCTTGAAAGTATCTAGAGAGTTGGCCTCCACTGCCTTCTGGGGCAGAGCATTCCATATATCCACCACTCTCTGGGTGAAGACGTTTTTCCTCAACTCTGTTCTAAATGGCCTACCCCTTCTTTTTAAACTGTGTCCTCTGGTTCTGGACTCACCCCATCAGTGGAAACATGCTTCCTGCCTCCAGAGTGTCCAATCCCTTAATAATCTTATACGTCTCAATCAGATCCCCTCTCATCTTTCTAAACTCAAGAGTATACAAGCCTAGTCACTCCAATCTTTCAACATATGATAGTCCCGCCATTCCGGGAATTGACCTTGTGAACCTACGCTGCACTCCCTCAATAGCAAGAATGTCCTTCCTCAAATTGGGAGACCAAAACTGCACACAATACTCCAGGTGCGGTCTCACCAGGGCCCTGTATAGCTGCGGAAGGACCTCTTTGCTCCTATACTCAATTCCTCTTGTGATGAAGGCCAGCATGCCATTTGCTTTCTTCACTGCCTGCTGTACCTGCATGCTTGCTTTCATTGGCTGATGTACAAGAACACCTAGATCTCGTTGTGCTTCCCCTTTACCTAACTTAACTCCATTGAGATAGTAATCTGCCTTCCTGTTCTTGCCACCAAAGTGTATAACCACACATTTATCCACATTAAACTGCATCTGCCATGCATCCGTCCACTCACCTAGCCTGTCCAAGTCATCCTGTATTCTAATAACATCCTCCTCACATTTCACCCTGCTACCCAGCTTTGTGTCATCAGCAAATTTGCTAATATTACTTTTAATGCCTTTGTCTATATCATTAATATATATCGTAAACAGCTGCGGTCCCAGCACCGAACCTTGTGGTACCCCAATGGTCACTGCCTGCCATTCCGAAAGGGAACCGTTTATCACTACTCTTTGCTTCCTGTCAGCCAGCCAACTTTCAATCCAACTCAGTATTTTGCCCCCAATACCATGTGCCCTAATTTTGTTCACCAATCTCCTATACGGGACTTTATCAAAGGCTTTCTGAAAGTCCAGGTACACTATATCCACTGGCTCTCCCTTATCCATCTTCATAGATACATCCTCAAAAAATTCCAGATTAGTCAAGCATGAATTCCCCTTCGTAAATCCATGCTGACTCTGACCTAGTCTGTTATTGCTATCCAAATGAGTCGTAATTTCATCTTTTATAATTGACTCCAGCATCTTTCCCACAACTGACGTCAGGCTAACCGATCTGTAATTTCCTGTTTTCTCTCTCCCTCCTTTCTTGAAAAGTGGGACACATTTGCCACCCTCCAATCCGCAGGAACTGATCCTGAATCTATAGGACCTTGGAAAATAATTACCAATGCGTCCACAATTTCTAGAGCCACCTCCTTAGGTACCCTGGGGTGCAGACCATCAGGTCCCAGGGACTTATCAGCCTTCAGACCTAACAGTCTATCTAACAACATTTCCTGCCTAATATAAATACCCTTCAGTTCGTCCATTACCCTCGGTCCTTCAGCCACTACTGCATCTGGGAGATTGCTTGTGTCTTCCCTAGTGAAGACAGATCCAAAGTACCTATTCAACTCATCTGCCATTTCCTTATTCCCCATAATAAAATTATTCTATAAATCAGAGGAAAATACCAGTGAAATTCAAAAGGAAGTCTACAAAACATTAGTTAAAGAAGAAAAAGGAAATATTTTCAACAATTAAAACATAGGATCCCTTTGTTCTGCTTTACAAGACAGCTTCAGACAGACTCAATTACATAAGATCAAGTTATCGAAGCTTTAGCTAGCTCTCAAAAAATGCAACTTTCCATTTAGCCAGTAGAGGGTAGTCACAATCTGCTGAATCCCGGACATGAATTGATTTATATGTTTTAAACTATGTGCATAATTACAATGCAGCCATCTCAGTCAGCAATTAAATTTTGCTACTAATTCTATCGGCTTTTGAGATTCGTGACCATAGAATGGTGTTACTGGCTCAAATTTGTCCTTGCCTGCATTGTTCATTACTGAGTTTTATTTTGTTTCCTAGACAACAGCTGCATTTAAATGTCCTGATAGCCATGGAGATTGGATTAACTCAGAAGTCTTTCAGAGCTAACCACCCAAACACAGATTAATTGAATCATTCTGTAACCTTATGAATGCCTTTGCCTATAACTACTATCCGCACTCCACATTCATCAATATATTGTATGTTAATATTGCATAGCAACAGATTGGATGCTGAACTAACTGTGTTAAATCCAACAAAGCTCCATCACTCTTGTGGAGTTCTTGGTCTTCAGGTGCTAGACTCCAACTTGGCACATGATCAGCCATTGCAATGATTCATCTATAGCTATGAAGTTGGATGGGAGTATTCGTGGACTGGAAGGCAGGATGTTAGAATTTGTTGTTTGCAAAATGATAAGGGGGAAGAGTGCGTTGTCCCTGTAAAAGATTATGTCTTGTTTTTTTCTACGTTTAGATATTTTTTTAAAAATGTGCATGTGCACAGAGAGCTCCCAAAATTGAAACATTGAATCTAAAGGCTGATGATTAGAAATCAAGGCAGTAGTCTTGTTTCGTTAGCAAGGCAACCAGTTTGAATCAACCAATTAATTTAAGCCAGGCCCTGGATACTAAAATCCAATTACATTTAAATCTGATGGTTTTGACAACATAGAACCAATTCTATTCTAAGAAATTAATAGGTCATCAAGGGTATAAAAGAAGAGAGCATTTGAAAATTAGCATGAGAGTAAGTGCCATCTGTTACGAGAACAGCTCTCTACAGCCATTAGCTCTAAAGAAAGCAAAAGTCACTAGCTCTCACTGAAATCTCCAAGCTCTCAGAGTAAGCACCATCTAAATAAAGGTAGTATGGGACTCTTAGCTAATATTCCTGACACAAGAATTCAATGGAGAAAGGTGTTCTTGACTGGAGATCAGTGGAGAAGGCAAACGATATTCTGGAAGACTTAACCTGGCTGTAATTTTGAGAGTTAAGTTTTAAGTTATTTTTTATATTACTTTGATTTATATAAGTTGGACTTATATTTATTGGAGCAGCACACATTAGAACTTTGTTTTATTCAGGATTAGTTAGTAGTTAAGGGTGAATTATTTGGTTTGTGAGTAGTTCTGTCAATTTGTCTACTCTTAGAGTTGGATAAATAAATTGTTACCTATTGATTATAAATGAGTATCAGGAATTTTTTTCATTTAACCAATCCTTTTAAACAGATTATGAGGCGAGGCTAGTTTGTCTGGTTGTTTCGGTTTTGGTTATCAGAGAGGGGTTGACCTCTGCTTTGTAACACTACTGAAGAAATGCTACTTACCGATGTGTAATTATCAGAATTAGGCTTTTGTATATAGGCATAGATTTAAAAAAACTTGATTGTTGAGATGTGTTAGAACCTCTATGTTAACTTGAGGTGGTTTGAGTAATCTCACAGTGAAGGTATTGAATCTTTGCTAATGACATCAAGCTGCAGCACAACAGTGGCTGACCAAAAAAAACATTAGCGGATAAAACAGAATCTAAGTTGGACCACAACATCTGAAAAATCTTGGTTTAAGCGGTTAGAAAAGGATTATCCACTATGCACATAGGAGATCTCAGAATTTCTACATCGACCATGAAGTTTTGGGTAGCGTAGATAGTACCTCAAACTCCACTGCCAAAAAATCAATTTTAAGCGAGATAAGATTACTTTCATGAAACAAAAGGTCAAAATGAATTTAAGCATTCAAAGAAAACTTTGTAATCTCAAAAACAGGCTACATGAGGCAGCTCAACGACTGCAAACCACTAGTGGAACATTAGCCAAGGAGAGTCAGAGTACGAAGTCCAAATTGCATCAAGCTAGTATTGAGAATTCAGAGGTTACCAGTCTATGGAAAAGCAAGCTGGAATCTACGATTGATTCTTTTCAGTAAGCCATGGGCAGACTGAAGGTCTGTTTCACTAAACAAGCAGGAAGCCAAAGTACAGAGTTTCTAGGTCTGAAAGATGTCTTAGAAAAGTTTAAAGCTTTAAATCATACAAGATTTGAAAACTATATGAAGAAAACAGAAGAACTAAAATCCCATTCATTAGTAGCTCATACATTAGAAATGCTGTAGCACAAACTGTGAAGATAATGCAATGGAGAATCAAATAAATTCCACATTGTGGCCAAAGAGGTTTAAAAGACACCAGTGGAAAATATTGGCCACAGAACACGTATCCAAAGAAATACAAAATCTAAATGCCTTTCCTATTACTTTTACCTCCTACACTGAAAATGTGGATGCTAATTTTGAGCTTTTAATCAAGTCTGCAGATTATATTTAAATATTCAAGTTTCTTCTGTTGCGCATGATAATGATATCCTGCTTTCTGTAGAAGTTTCTGAAGAGTTGGGTAGCGGCCCCAAGCTGAAAGAATTATGGTAGTGATACTGTTACCCACAAAAAGAGAAATTCTAAGCTAGGCAGTAGCAAGGTAATCATTATTCTTTTGTCTTCAACAAAGTCTGAAGATTGCTCTTCATCCTTTCTGTCTATCTGATTCATTTGTGAATGAGATGTTAAATATTTCTTCCATCGTCACAGCCAAGTTAAGGATGCAGTTGTGAAGTTCTTCATGGGAGCAGATAGCAATTCATATTATCAAGCAGTTACTTCAATTTTTCCAGAAAGGGCAAAAGATGGGAAGGAGAAGCAAAAGATGAAGACTTTGAGAATTTCAGTTCCAAGGTTAAATTTTGATGGTTAGAGTTCATTTGATTTATCTCTTGAATTAGTCCTTCCTTGATCAGTTTAAAATGATTTTTAGCCTCATGTTTTGTAAACGTCACAGCACAAGTCCCAGCTGTTGTGAGAAGCTGGCATTCCATTCCAACAGTGTGTCTGCCCTCCAAGGAGATGATAAGGGAGAGCACATGTCGTTGAGTTCCTCAAAATGAGCTGTGAACACTTGGAGATTAGCACACTAGAAGGAAGGGACTTGGTGTGTATGTATGTGGAGAAAATAGAGATGGGATGAAAATGTAAAAAGTTTATTGTTTATATGGGTAACAGCTGATGAGTGAAGCAATTGTACTATTGGGACAGTTGTAGTATATGTGAATAGTTAGAATGTATCAACGGTGGTGTCAAATCACACAGAACTGGGCCCTCTTCGGACCAGATGATGAAAGGCTTTAACCCCTTCAAGCTGGCACATCAAATACTCTTAATTCTCTTTTAATGTAGCTATATTACTCTTCAATTAAAACAGGACACTTTGGGGTGGTGTCATAGGCCCAACCATCTTCATCAGCTTCATCAATGACCTTCCCTCAACCATAAGGTTAGAAGTTGAGAGGTTTGTCGATGAACACACAATGTTCAGTGCCACTCACAACTCCTCAGATACTAGAGCAGCCTGTGCCTAAATGCAGTATAACCTAAACAACATCCAGGATTGGGCTGACAGGTAGCAAGTAACATTTGCACTATGCAACTGCCATCAACAACCAACTCCAAAAATGAGAATCTAGCCATTGCCCCTTGATATTCAGTGGCATTACTGTCACTCAATTACTGATGATCAATGCATACCACCTCCTGACTCCCTAAAGCCTGCCTACCATCTAAAAGGCACAAGTCAGGAGTATGATGGAACATTCACCACTTGCATGAATGTACACAGCTCCAACAACACTCAAGAAGCTGATGCCATCCAAGATCAAGCAGCCTGCTTGACTCCTTATTCACAAGCAATCACTTCCTCCACCATTAACGTTCAGAAGCAGCTGTGTGTATTAGTTACAAAACGCTCCTGGGAAATTTACCCAGGCTCATTAGACGGTTCCTTCCAAATACACAGCCATTTTCTTTTAAAAGAACAACGGCAGCCAATACATGGGAACACTGCAAGTTCCCCTTCAGCCATTCCGCATCAGATTGGAAAAATGTTGCTGTTCCCTCAGTATCACTGGGTCAAAATCCTGGAACTCCTTCTCTAACAGCATTGTTGAGCACCTACAGCAAATCCACTGTAAGGAGGCAAACATGGATGGCAATATGTGCTCAGGGGATGCTCACATCCCACAAGTGAATAAAAAAATTACCTTCTCCAATTTCATGTACTTCTTGTGGAAACCAAATCTGCATTCTCTTCACTTTTTAGGTAACAACATTTCTCTCAAACTTCTGTTTGATTTTTGCATGACTATCTGAAACGTGCGATCCCTTGGAGGAGGAAATTACTGCAGATGCTGGAATTTGTATTGAAAACAAAAAATTCTGGAAATCACAGCGAGTCAGGTAGCATCCACGGAGAGAGAGCAAGCTAACCTATTGAGTCTAGATCACTCTTCATCTTCTAGGCTCGAAATGCTAGCTGATCCACTCTCCATGGATGCTGCCTGACTCAGTGTGATTTCCAGTATTTTTTGTTTTCAGCATTTACGCATTGGTCCCCACAAATAGAAACACTTTCACTACATCTGCCCTAACAAAACTAATCATAATCTTAAAATTTCTTTTAAGTCGGCCTCAGTTTTCTCTTTTCTAAGTTTCTTCATCTTTCCAGTTTATTTTTAGCCCCTCATTTCTAAAATTGTCCTTGTAAGTCATTTGCACCTTTTCCAATGTTCCAAAATCATCTATATAATATGCAGGACAACACCACAAGTTTAACTGAACCAGCCATATAAGTATCGTGACTACAAGAACGGGCCACAAACTGGGAATTATGTAATAACTAACTCACCTGCTGGCCTGGACCAAGAGGCCCAGGTTCAAGTCTCACCTATTCCAGAGGTGTGCAATAACATATGTGAACAGGTTGTCTAGCAAAAATGGGTTATGACCTGTTCCTCAACTATGAGACACAAATCAGGAGTGTGATGGAATAATTTCTACTTGCCTGGATGGATGCAGCTCCAACAACTATCAACAAACTTGATAATCACCCAGGAAAGGACAATCTGCTTGACTGGCAATATATCCACCATCCTAAACAGTCACTCCCTTGAGTCATATGGCAGCAGTATGTACCATCTAAAAGATGTATTACAGCAACTATGTAGGACTCCTTTGATAGTGCAATCTTTAATATCTAGAAAATCAAAGGGCATCTGACACGTGGGAATGCCATTAACTATAAATTCATCTCAAGGTCACGTACATAATCCTAATCTGAAATGAAATTACTATTACTGAACCACTGCTGGGTCAAAAAAGTGGTATTCTCTCTGTAACCATATTGCAGGTGCACTTACTTACAGTAGATCTAATGCAGCAGTTCAAGAAGGTGACTCAGCACCATCTTGTCATATACAGCAAGGAATAGGCAACTAATGCTGTCCATGTCACTTACATGCCAGATGAGACACTTGTTAAAAACCTACAATGGTGAGTCCATATTTCACCTTGATAAATGGTGAGATGCAATCACTGTGCCTTTTAATATGCAGTAGCCCTCTGGCAGTGCCATTGCACTCCATGGACAGCTATTGAAAAAGAGCAAATGCAGCACCACAAAGTATGATTGATTGCAACAAGGGTACCTGAAGAATCTCAAATGAGTAGAAATATATTGAAGCTCAATCCACCTAATGAAGCTCTTGAACCATTTTACATTCAGATTGCTCTTGCTTAGAGTTGACATAGGAACTAAGAACTAAGTGATCCCCTTCTGCTTTGTACATCTAGCTTCCAAGTTACTACATGCAAATTTGTAAAGTACTGATCCTGTTGCAAATGCAAAACTGAAGTAACATCAACATTCTTCGGAAATAGGAAGACTAAATGAAACATGCAACATGACAGCTAGAAACCATAAGAAACTATAGAGTATGAACACAGCCCAGTTGATCATGCAAGCCAACCTTCTGTCCACTGACTCCATCTGTATTTCTTGCTGCCTAAGGAAGGCAGCCAACATAATCAATGACCCCTCTCACCCTGGTTATAATCTCTCCCAACGTCTTTTGTCAGGCAGAAGATGCAAAAGCTTAAACACATACAAACAAGTTCAAGAACAGCTTCTTCCCCCCACCCTGTTATTAGACTTCTGAACGGACCTCTCAAATTTAAAATTTTTAATGTTGATCTCACTCTCTGTACACCTTCTCTGCAGCAAAACATTGTATTCCTCACTCTGTTCTACTACCCTTATGCACTTTGTATGGAATGATTTGCTTGGATTGGAGGCAAAACAAAGAACTTTTCACTGTAATCAGTGATAATGGGAACTGCAGATGCTGGAGAATCCAATATAATAAAATGTGAGGCTGGATGAACACAGCAGGCCCAGCAGCATCTCAGGAGCACAAAAGCTGACGTTTCAGGCCTAGACCCTTCATCAGAGAGGGGGATGGGGAGAGGGTTCTGAAATAAATAGAGAGGGGGGGGAGGCGGACTGAAGATGGAGAGAAAAGAAAATAGGTGGAGAGGAGAGTATCGGTGGGGAGGCAGGGAGGCGATAGGTCAGTCCAGGGAGGACGGACAGGTCAAGGAGGCGGGATGAGGTTAGTAGGTAGGAAATGGAGGTGCGGCTTGGGGTGGGAGGAGAGGATAGGTGAGAGGAAGAACAGGTTGGGGAGGCAGAGACAGGCTGGGCTGGTTTTGAGATGCAGTGGGGGAAGGGGAGATTTTGAAGCTTGTGAAGTCCACATTGATACCTTTGGGCTGCAGGGTTCCCGTACATGTAATAATAATAAATCAAATCATCTATGACAATTATGACGACTTGCATTTGTACGTTATGCTTGTGAGTCTTCTATTAAAACATAGGGAGAATACAATATAACTGTGAAAATATAAAACAAAGCATTTGGGTAGAATTATTGAGTGTAATTATATATATATATTTGTATGGATTCTTGGCCCCATCAGAAAACAGTTCATGTGCAAAAGAACTTGATCCACTAATTTTTGATCAAGTTTTATCTTAATTTCACTGAATACTGAAGTGTTCTGCCAGTGGGTTGGCATGAATAAATTCTCCTCATCAACGCATATCAATTAAAATGAAACTGAAACTTAACAGTAGAACCGCAACTTTTCTGGAAAGTGCAAAAATTACTTTTCTAAATTCAACTGTTTAGAAAACAACCATAAAAATGATGGGTAGTGGAATCCTTATACAAGTCCATATCGTCATATTCCAGGCAGACAAAGGTTCCAGGTATTATGGCAAATTGCAAACTGTATTTGGTGTTGAATGTTATCGAACTACCTTCTTTTTAAAGGGGCTCTGAAAGACTGACAAGATGGCTGCCAAGAGTCAGGTGACCTCTGAAAATTCCACAGAGACACAAAATAATTTCAAGCTTTTTTTCATTCATTCACAGGAAGAGGGTGAGGCTGGCTCGGCCAGCTTTATTGCCCAACCCTAACTGGGTTAAGAGTCAACCACATTGTGGTGGGTCTAGAGTCATGTGTAGGCCAGACCAGTTAAGGGTGGCAGGTTCCCTCCCAAAAGAACATTAGTGAATCACAGATGGGTTTTTATGACAATGGAATTATGGTTACCTTTAGACATTAAATTCCAGATTTTTATTGGATTCAAATTGTGGTTGGCTGGCTCGCTGAGCTGGTTTGTTGTTTTGCAGGTGTTTTGTTACCATACTGCTCTGATGATGTTACCAGCACGGTAATGAAACGTATGCAAAACAACAAACCAGCTCAGCGAGCCAGCCAACCTCAACATCCACAACCCGAGCTACGGATCTACTACAAAACCTTAGAGATCTGCTGGTGCAACACGCTCAAATTGGCGAGAAGACGGGAAAGCTCAACATGCAAACAACTCTACTTCCTACATGGTTGCCTCAGGAACCAGGTATTACCATGTAGTGTGAGATACAAACCACCCATCAACAACCCTCAAGCCCACAAAACAGCAGAACAAAGCAGCCTCAAGATAGTAAGGGTAACGATAAATGAGACACACAACCGGCTCCACAAATACAACAGGGAAATTACACGTTAAAAAATGTTATTCCAGGAAGTTACCAATCAAGATGGACAACTGACATGGAACGAGCCATTAACATCAGCCAACAAACCACAAGAGCCAAGAAAAGACAGACCCTTCAAGACAGGCTAGCCACACTTACCCACAAAAATGACAACAAGAGACAGGCACATGAATAAGGAATCTCTTTCCGACAGGAAACTGACAGACACAATAAAGCCGTTCTCACCCGAGGACTGAACTACAACCACAGGGACGCCAACAAAATGGAATTTCTAGCTACAATGGAAGCCACACTCGAGATCAACAATATCAACAAAGAAACACAACAAACGATAAAGACAGACAGTAGTCCCAAAACTAACCAGAAGGAGTGAACCCAACATCCTCAACACACAGGAAAGACAAGCCCTGGACGGATTAAAGAAGGACAAGAACATCACGACACTACCTGCAGTCATACGGCGCATGACAGTGATAATGAATAAAAGGGATTACATCTCCAAGGCACAAACACTGCTCACCGACGAGAACGCATATCGGCTAGTACAGGCTGACCCAACACTACAACTAGGCAACAAAATCCTGTACATGCTACAAAGACTTAAACAGACAGGACAGATCAACAGAACAGGCTTCTTGAAAATGAAACCTGAAGGAACCAACACAGCTCAATTCTACGGCCTCCCTTAAGTGCACAAGCCGGAATTCCCCCTCAGACCCATAGTCTCCCTACCAGGGGCTCCATCGCACAGATTAGCCAGAGAACTACAAAGAAGACTCAAGCACCCAGTCAACAAGTCACCCCACTCCATCCACTCAGCCCAAAAATTCCTCAATTCCATCAAAGATATGAGGATAGACGCTGAGGAGATCATGATATCGTTTGATGTCACCACCCATTTACATCAATAGACATGCCACTACCAACGGAAACAATGACAACACTACTGGAACAAGAACACGACCCCAGTGAAACCATCTCTCAGGACAATATGCACAAACTATTGGACCTATGCCTGACCAGCCACTTCACCTTCAACGGCCAAACTTACGAGCTAATCAATGAGACACCCATGGGATTGCCTATCTCCAGACTCATAGCAGATGCAGTGACACAATGACTAGAAAGAACGGCCCTTCCACTAATCCAACCTAAACTGTGGATACGCTATAAAGACGACACCTTTGACATCATTAAACAAATTAGAGGAGGCACACAAACTTATAAACAATACCCTCGCCATAATAAAATTCACCAGAGAGGAGGAGAAGAACAAACAGCTCCCATTCCTGGATGCCATGGTAGAGCGCAAGACAAATGGGGAACTGCAATCGAAAGTACACCAGAAAGCCACACACACAGATCAGGTACTGAACTTCAACAGTAACCATCCCAGCACACACAAACCAAGCTGCGTGCGAAAACTATTTAAAAGGGCAACAACACACTGCAGCAACACAGAACTACGCCAAGAGGAAGAAGAATACCTTTCCAGGTTTTCAAGGATAATGGATATTCAAAAAAACTGTGTCACGAGATACCTACACAAACAGCATCAGAACGTTTCTACATGCCCCGACACACTCATCACGCTATCCTACATCAGGAACACATCGGAACTTACCACAAGACTCCTATAATCACTCGGCATCAGAGTACCACACAACCCCAGGTCAACCCTATGACAACTGCCCACCCGAACTGCTCACCCACTCCCCGCCATGGGCAGGACCAATGTCATCTACAAGCTCCCTTGCACAGACTGTGAGAAACACTACATTGGACAAACAGGAAGCAAACTAACAACAAGAGTCCATGAACACCAACTGGCTACAAAAAGGCACGACCAATACTCACTCATCTCAATCCACACGGACGAGGAGAATCAAGACTTCAACTGGGACAACACCAAGACCCTGGGACAGGCTAGGCAGAGACAAGCACGAGAATTCCTGGAAGCATGGCACTCCACAAAGCATGCTATAAGTAAACACATTGAAATCAACCCACTATACTTTCCACCATGAAGGGAAACCGGAAGTGAGGCAATCCATCGCATTGGACCCCAGAGTTTAAAAACCAGGTGGGAAAACACACTGATGCTTCACCTCAGGCTGTACTGAGTTACCCAGCAATGGTACTGAAACGTCTGCAAAACTCCAAACCAGCTCGGCGTGCCAACCAACCTCAACACCCACAACCCGAGCTACAGATCTACTCCAAAACCTTGGACTCAAATTCTTCCATCTGCTGTGGCAGGATTCAAACCACAGCATTACCTGAATCTCTGGATTAACAGTCTAGCGCTAATACTCTAGGCCGTTTCCACCTCTTAAGTCCTTTGAAGTTTCCTTCTGAAAAATCACCATGGTATGTCCTTCCCCTTTGAATGGCTATATCAACAAAGTATTTGTGAAATTCACTCCTGCTACATTCAAAGTTATCTCAACCAGCCAACAGAAAAATAGCAGGCATATTTTTCAGACAGAAATTCATACATCTTCTTGCTTTTTTGCATAAAAATTCCTAAAATGGCTCACATTGCGCAGATTGACTCTCTGTAAAGCAACAAGAGGGTCTGGCTCAGTAAATAATTGTGTTAGTAGAGGGTTGGTGGATTGACAGCTGATGTATGCAAGAGTAATGTCATCACTTCCACAGGCTTTGATTTGCTGAGGGATCAGAGAGGAATTTTCCAGATTCTCTTTTCCCTTATTGGTACTCGTTATTTCTGTTATTTTACCCTCCTAGGAGATTACACATATGTATGGGGTTAGGAAGTTCTAGCCACGAAGAGAGGGCATCCTGTAAGAATCAAGTAGACCATTTCCTGCGTGTCTATCTAGTCTAGCCTCATATTTCCTGGCTGTAATGAATAATTTTGGTTTATCCAGGGATGTCAGCAAACCTTTAATGCTTTAATAAAGTCGCAATTAGTCACTTGCTGGTACAGAATTCGAGTATTGCTGAATAAAGAGATATTCCATCAAAGCTTTTCATTTTGTACTGATCGATCCAAATGCAGGACTGTCAAATTTCAGAGAAAACATATGCATAGGATCCTGATTGATAGACAAGTTGACACACATTAATCAAGGCATTGCCATCAAAAACATACCAGGGAACGGTTGTCCCTCATGCTGTTGTTTAAATTAGAAACAAATGCAAATCATCTCTGAATTATCAAGGAGTTGCCATGGAGAATGTACCAGGGAACAGCTGCCCCCATACTCTAGTATGATTGAAAAGTATGAAAATATGCAGCTTCTAGCAAGCATACATGAACCGCTTTGCAAGTTCGACTGATAGTGTTGAATTATTAATATAATTCATAGCACGCTTGGAATTGTTCGGCAACTGGGTCCAATTGCAAATCACATCCAATGTTGGACACTATGTCCTAAGCTTGGGTTTATTAAGTATTGTCAGTACTTTGTGCTTGCAGTACACAGCAAATAGGGTATTTTGTTTCAGAGACAGAAGGAATTGCAGATGCTGGAAAATCTCAGATAACAAGGTGTGGAGCTGGATGAGCACAGCATGAGCAAGCAGCATCAGAGGAGCAGGAAGGCTGACGTTTCAGGCCGAGACCATCCTTCAGCAGTGGGGAAGGGGAAAGGGGTTTTGAAATAAAGAGAGAGAGGAGGAGGCGGATAGAAGATGGATAGAGGAGTAGATAGGTGGAGAGGAGACGTGCAGGTCAAAGAGGCGGGGATGGAGCCAGTAGAGGTGCGTGTAGGTAGGGAGGTAGGGATGAGATAGGTCAGTCCAGGGAGGTCAGACAGGTCAAGGGGGCAGGATGAGGTTAGTAGGTAGGAGATGGGGATGGGGCTTGGGGTCAGAGGAAGGGATAGGCCAGAGGAAGGACAGGCTAGGGAGGCGGGGACGATCTGGGTTGGTTTTGGGATGTGCTAGGGGGAGGATAGATTTTGCAGCTTGTGAAGTCCACATTGATACCATTGCATTGCAGGGTTCCCAAGCGGAATATGAGTTGCTGTTCCTGCAACCTTCGGGTGGCATCATTGTGGCACTGCAGGAAGCCCAGGATGGGCATGTAGTCTGAGGAATGGGAGAGGGAGTTGAAATTGTTCACGACTGGGAGGTGCAGTTGTTTAGTGCGAACTGAGCATAGGTGTTCTGCAGAGCGGCCCCCAAGCCTCTGCTTGGTTTCCCTGATTTAGAGGCCACAACGGGTACAGCGGATGCTGTATACCATGCTAGCAGATGTGCAGGTGAACATCTGCTTTATGTGGAAAGTCTTCTTGGGGCCTGGGTTGGGAGTCAGGGGGGAGGTGTAAGGGCAGGTGTAGCACTTCCTGCAGTTGCATGGAAAAGTGCTGAGTGTGGTAGGACTGGAGGGGAGTGTGGAGCAGACAAGGGAGTCCCGGAGAGAGTGGTCCCTCCCGAAAGGAGACAAGGGTGGGGAGGGAAAAATGTCTTTGATTTTGGGGTCAGATTGCAGATGGCGGAAGTGTCGGAGGATGATACATTGGATGCGTTGGACTCCCGTACATCTCAGATGTCCTCATTTTTCAAGGGCTACAACTTCCGCCCCTCAGTGGTCAAGTACGCCCTCGGCCATGTCTCCCACATTTCCTGCAACTCATCCCTCACACCACCTCCCTGCAATAACAACCAAAACAGAATCCCCCTCGTCCTCACGTACCACCCCACCAACCTCCAGAATTGAACCTGGGTTCCTGGCGTTGTGAGGCAGCAGTGCTAACCACTGAGCCACCAAGCCACCCCCTAACTAGTTATCAGTAAAGTTAATCTCATATCATGTGGGTCTGTAGGAATCTTGACTCGTGAAGGTATGATTGCAGTATGCTGTAATGGAGTTTCCATAAGCAGGTTTCTCAGCTAGCCCACCTAGCACAGGAGCCTGGTTAGGCAACTCTATTTTAAGGGTGAATTTGAATATAGAGTGATGCTCATTAAGCATATAAGGAAATTCTTACATGAAGCTGCTGATTCAAATACAGTAAACTTATTATCTACATATCTTCTAAATGTAGGGAAGCTTTATAACAGCTGTACAGGGCTCCTTTGATAATTCATTGAAGGCTGATGCAATTATTCCCATTTGTGGGATATTAGCACCACTAGGAAGTCTGTCACTTTGCCAAGTGCTTGGATTAAACAAGAAGAATCAAAATTATTTTACAAGCATTTTTAACTTGCATAGTGATTTTGCAAACAATTTTGTCATCTCCCTTTGGAAGTACTGTGATGCAAAGGATCTAAGTAAACCTTTGTGAAATGCAGGATAATAGCAATGGCCTGCCATTATTATAGCTCTCTATTATGCAGCCTCAATTTCAGGAAGCTTTTTCAAAGTGGTCATTTCATGAATTTTATGTGCCAAATTGAAAGGCAAATCAAAGTCCTGACTCATTATTTTAAGATAAAATGGGAAATGTGTGGAAAAGGGCATTGTTACGTAAGTACAGATATACCCATTTGTTAAGTTGCAAGCAAGTGATATGGGAAGAAACACAATACTGTTCTACACTTTCATTTGAATAATTTAAATTCTAATAACTTTAGTTGTATTCGTGAAGACTTCTCGTAACCTTAGATACTCTTGAACTTATGACATGATGTATGATTGTGAACCGATAGACCAGTGAAAATGAAACAATAACTTTGTCTCTAAAGGTGCTCAAACTATGAATACTAATTCCAAGTAATTTAGTGGAATTTCTAATCAGTTATTTTAATCTAATTGAGTGTAAAAAGAGAAACAAAATCTAGAACAGTATTATCTTCATGATTTTTCATGCAATATCGTATTTAATTACAAATAGCTGTTGAACTACTTTCACTCATTCCTGTAACTTTGAGGGCTTTCCTTCTGGGTCAGTTAGTAAATGCTTTGTTTGATATGTAACTGAGCCATATTAAATTATATGGTGCTGATAATATCTGACCTCATTCAGAATGATGTGACTAACACTTAGTTGTCAAGTGAAGTGTTCTAGGAAGCCACTCAGATAAATGAAACTGCTATCAGTGGTTTGAGAAGGTGCTTAGCCATGACTTTCCCGTGATAACTAGGAATGGGCAATGAGGTGACAGCCTTCCTAGTGGTACTCACATCCTGCAAATGGGAATAATTGCAACTGCCTTCAATGAATTAGAGGAAAATATTCAGCCAAGGTTCTCATTTTGGTCTCTGTATGTGCTTCAGTTTTGATGTCAAGCAACAAATAGATTCGTTAAAGCTATGATACTTTCCTGACAAATTTCACCACCAAACTCCACTCATAGAAAATGGCAACAGGGGAGCATAAACGTACTAAATAAAAAGCGCAATGAATTGAGGATGCTGTAAATCAGGAACAAAAACAATGTTGTTGGAAAAGCTCAGCAGGTCTGGCAGCATCTGTGAAGGAAAAATGAGAGTTAACGTTTCGGGTCCGGTGACCATTCCTCACACCTACCAGCAGTTCTGAGGAAAGGTTACCGGACGCGAAACGGTAACTCTGATTTTTTTCTTCATAGATGCTTCCAGACCTGCTGAGCTTTTCCAACAACTTCTGCTTTTGAGCAAAAAAACTTATCATTAATTGAGCACTTTTGACATAGTAAAATGTCCCAAATCATTTCACATTGCAATTACCAAACAAAATTTGATTCCCAGCCACATAAGGAGATTATCGGACAGATAACCCAAAGCTTGGGTGAGTAAATAGGTTAAAGCGGCATCTTAAAGGAGAAAAAGTGGAATGGTATAGGGATAAAATTTCAGAGCTGGGATTATAGCTGGCAAAAATGGAGTGATTAAAATCAAGAGTGTGAAAAAGATTGAAATTGGAAAATCACAGACGGTTGAAAGTTTGGACAAGATTACAGATAGTTGAGGTCATAGAAAGATTTCAAAATTGAAGATAATAGTATCTTCGAAGGCATTTTGAACTTCCTACAGGGAACGTGGTTTAAAGGAGCAAAAATCAAAACATTTTGAAATGGTTGAACTGCAGAGAGCTGGGAAGGAGTCATTATTTACTTCTCCCAATTGAGGGCTCTCTTCAATCATTGTTTGAAGAAAATGGAGCACACTTGAAGTTTTTTTCCTAATAGCCATGGAGAAAGACTAAGAAGTTGGAGGAATATCTGTGACAGCAGCCTGGGACTGTACAGCATGCCTGATCAATGGTGTTAATTATTCTCATTTAATGTAAAATTCAACACCAGAACTTTGGTACAATGAATGCTGAACTGGTCAACTAGTTAATAAACTATGCACCATGATACTTTATCCAGACAGTTTGCTCATGGGAACCCTGTTTAGTCTTTAATGTATTGTGCCTCTGCTATGAACAAAGAAGCTATTTGCTCAACTAACTCAAAATTCATGAATGCCCTTCATGGTCAAATAACCTAATGCATTAGCAAATGAATTATACCATTAAGTCATGAACACAGATTGCATCTTTGCATTTATAGAAACACATTTATTCTCCAGCTGGCTCACCTAGCCCTGGGGAAGTGCTTCCACTGGTGCATAATTTAAAATTCTAAATGTATTTCCTTCAGGTAAATATGACACTCAATCATTCAACAGGAGATTCTGCCAATAATAACACCAAGATTTAGATTTTAGTTCTCTTGTAGATTATCATGCCACCAGTTACAGTGCATTAGTTTTAATCAACATAAACGCTGATTACAGATTTATGAAAATATCCTGCCCCACAGCAAATAGAAAATAAAATGTTGCCAACAACAATGAATGTCAGCAATATCTATCATAATTTACATTGGGAATGGCTTGAGAAAGTACTTTTCCCAAATTAACCAACTTAGTCTAATGTAGTCGCACCCTGGCCCTGGAAATGTCATCTGAAGTGTTCCAGGAAGCCACTCAGATAAATCAAACTGCTATCAGTGGTTTGAGAAGGTGCTTTGCCACGTCCTTCCCGTGTTAACTAGAAATGGCCCTGATGCAGTTTTAGGATAACGTAACTTAGGATGAAAATAAAGGGAAGTATACCTTCACTTCAGTTATAGCTACTTGGCATGTGTGAACACAGTTCTGTTATAGGGTTACCTGGAATCTGGGCCTGTTAGGCCAGATAAGATACCCCTCTGACCATCCTCTGCATATAATTATGTCCAGTAATGCCTATTGCTGTTCATTTTCAAGTGTTTGATCGCACATTACTACACTCTACAATCCTAATGGACAGTGTATTGATCAGGCTCAGGAAAACCTGTCAGTTATTAAGAGGAGGTCCTAAAACATAAACTTGTATGATCGGAAAAATTAAGGGTGCTCCACTAGTCCATACAATGTAAGCCCAAGCTGCAGGATTGTGTGAAAGTTCCACTCTTGTTACAACTGAGCACTAGCAGGAAATGGGCAGACCACTGTATCTTTGCCTTCCACCAGCAAGCTGCCAATTTATTCCCACCTCTGGATCGTGACTGCAATGAGACTTAGCAGCTAATTTTGGCCCTGGCTCCCTGAATGATTCCAGAGAGGTAACATTTTGCCAAGGACACCTTGTGTTTATCCATTACGCTTTGAAGCAAAACTGCTGCTTCTAATCTGCAAAACTATCTTGCAGCTAATGGCTTTTTAAAATAGGGCAGCAAACCCACAGGCTTTCTTACATATTGAATTGCACTGACAAAAATTGGAATAGACTGAAATAAAAAAAAGTCATAAATTAATCAATGACTACTAGGTTACCTCCTGTGGCATTGTGCAAACAACAAATAAAAAGAAAAGCCATAAGGATATAAGAAAAAAAACAATGATACAACGCATTCATGTCCTCCTAAGGACTTCACAGAAAAGAATTTACATTTTCAAGTGTGGTCACCATGATGGCTGTTCTTTTCACAATGAGATCCAATACCAGCCATTTGATAAATAACCAGATAGTGTGAATGAATTGTTCACAGTGTTAGAGGTGGCTTTAGTGGCAGAAAAGTAGAAGAAATCAGGTTGTTGCATGCCAGGGTGTCTCCTACCTTTGATCCAGCTCTAGGCCTGTTACTTTTCGGTCACTAAAATCAACAACCTGAATCAATGCGGCAGATTGTCAGTTAGGGAAATTAAGACCTAAGTTGTCTCGATTTTCTGAATCCTTCGGTCGTTCTCAGCATCGCACAGATCTCCCACTGACCAGAGCACAGCAACCACTTGGAGGTAGCCTCCAAGTCATGCCAGAGGCTCACTGAAGCCTCCTCCCACTGGCCTAATGAAGGCACTGCAAAGATGAAAATGTCACTGTCACCACCACTATGAAGCCTAGGGAAATGTTCCCTTTCACACTAATGGCCTGAACAGCTGTCTAAAGGTCATCTTTACTTTAAATTCTCTGCAGGTTTCTAACAGCAACTCCATAAGGAGAGGCCCTCACAACCTTCCTTCCCAGCACAGCACCAGCTGGTGACGTGCCAACTGTCTAGGGCTGTAAGCCTACTGGTTGGGCTCCAAAATTTCTTTTGTATTCCTATGATGGATTTTCAATTGGCTTCCACTCATAACGTCAGACTCCAGTGGGACCAGGACCTAGAAATGTACCCAACATCAGCTTCTCAACATCAAGACCCATTGATGCCCCTGCAGCAGCATGTGTCAGTAATTATGCCCCCTGGCAGCTTGCCAATAAGTCAACGTTTACCTTGGCCTGGTGGCAGGCCCGTCTTGCTCTGATGCCTCAGCACAGGCAGATCCTGACTCGACACAAGCCTCTAAAGCTTGTGTACTGTCAGTATCTGAGCTGTTGACTGTGGGTGTCAGCTGAAATGTAGGCGCTTCTAGTTCTGAGCTATTCAGCAGCTCTCACTCATGCTCATGAGGTTACACTGGCCATCCAAGTGGCAATTAGTATACACCTGAAAACATAAAATCAGAAAGGGAAGGTTGTGTGCTGTGGCGAGGGGAGTAGGTTGTACGGAACAAAGTGAAACATCAATGCTCACAGCATCTGCAGCTTGAAAATAATTTTGAACAGCAGACAGAGAATAAGATGTGTATTGAGAAGGGACATAATTCCAGCATAACATCATCATCTTAACTGCTCTTAACAACACTCAATGCTTTGATTTCGGTTACAGCCATCCAATGATACACAGCACTGGCTTCTTCATCAGTCTCAGAGCAATGCTTTGCTCCCTGCCATTTTCTTGGTGCTCCCAATTATCATGGGTGAACTTGTTCTCCAGATAGAGGGCAGAGGGTCAGTGATTGCGTTGCACTGTATTCACACAACGAACCTGCCATAGCTGCACAAGTATGTGCAGGCAGTGAAAGATGAGTTTACAGCACCATCACAGACTGTGTAAGTACATGAATGTTAGGCGTGGGTCCTGAGTGCCAGACACTGCTGCTAGATTAGCAATGCAGGTATGGTGCATTGGGTAGAGCTGAGAAACTCGTGATGTGAGGGCATTAAAATTCTTCCAATACTGTTTTTGGCTCCTCAGGAATAGATGCTGCCTATTGACAACTGGAGCCACCCATTCCTTTCAGAAAATGTTCTTCGAAGGTCCCTTGGGCCCTTGTGTAGACATAAGCATTCTCCATATTCGAACCAGATGACTAAGACCTCCAGCAAACTATGAGTCTCCTCTCTGGTATTCCAATTCTATCCTCTTCACTTGGTGCAGTGTCGGTCAACAATCTGCTGTGTGACTTCATTAAGAACCAAAGGGTAGCTAGCATCAAGGCTGGCTAACAGCCCCTAAAACGGGCAAGCTCCTCGCTCACATCACTATTAAGAATATGGCCTGGCAATAGTATGGATTATGTCAGGCGGAATGTCAAAAGCACAGACAACGAAAGTATAAAATACAAGTGAATGTGCTGCTTGCCTCAATGGAACAGATACATGCAGATTAATGCTCCACTTCTAAAAATGGGCCTTAATCAAATTTTTCTCCATTCTGTGAAACCATGCAGCTAAACTTGCAGGAGTTGTAGCATTTCCAAACAATTTGAAATTATAGTTTTTAGCCAATAAGTTCAAATCTGTGTGCAGCAAAACCAGACTTAGAAACAGATCTATCTTAGCATCTCTTTTTTTTCATCTTATCACCGAAACAACCTCATTTTGTGTTTCTCTCTAAATTTAAATTGGAGAAAGAAAATTTAGAAAAACAACCAAGAACATTGAACAATTTTGAGTGCAATTTTGACCAGGAGAAAATTGGAAGTGGAGCTAAAACCAGATGTTCGATGATTTTCTATTAATTTAACTTTTCACTCCAAAAGTGGCTGTTAAACATTTTGTGACTCTTGTTGACGAAATGCAATTTACCTCTTATTACAGCTTGAGACTTATGGTTTAATCTTTCCATTATGGAAAGTAATTAGACCCAAGCAGGCTCAATTTGAAAACTAAATACTCTGTAAAACACAAAGAAAATATTTATTTATTTGAAACTTTAACATTAGCTGCACAATGGACTGCATTTTGCAATAGTCCAATCATGTTAATAATTATGGTAATAAACCCATAGCGAATGCTGGATTTTAAATCAAACCCCTTGCCAGTGTTATTAAATCATTATTAGAAGGTTGAATTTTTCCAGAAATCAGCTAAGTGTTAACTTTGGTATGTTTCACGGAGGGTGTCTTTCTGTGGGGCCTGGGAAGTTTTCCCATGCTTTCTTTCTGAAATTACCTCGTTACTGATGCGTTACACCCCCTGATGGCACTGCACTTCCCATATTCTCTCACTTGCTGCAGTTGGAAATACATGTCACTGTAGGCGAATCCTGGGATTCCCGGCACCACAACCATATTTAAAACACAGCTGTGCATTACATCCAACGCTGTCAGTCCACAGCTGACCTGCACAGTCCCTATCACTGCCTGAGACATGACGGACATGGGGAAATAGTCACCTCGTTCTGCTAATAGGGAGTTGGACATTTTGGAGAATGGGCTTGTACAGAGGACAGCCTCTTTATTCATCCAGAATGAGTAGAGGAGACCACAGCACCAGGCCCTGCCAGCCTGATCAGAGGTTGGCACCCAGGCCAGTGCTATATCCATAGTTCAAGGGAACACCCAGCAGTGCTGCAAGGTTAACAACCTTCTTTTCTCCCTGACAGTAAGCATCACCACATACTATCTGCTACCTCACACTCACTCCATCTCTGCATCCACTTCCCATCAATGTTCATGATCCACCATTGGATCCATCGTTGTATGTGATATCTTCCCTCATTCATTCTCAACCCCCAGTTTCCACAAACAACTAATCCTGTATGGTGTTTGTGCCACCTACTCACTCACTTGGGACACCTCACCACCTTGCCCCCACTGGCACCAACATGATTGGCTATGCCAGCCACTTTCATCTCATTCAATCCCTCACTTTGTCTCCTTCCAGGAGAACACAGCTCACACAAAGCCAAGATTGGTCATGGCAGGCTGCCCAACATTTGGTTCCACAACCTCTGTGAGGAGAGGATCCCAGCCCTAGCCTGAGCCAGTGAGGAAGGAAACTGCTCATTGGCTGATGCTGAAGTTGTCTGTGCTATGCAGCACTCCTATTACTGCCACTCAGGGTAAGAGTGGTATCTGCAATACTGCAATGCAATCAGTTACATGCCTCCTGAAACCTGTTCACCATATAAAAGGCACAATGCAGGAATGTGGTGGAATACTTCCCACTTGCCTGGATGAGCACAGCTCCAGCAACACAGAGGAGACATGATACCATCCAGAATGAAGGAAACAGCTTGACTGGCATATGTACAAATATCAAATCCCTTTACCCCAAAGTTTAGTAGCAACTATGTGTGTCAATTGCAGGATGCACAACATAAATTCACCAAAGATCCTTAGATAGCATCTTGCAAATGCATGATCACTTCCATCTAGAAGGACAAGAGCAGCAGATACATGGGAACACTACCAACTGTAGGTTCCCCTCCAAGCCACTCACCATTCTGACTTGGAAATATATCAAATTTCCTTTACTGTCTGTAACAACTATACACTGACAGTAGACACTGTCTATTTTAGGTCAAAACATTGGAATTCCCTTCCTAATGACATTATGCATATACCTCTCGAGTGTGGACTGCAGCAGTTCAAGAAGGCAGCTCATCACCATTTTGTCAAGAGAAACTAGGGGTGGGCAATAAATGCTGGCCAGGCTGCCACTCCCACATCCCAACAGTGAATTAAAATACCACACCTTGGCAGCCAAAAGGCTTTCCCCTCAAGTACTCTCCTCCTCCACCTGTGAGGAAGAAGCCACAACACTAAACCATGCACTCTCCACCAGCTCAGACACTGACATCTTGGCAGGTATTTTACCTGGATTAGAGTTGTGGGCACACCCTGGTATGTCTGCACAACTGGTCAAGGAAGGAACACACCAAGTCTTCCAGGGGTGCACCCCATGGCGTTGGTAATTAAGAACTTTGAAATGCACAGACACAGGGGCAGCAGGCAGGTTTGTCAGATGCACTGGGAGAACTGACACAAAGCTTGGAGGATCCATAAATGTTGTTTGCATCCTGCTATCTCAGGTATGTGAGCATCTGGCTGTCACTAATGGGAAGTGTGGAGGCAGCTCTAGAGAGCGAGGACCTGCAGACTCAGAGCCTACTGGATATACACGTGTGCTTGCATTCCATTGCTGTAGCCATTTGTGCTCAGCAGAGGTGGTAGCAAGCTGGTGGGCATTGAGGGCATGCCATTATGCCTAGTGCCTTTGCCCCGGTGTAAAATCCAGCCCTTAAATTTACAAAATGGTAGAATGGCAAATTAGTGGTAGATTAATGCCTAAATAAAGCCAGGAATTTACCACATGGCGTAGATTATTTCAGAAATTTTAGGGTGCATTTATTAAGGAGATGATGACCCATCTTCATAGTTAAATGTCCATTGGCACTGCATCAACCAGAAAACCATTTGCCCATTTCAATAACACACTGGGGTGGCCCAAATTACTTGAGAGCGGGACTTGTGCCTCTGACTGGCAACAAGTCCGACCTGAGACAGCTGCTAAATGATCTGATTGGTTTGGTACTCTGTAGTCCCAGCAGTGTCAGAAGATAGGAGTGGCCACTGTTAGGTCTGCAGGCAGCAACTGGGAAGGAAGAAAATGGATCCTGGGCTTGAAGGAAGACTTCTTTGGTCGGCAGGGGTTGTGGAGATTGAGATTTGAAACAATAAAGGATGGGAAGGTACAAGGGGATGGTACCACCTTGGGTGAAGTCCCTCAGGGACAAAAATGTTCCCAAAGGAGATAAGTCCACTTCCTTCCCAAAAGTAGCTTGCACTGTCTAAACTGACAAGCTGGCCACCTTCTTCATGTGCCTGTTATCACAGCTGAGACAGAATGAGGTCCTTACTAATGATTAATTGTTCACTTCAAGAGCAGGTGGATGAGAAAGATAACATGTTTTGTTTGGTTGTTATTCTGTAGTACCTCAGCTACACAGCCTTAACCTATGGCATGAGATAATAGGAACTGCAGATGCTGGAGAATCCAAGATAACAAAGTGTGGAGCTGGATGAACACAGCAGGCCAAGCAGCATCTCAGGACCACAAAAGCTGACGTAACCTATGGCATGCTGAATTAAATATGTAAAAAGGCAGGCTGGACAAAATCCCAATAGGTAAACAAGTAGCAGTTCAATCCTTTCCTCTTTCATTCCAAATTACACTTCAGAAAATTAAATTAGGGTCTGTCATTCTTGCATAACATTTAAATACATGAGAATTACTCGCCTTTGAACCATCTTATTTGAACCTGCCTTATTTGACCTTTCATTAATCTTTATGCAAGCAAACCATAATCAAATTTAAGACACCATATCACTTGAATGAAGCAGAATTAATTCCCACTTGCCATGACCATCATAGGTTCAGACTAAAAGCGTTTCATGAACAACACTAATAACAATGTAACTAATATCATCGCATGGATAATATTAATATTTGCTCACATAGTATCAATAGGACATTGGCCAGCATATGTGTAACCATTATCATTTACTCTTAGCTAGATTTTCCTTGCTAACCTTCTCAGATAGCTGTGTTCAATATTCAAGATCACAGCTCAACAAAATCAAACATATAATTTGCACTCAATGTGTTATTGACAAGTTTGTGAGCATGGGTATCCTTCTGCACTATGTGCATACACACAAGACCACATCCCTTCAGTAGGTTGGCCGCTATAGCTTTGGATGAATTGGCCTTTAACTTGGAAACTCCTCTTATTGTGTGGGGATGATTGTGATAGTTAAGTTCTATAGTTACTGTCTTCTTTCTTTACTTGTTGGTTAATTAGCCTGGAGGAGATTTCCCTATCTCTGATACCAGGCAATATTAAAAAAAACTAAGAACTATCACGTTTTACTGGGGCTTGCACAGATATTTTATAAAGCAATAGAAGAAGGTTGTCACTTTGTGGGGAGTGGTCTTACTGTGTGTGTATTATATCTGTTGAACTTTTGTTAATAGATTCTGACTTGTTCTTGAGCCAAATCATTATATGTAATCATATCTAACTAATGCTTTGCTCACACTCTGATGTGAGAAGGATTGTGCTGTACAGTAGTCTTCTGGGCAGTAGTGACAATTAGATAAGGTTGATTATTGAAGGGAAGCTTGCTGAATGTTTGGGAGCCCCAGCTGGCATCTGCACAAAAGAGAATTTCTGGATTAAGTTTATACAAGTGGATTTCAAATCTAACATGTTTCTGGCATCGTGGAGCAAGTTTAGCTTCTCTCCTAATATCAGATTACATCATTCCAATAAAGAGGTCCATTTAATACATTAAGAACTACTCTGTCATTATCAAATAATCCCTCTTCTCCAAGACATAACCACACTTGAAGGAATTGTTATAAGCTAACCACTTTAGAACTTTACTCTGACTAGTTCCTATTGTTGCAGCTAAATCATTTGTATGATGCTTACTTCCAGGTCAAATAGAAAACATAATGGATATTGGGAGAAAGTCTGAACTTACTATATAATAGAAAGCAAATAGACACTTTGCCAGAGACTCTTTCAAGCACCATCCGTAGCAGAGTCGGCAAAGGTAGACACAAATAATACTTCAAGCTTCCCAAAATTCACGTCCCTTCTAAACGTTTCCTGGGCAGAGGGAGGTAGATGTTCAAAGCTTCACAGTTAGAAAAGCACAGGGTCGAGTACATAGGGTCTCACTCTCTCATCTTTCTTTCTGAGCAGCAATTCAAACAAACGTAGTGTCATAGAGTCACACAGCACAGAAAAGACCCTTCAGCCCATTGAGTTTGCACCGACAATAACCACCACTAAAGGTGCATTAATCCCAATTTCCTGTACTTGAATGTTATGATATTCCAAATAAGAAACAAGATGAAGGAGTATTTAATGAATGGGTAGTGAAAGGAACAGAGTGATACTGGAATATAATTTGGATATAATTTGGTCATCTGTTATTTTTAGAGTTTGTAAGGTTTCCAGCCTCCACTACCTTCCCAAGCAAAGCATTCGAGATTCCCACCAAGCTCTGAGTGAAAAAGTCTTTTTTCTCAAATCCCCTCTGAAGCTCCTGAATTTACCCTAACAACTATGGTACATCATGATTGATCCATCAACTAAGGGGAACAGCTGCTCTTTATTCACACTTCCACACCCCTTATAATAGAATAGATATATAAACAGATTATTATAGGTATATAATAATCTTATACACCTCAATCATGTCCCCCCTCAGACTTTTCTGCTCTAAAGAAAACAATCCAAGTCCATCTAGTCTCTCCTCATAGCTTAATTTCTACATTCCTGGCAACATCCTAATGAATTTCCCCTGTACCCTCTCTAGTGTTATCACATCCCTGCTGTTGTGAGGTGACCAGAACTGCACACATTACTCCAGCCATGGCCTAATCAAAGTTCTGCAGAACTCTAACATTTTTTTCCTTGGTTTCACACTCTATGCCATGACTGATGAAAGCAAGCATCCCATATGCCTTCTTAAACATTCTAATCACGTGCTGTGCTGACTTCAGGGATCTGTGAATATTACCTCAGGATCACTCTGTTCCTTTCAGCTACCCATTCATTAAATACTCCTTCATCTTGTTTCCTATTTCAAAGTGTGCCGCCATGCATTTATCAGGGTTAAACAACATCTGCCTCTGATCACCTGACCCACCATCTATATCTTTCTGTAACCTACAACTATCTTCTTCGTTATTAACCATTCTATCAATCATCCCTCTTGCACTTCCTCGAATCTTAGAAATATTTTGGATTGAACTTTGGTTGCATTATAATGAATGATATCAATGCTGAAACTGTCTCCTAATGCAGTGTGTCCCATTATGATTAATACACTTTTTAAACACCTGAATTCCAAAATAAAATCTCATTTCTATATTCAATAGCAGCATCTTGCATTGTAGGATCACATCACTTCGCTTAATGACATTTGAAGTCACAACCTTTGTGCAATCATGTGTACATATGAGATGGAAACCAACAAACTGTTGCCAACTTATCCATAGCTCAAGAAAAAGCTTGCATTTAATTAATGGCCTGGCCGCCTTTGTGGATAAATTTGTGATGATTTAGCTGAAGTTGATGAAAATACACATTGCAGTGCTAAGCTGGTAGCAGGTATGTGCAGACAGCTTGATGCTTGTGCAGTTGAAAATGTCATCAGCACATATTGATTACACTGTTGGGAAAATAAGTCTTGCAGTCAGTCTGGAATTTTCTTAATTAGTGGGCTGGCATTGAGTTGCTCTACTTCTTTCAAGCGATGGTTAAATTTAAGTGAACATTTATAATGGATATTAAACTCATGTTAAATCATGACTCTCAGAATAATGTTACAGACACGAGGCTTCACACAGTATTTTCCAGACACTGAAAAATGCAAAGCAATCTTTCTGAATGGATTTGAGACACAGATTGCAGTGAACCAGAGGAAAGCATAACTTAAATATCTCAGGCTTACCGATGGTAATAAGGCAGCATATGATGAAAGATGCTCTAGCTTTTCAACATCTCTCATCACGATTGGTGAATGTCTAGGTGATCAAAAAAATTTTCATTATCCTCATCGTTGCAAATCTTTGTGTAACGGTCATAATAAAATAGGTGGTTGTTACTGACACAGTTACACACCATGTTTTGATGAGAGAGACATTCTAATGCAGAAATTATGTTACTGCAGGCACCATTCATAGTCTAGTTAAATGGACTACCTTGTGGGTTAAGGCCTATCAGCTTTGTTAAAATCATAGTTTTAGTGGTCTTATGAGAGTATTACTCCATTTTGTGTCAGCCCATGAAAGGAAGATAATTGTTGAAAGTTGAAGCATCCCTCTTAGATGTAACGTTGTTGTAAGCTGATATTCATAAATGTTAGAAAATTATTTCCTCATTCTCCACAGCATTGCTGTAAATTATATATCTATATGTTCCCTTAACAGGCCATAATTTATTTAAATAATCAAGTAGAATTTGTCCCTCAGATTTAGAACAAGGAAATCTGTAATGCACGAAAGCACCTTGTAAGATTAGAATTCTGTCTCAGGTTCATAAATGCTGAGCAACAAGAACATCATTCTCATATAACAAACCAACTTACCACCCTGAAGAAATATTATCATATTTCTATTATAGTCTGAAAAACATATAGTAATGTTTAATAATGGATCAATAAGACAGAATAATCACCATGGAGTTTGACTTTCTACTCAGCTCTATTGACCATGAGCAACACATAAGGGAATTTTCTTTGAGTAGCTGAGCAATGATTAGTTTCAGGGATCAGCTTAAGGGAATGAATAGTTTTTCTGTGATGCTGGGTAAGATATTACAATGTCATATAAAATACCTTCCGTTGTTACTACAGCTTTAAGCTTTGTCACATCTAAGTTAGTGGTTCAAATATGGAACGTGCTACCATAGGAACTGGTTAAGGCAAATAGTTCAGAACCTTTTAAAAGGAAATTTGGCGAATATATGTGAGATATGGGAATGAAAAAGATTTCCTGAAAAGCTGAGATGAGGCAGATGCAATGGAAGGAGACAGAGATGGAATACTAACACAACCCCAAGCTAGTTGGGTTAAATGGCCTGTTTCTGTCCTATATATTTCATGTAATTTGATGACAGACTAATATGCTGCATGTTTGAATGTTTTAAGTTGTGATGGGTGCTTCTCAAAGTCAATTTTTATCTTGTCTCACTTGTTATAACTAGCATTTTAGTGACAGACAGTCAAGGTTAGGTTTTAATCTTGATTACCCAAATCACTAGAATATATACAAGAATGAAACAAAAACAGAAATTGCTGGAAAAACTCAGCAGGTCTGGTAGCATCTGTGGAGAGAAAGCAGAGATAACATGTCCCTTCTTCAGGACACTTGTTTCTGATTTCCAGAAAGTTCTTGAATTTTTTTTGTTTACATTAAATACTAGTTTGCTTTAATATTTGAAGATTTACAATTAATGCATTTATGATTACAGGGAAATAAAGCAAAAGCTATTGTACAACATATGATTCCTACAGAAAGAGATGAGGGAGAAGATTATATCTAGATTACCTCACCATTTGGTATTTCAGGGAGGATTAAAGTACTTTCCAGTACGTTATAGATAACAGTGCAAATAAAGACCGTGAGCTTTGGGAATCTAATAAATCAAAAATATCTTTCTATAATCCAATAAAGAACTAATTAAATGTCATGCACTGAAATCTGGAGGCCATATGGTGGAAAGAAGGAGAGATGTATACTGAATGTACCATTTTAAATGAAGTGAAACAGCAACAAGAATTCATTGTTTAGCCAAACAAATCGTAAAAGTGATAAAGCTGGAAAAGAAAATATATTGAAATTGGGGCACAGAGTTTAAAATCAAAAGATCGTGCTGAACAAATACAATCATTATTTAAGCTGCTGTTAATAGATTGTATTTAGTTTTCAGTGTCGGTAGGAAATCTGTTAAGGCCATCAAGTGGATACAGAAATGATATTGTTACTTCTAGACTCATCTTTTCTGTGTTTTCCTGTCTGGCCTCCCATGTACTTTCCTTTGTAAACTCAGCCAGGGTTCTGCTGTCCATAGACTACTGGCATCAAGTCCATTGGTTGATGAGTTGGTACCTAAAAGATACGTTTTAATTACTATGGAGAAAATAGTTCTGACCAACATGAAAGTGACATTGTTGACAGAACTAAAATTATCAGGATGGCTAGTATATTTGCATATCTAAATCTCCTTCTCTCATCCTACTTCTCCTTCAACTGGTAATCCCTTCTGATTCATAAGCTGTGATGGTGTGACCACATACTTCTTACTTTCTGTTCTTTCCTCATCACAAGTCTACACTTGGCCCTTTTTTTTATCTTAGATCCAAGAATTGAAGTCGTTCCAGCCAATGAAGGGAGTTGAAGAGATACCATCACTCAACCTTACACTTACTGACATCAACTCAGACTGAAAATGTGCAGATTTTAGAGGCTAGGATGGAGATCTACACGTGGTGAGATACCACATAAGGTAGAGAGTCAGCTGTTTTCTTGGATAGTCTATGGGACAGCTGTCCCAATTTTGGTACAAGTCCCTAGATAACAGCAGAGTTTTGCAGGAATGAGTGGGTAGGGTGTGCCTTTGTCATTTTCAGTGCCTAGGTTGACACTAAGTGATCCATTTGATTCAGTCTGATTCAACTACTTTGTCGCAGTTTGATGCAACTGAATGTCTGGCTAGGCCACTTCAGAAAGCAGTCAAGAGTCAAGCATATTGCTGTGGCCCTATGGCACATGGAGGTCAGACAGAAAAAGAGGCAGGTATCCTTGTCTGAAGGACCGTAGACAAACATATGCGTTTTTATGACAATCTAGTACTTTGTGAACACTGTTAATGAGTCTAACATTTTATTACAACTTTATTACTAACTGAATTTGAAATCCCCACTTTTTGCTTAGCATGGGCTCAACTGCAGAAGGGCAAGACTAAGATGCAATCTTGAGCTTGGTGATCAAAACAAGTAAGCACAATTATTAAGTTGGCATTGCACTGTAACTGATGCTATAATCTTCTTGCTTGGCATTTTTGCCAGTGGTTTGTAAGTGGCAGCATGCAAAACCCTTTACCAAGATGGTATCTGACCGACTTCCTGTTAGAAGTGCACATGCAAATCTTGAGCCCCATTTTTAAGTGAAAGAAAGCTTAATAGGACCTTGAAAGAAAATCTAATTTCATTCCCTGGATGGCCTATCAGGAAAAAATAAGTAAATATTGGAAAGACCGGCAAAGAAGTATTGAGTTTCAATATTTCTGACAATAGTATTGTTTTGCTGAAATTTCATCTTGCACTATGACATATTCCTTCAGTTGTACAGAATGGACAAAGTACAGACTATATTCAACCTGCCAGTAATAACAAATCCTCTAAAAGTCCACTGTTAGGTGTAGGATCAGCATTTGTTTAATAGTCCTGGGTCCACTAATAGTTGCAGCTAATACTTGAGCTGATAATATAGCTCATTTCCTCTTGTTAGAAGTGATAATACTGGAACCCATTCTGTTCAAACAAAGTGAACTGATTTAATCCTTGCGCCTTTTATTGAATTATCGGGTGTTTGGGAACCTATACTCCATGGCAGTGCTTTGATCCATGACAATGCCTTGATCAGTGTTGATTTGCTCACAAATCAGCAAACTTTTCTTCTGTGTTATAAATTAGGGTCATGTGAAATTTTGCACTCTGATATTTGTCCTGATGAGTATAAGATGAAAAGTTCAGCAACATGGCTCTCCTTTCAGCAATATTCAATTAATGTAAAATGAAACTTTTTATGGGAGAATGACAGAAAAGCAAAACAAAATGAAGTCAACACATACACATTGTCAAATGACCTCCAACTGTGCCACTATGTTCTATGACCTTGCTGTGCATGTGGCCATGAGTGTATGCTTATTTATAGCCATTTATTCATTCATTTATAATGTGAGAGAGCTTCATCAGAGTTTGATGAACTTTTTCCATTCGCAAACATATTGAAAATGCCACCCCATCAAAAGTGTATCGGTTCAATCCCAACTATATGAACTGACACTCCAGTGCAGAAGGAAGATAAGTGGGTAAATGAAATCAATATCCTAAACTTAGAGGAAATTGAATGATATCTTGAGAGTGACATTGAAAATTTGAGAATGCTGTGCAACCAGGGAAACATTGTCATCTCAGAAATAGAATACCTTCCTGAATTATGAAGTACTTTAGCACACACATTGCCAAAAAGTATTGCAATGATCTATGGAGGTGCATCACCTTAGAATTATACCATCAGAACGTTTCAATCAATGCAGTTCTAGGCACTCCAAAAATGGGTCTTTGCAGCATTATCTGGATTAGGAAGGAACATCACAACCAGCGTTTGTATCCAATGCCATAATCTGTCCACAAACAGTATGAGCTACTGCTAGTTTGGCTCAGAAGAGAACATGTGTTGACTTTGGGAAGCTGGGACAAACAGGAAACATGACACATTGAACAATGTATACAAGCCACATATTATTGAAATAATGTTTCTGCTTTTCAGATCATGGAAATACGGAATGTTTGCCCATCTCAAATTCTGTGGAGGTGTCTAAATGCTGCTATACAATTGCTTATGATTCCACAAACTTTGTCCACAACAAGTAGCTGCACCTTGCCTTACTTTTATCTTTGAATAGCTGGTGATGCAGTTATAGTTTGATATTGAGGCTAACTATCCATTGAGCAGTTTCATTCGGCAGGATACGTATGGTTGCAATACCACCATGATGGATGTCACAGTTTCACCAAATGTGGTCATAATTTGATCTGGACTTCATGTTCCACTTGTTAAGCAAATAACCACATCTTACCTGGTCCATCCCCCAGCATTTGAGATGTGTCCAGACTTTTACTGGAATTGTGAAACCTGAGACCTCATCACTAGGATGTTGTCAACAGTGAGGTGGAGCTGTCATCAGCTTGTAGGCTACGATGCGTTTTAGTAGGGACTGTAGGATTTCAGACAAATATGTGTTTTGTTTTTGAAGTGCTAATAAAGTGCTTCATTAGGTGTCAACCAGTTCTTTCAGGAGGATGTTATCCAGGTGGATCAGAACATTCAGTATTTGCAAGCAGAGGAAGCCACTTCAGCTGCACTTAATTTAATGTTCTTGAAATGATCCTCATAACATCTTGGACCTGGATATCTACTACATTTGTGTGTTGGCTCTTGACCCAGGTTGAACAGCAGTATTCTTCTATTGAGTAGACCAGGATGAGAGAAGCAGTCTCAAATAGTAACACCAGCTTTCATATCAGATTCAATCTCAGTTCAACTTTAAGAAGAAGATTTCCCATGGCCCTCCCATTAATGCAAATGTTTTACTATTTTGATTATTAAACTCTAATTCCATTGACTCAGCTAATAATTTTGGAGTTTTACTTGAAAGAGAACAACTCTAAATGAGCCATATTACTGACCTAAATGACTGAAAAAGCCATCTGGTCTGCAAACTGGTGATACTCCACAGGAAATTAAAATGTGAATATTTAAAAATCATTGCTGAGGGACTAAGTTGCATTCAGATAATTGAAAATGATCATGGTACAGATACTTTGAACTGAATCATACATTGCTTGGCTAAGTGTGAGTTGCATCAAATTTTTCTGATAGACTCTTGCTGTGAGGGCTAGTGATCTTCTGAGACTGCTTCACTCATCCTGGTCTACTCAACAGCAGGGCATTGCTGTTTAACCTGGCTCATGAGCCAACACACAAATATGGTAGATATCCAAGTCCAAGATGCAATGAGGATCATTTCAGGAAAGTTAACATAAATGAAGCTCAAGTGGCCTCTTATGCTTGCAAATACTGAATGTTATCCTCACAATCCAAATGCTGACATCTCGACCTTACAGTCCACCCAATCAGCATCTAACAGTGCCATGTGTCAGTCAGTTCCTGACTGCCATGTAGGGTCTGCTGTAGCTACGCTGTGACATTCGAAGGGAGAGGTCTGTTCAGCTCAATGTCCTCATTCTTCTCCTCAGATGACTGCTCTGTCCTCCTGCCTTTCCTTTCTATCGTCGGTGCACCCTGCAATGCAACTCTGCTCTTCCTGAGCAGCTTGTAAGTCACAAGGCTGTCTTGATCGTTGTAAAGGGTTGGAAATTGCTGGATGCCGGTGGAGATGACATACACGTGGCTGGAGCCCATGGGTCATGCCCTGATTTGCTGTTTGATGCTGACCAATGTGGAGGCTGTTCACAGCCCACAGCAAGTTAAAGTTGCCAGGTACTTGCTGACTTCCATGTCAAGAATTTGTGATTTTATCTTAATTGCCGCTTTTTGTAAAATAGGAAGAATATTAATAAAGTAAGTTGTGCCATCAATAAAGAATCTCCCTTAATTGCCAAACTGCCAGTACAGAGCAAGAAACTCATCTTACAGTTCAATAAGAGAACAGAAGATGCAGCTGACATCAGGCTTGATTTATTCATTCACAGAATGTGGGTGTTGCTGGCTTGGCTAGCATTCATTGCCCAGGGAGCATATGGGAGTCACCACATTGCTGTGGATCTGGAGTTACATGTAGTCCACACCAGTGAAGGATGGCAGCTTCCTTCCCTAAAGGACATTAGTGAATCAGATGGGGTTTCCCCTGATGATCAACAAGGGTTTCACGGTCATCATTTAGACTCTTATTTCCAGACTGTTATTGTATTCAAAATCCACTATCTGCCATGGCAGGATTCAAACCCAGGTCCCCAGAACATTACCTGGGTCTCTGGATTAATAGTCTAGTGATAAAACCACTAGTCCTTCACCAACAAAATCTAAAATCTAAAAATCTTGATGGATATCTCATCTGACTGCCATAAATCTTGCCCTGGCCCACACTGCTCAGAGCCCTGTAAGATTTCACCTTTTGCCTGCAGCATTCTGTGTAAACAATGATTACTTGGAAATGAGAATAGTTTCTTCCTATCTGATGGAGGATAGATCACTCTGGAGTTACAGCTGAGACATTCATATTCCATCAGCTTTGGCTATTACAATGGTAAAAGGGGTAAAAGGGATTAATTGATCATTTTTGTTGGAGATCAGCTTTGATCTAACATGCGTCAAACAAAAGGCGAGTGGGAACCCTGCTACCTGATGCAACTATTACTGAGCAGATTGAACGACAGTCATGTGCCAGCAGTCACCTTTTTGGCAACTGCAGGAAATGGCAGGAGAGGTGTTCATAAAACTGTGGAATCCAGGAAAGTCGACATACTTCTACAGTGACATCAAGATTAATTCTTTGCAGAGAATGTAAGAGCATCTCTTTCTCTCTCTCCCTCATTCTGCAAATCAAGTCTGGTACCCCATTCTCTTACGTTCTGAAATACATCACTGAGATAAATAATTTTAATCAAAAGCAACTTTAGGTGCTAGATTACCTACTCTAGATGGATCGCTGTTTAAAAAAAAACACTGCTGTAATATTATGACTTCGATTCCAGCCACACGGGCACTGCATCTTTCAGACAGTTACATTACATCATGACATATAATGTTCCAGTACAAAGGTGCTTGCATTGCCTTCACTCACATTCTCTGTATTAGGCCTTGGGAGAGAAATATTCCATAAAACTCAACAAAATTGATACTTAGAAAAAAAAAAGTAAGTTTCAGCTTATAGTCTGGATTCTATGTCTGCTGATGTTGCTGTATGTTACATACACAGATCTGACTGACTGAACAGCCACGTTAAACCCATTACACAGACAGTGTGAGTGAAGGTGAGGCAACTACCTTCCTATGGGAATGTCTTGTACCATGGTGTCATGTAACTGTCTTAAAGATACGGTGGCTGTGTGGGCTGGAATCTATGCCTTGCTGCCCGGAGTGGCTGACTAACAATGTCCAACGCTCTGACTAACATTGGAGGCTACCCTGGTGTACGGTACTGCAATGTCCTGACTGAAGCCTTTCTCCCTTGTCTTGACTGAGAGCTGTTGATAATCAAATGGAAACTGATAAGCACCACTTGGAGCAACAAAGCTACTACACATAGCTTCACTCACCCTGATCTATGCTGCTGCTCAAACTGACTTAGGAAGCTCCACACAAACATGGCTTCCAAAGGTGGCTTAGCTTGAAAGAAGTAGATAAATGTATTCATTAAGCCAGGAAGACATTGTGGCATAAGAAATCTAAATCACTCATCCCAGGATTCCTATCACAGGAACAATTACAATTTTTTAAGGTTGTGTCTGCACTGCGACTATGCATGATGTTATATTAAAACACATTTTGTCATACTTAATGTGCATTTCACAGGCAGCAGCATTATTTGAGTCACTGACAAAAGAAAGAAAGTTGAGGAATTTAATCATAGAGAGGTACTCGGAGAAACACAACGCAGAGCATGCTGCAGAGATAGTAGGAACTGCAGATGCTGGAGAATCTGAGATAACAAAGTGTAGAACTGGATGAGCACAGCAGGCCAAGCAGCATCATAGCAGCAGGAAAGCTAACGTTTCGGGCCTAGACCCTTCAGCCTGAAATGTCAGTTTTCCTGCTCCTATGATGCTGCTTGGCCTCCTGTGTTCATCCAGCTCTATACGTTGTTATCACAGAGCATGCTGCAACTTGCTGCTAAAGCAATTCTGACTACATTCAAATCTTTGATCAGAGAATAATTTGAAATGACTAGACTAACTGTAGAGGCATAGAATAGTACAACACTGGAAGAGGCCTTTCAGCAGATTAAGTCTCTGTCAGTCCTTTCAAAGGGAAATCCAATTAATTTCATTCCTTTGCTCTTTCCCCTTCAAATATTCATTAAATTTTCTTTTGAAGGCTGCTATTGACCCTGTTTCACTATGCCTAATCAGACACTACATTCTACTTATCATGTCTCATGCTACCTCTGTTTCTTTTGTTAATCACCTTAATTCGATGTTGTCTACCTAATCCACGTTTCAGTGAGTGGAATCAGTTTCTCTTTCTGTCTTCTTTCTAAGTTCTTTGTGATGTTAAGCACTGTGGGATTTATGTGTTGAAGAACGTTGATGTTATTTCTCTTTCCTTGCCTGGGTTTGAGGTTCTATTAGGTTTACAGTGGGTGAGAGACAACCACTCACGAGTCTTAACAAGAAGAGGTTCTTGTCTTTACAAAACGTAATTTGTTGCATGATAGCAATTAGGTGACAGTTACATTTACCGTTCAGAAATTGTCCCTGAGACTATTGAAAAACATGGAGGACACATTTGTCCCCATCAATGCCCAAAACTATTCTCCCAATTTCCCCATTCAATACTATATGACATCATCAGATTGGGTGGAACTTAATGCAGTCTACTCCAGGGACCATTTCAGAAATATTCCCTTCCACAACAGACACCTTTATCAATTCCTCTCTTGGCCAATATACTACCCTGAACTATTATTTACTACTATCTTTGTGCATATGTTTGTGATGTTCTGTATGTTTCCTCTGTGTTAACTTTTGAAATGGAGAGGCTGGATAGGCTGGGACTTATTTCAGTGGAATTTTGGAGGTTAAGGGGTGACCTTGTAGAGGTTTATAAAATCATAAAGGACATGGATAGGGTGAATACCTAAATTCTTTTTCCTACTGTAGGGTAGTTCAAAAGTAGAGGGTAGATTTTTAAGGTGAGAGGCAAAAGACTAAAAGAGGCCTGAGGGGCAACTTTTTCACACAGAGGGTGGTTCATATGTAGATTGAACTGCCTGAGGAATTGGTAGATGCAGGTACACTTATAACATTTAAAATAAATTTGAATAAGTACATGAATAGGAAAGGTTTAGAGGGCTTTGGGCTAAATAGGACTAGTTTAGTTTGGGAAACTTGGTCAGCATGGACAAGCTGGACTGAGGAGTTTATTTCCATGCTGTATGACTGTATGACAGCTAATTCTGAATTGGAATGAGATGTTGTGATATTATTTCCTAATGGTGGGCTTGGAGTGGACACTAAGAATGTAGACTGCGAATGTACTCAAGCATACAAAGTCCCAGCAAGGGCAAGATACCCTAAAGCTGTGGCTATCTGGTTATAGGGGATTTGAAGCCATGTAGAATCATAGAATCCCTCCAGTATGGAAACACATCCTTCGGCCCAACAAGTCCACACCGACCCTCAGAGCATCCCACCCAGACCCATCCTCTATAACTCACCTAATCTCCACATCCCTGAACACTACGGGCAATTAGCATGGCCAATCCACCTAACCTGCACGTCTTTGAACTGTGAGAGGAAATCGGAGCACCTGGAGGAAACCCACACAGACACAGGGACAATGTGCAAATTCCACACAGACAGTTGCCTGAGGGTGGAATCGAACCCCAGTACCTGGCGCTGTGAGGCGGCAGTGCTAACCACCGAGCCACCGTGCCAGGGAATATATTCAGATGCTGCCAAAGGTAACAGCCCATTTCAAACACTGAATCCAAAAGTTATATCATTGTAATGGCAGCACATTGTAAGAGAGCTGTCCCATCACAGTGATTACACAATTGGCAACTTCTGGTGCAAAACATATATTTATAAGATGACTAGTTACAGCAGGCAGTACTAGCTTTGTTCTATTTACCTTCCCAACTCAAGAATCTAAGGGCCATTGCCAGCATTGCGATCAACCCACACTGAAGACTATCAGTTGGCCAAGCTGCATTCAACAGTTCAGTTAATAAAATGTGAGGCTGGATGAACACAGCAGGCCAAACAGCATCTCAGGAGCACAAAAGCTGACGTTTCGGGCCTAGACCCTTCATCAGAGAGGGGGATGGGGTGAGGGTTCTGGAATAAATAGGGAGAGAGGGGGAGGCGGACCGACGATGGAGAGAAAAGAAGATAGGTGGAGAGAGTATAGGTGGGGAGGTAGGGAGGGGATAGGTCAGTCCAGGGAAGACGGACAGGTCAAGGAGGTGGGATGAGGTTAGTAGGTAGATGGGGGTGCGGCTTGGGGTGGGAGGAAGGGATGGGTGAGAGGAAGAACAGGTTAGAGAGGCAGAGACAGGTTGGACTGGTTTTGGGATGCAGTGGGTGGAGGGGAAGAGCTGGGCTGGTTTAGGGATGCAGTTGGGGAAGGGGAGATTTTGAAACTGGTGAAGTCCACATTGATACCATTGGCCTGCAGGGTTCCCAGGCGGAATATGAGTTGCTGTTCCTGCAACCTTCAGGTGGCATCATTGTGGCACTGCAGGAGGCCCATGATGGACATGTCATCTAAAGAATGGGAGGGGGAGTGGAAATGGTTTGCGACTGGGAGGTGCAGTTGTTCGTTGCGAACTGAGCGGAGGTGTTCTGCAAAGCGGTCTCCAAGCCTACGCTTGGTTTCCCCAATGTAGAGGAAGCCACACCGTGTACAGTGGATGCAGTAGACCACATTGGCAGATGTGCAGGTGAACCTCTGCTTAACGTGGAATGTCATCTTGGGGCCGGGGATAGGGGTGAGGGAGGAGGTGTGGGGGCAAGTGTAGCATTTCCTGCGGTTGCAGGGGAAGGTGCCGGGTGTGGTGGGGTTGGAGGGCAGTGTGGAGCGAACAAGGGAGTCACAAGGGAGTGGTCTCTCCGGAAAGCAGACAGGGGTGGGGATGGAAAAATGTCTTGGGTGGTGGGGTCGGATTGTAGATGGTGGAAGTGTCGGAGGATGATGCGTTGTATCCGGAGGTTGGTGGGGTGGTGTGTGAGAACGAGGGGGATCCTCTTTGGGCGGTTGTGGCGGGGGCGGGGTGTGAGGGATGTGTTGCGGGAAATGCGGGAGACGCGGTCAAGGGCGTTCTCGACCACTGTGGGGGGAAAGTTGCGGTCCTTGAAGAACTTGGACATCTGGGATGTGCGGGAGAGGAATGTCTTATCATGGGAGCAGATGCGGCGGAGGTGGAGGAATTGGGAATAGGGGATGGAATTTTTGCAGGAGGGTGGGTGGGAGGAGGTGTATTCTAGGTAGCTGTGGGAGTCGGTGGGCTTGAAATGGACATCAGTTACAAGCTGGTTGCCTGAGATGGAGACTGAGAGGTCCAAGAAGGTGAGGGATGTGCTGGAGATGGCCCAGGTGAACTGAAGGTTGGGGTGGAAGGTGTTGGTGAAGTGGATGAACTGTTCGAGCTCCTCTGGGGAGCAAGAGGCGGCGCCGATACAGTCATCAAAGTACCGGAGGAAGAGGTGGGGTTTGGGGCCTGTGTAGGTCCGGAAGAGGGACTGTTCCACGTAACCTACAAAGAGGCAGGCACAGCTGGGGCCCATGCGGGTGCCCATGGCCACTCCCTTAGTCTGTAGGAAGTGGGAGGAGTCAAAAGAGAAGTTGTTGAGGGTGAGGACGAGTTCGGCTAGGCGGATGAGGGTGTCGGTGGAGGGGGACTGGTCGGGCCTGCGGGACAGGAAGAAGCGGAGGGCCTTGAGGCCATCTGCATGCGGAATGCAGGTGTATAGGGACTGGACGTCCATGGTGAAGATGAGGTGTTGGGGGCCAGGGAATTGGAAGTCCTGGAGGAGGTGGAGGGCGTGGGTGGTGTCACGGATGTAGGTGGGGAGTTCCTGGACCAAAGGGGAGAAAATGGAGTCCAGATAGGTGGAGATGAGTTCGGTGGGGCAGGAGCAGGCTGACTTGCGAAGCCTCCTTCAACAGTTCAGTGTTGAATTTACCACCGTTCTTGAGCTGGCTTGACAGACAGACACCACTCATTTGACTTCCCACACAGTTCAGGTACAACTCGAACTGCCCGTCCCATTAATTCAGTGAAAGAGTTATTTAACTTCTACATTCAGAATACTGGCCTACAAAATCTGCCAAACCCTGAATAGCATTTCATTGATTCGTAATGGAATTGAGGGAAAGGTACTGAGGACATAATGTACAAATGACTGATGAGGTAAATGCTTCAATGTGATCTTGTGAACAAAGAGTACATTAAAGTATCAGTCTCATCAGCACAGAATACTATGGAATGTATAAATACAATTCCTGACTGATCCCGTATGATAGTTTTTAAAAAAAATCCCTAATTCCCCATCTCAACTGAGACATTTTAGAAATCATTTCAGAATGCCTCAAATATGGCTCATTTATTAATAGGTTATTTGAAGGCTCCTTAATTGTTTTTCTAAAGAGTCATACAGTATGGAAACAGATCCTCTGGTCCAACCAGTCCAAACTGAATATAATCCCAAACTAAACTAGTCCCACCTGCTTGCTCCTGGCCAATTTCCCTCCAAACATTTCCAATTCATGTACCTATCCAAATGTCTTTTAAACACTGTAATTGTACCCACATCCACCACTTCCTGAGGGAGTTAATTGGACACGCAAACCACCCGTTTTGTTCAAAAAAATGAAAATGTTGTAAAAGCAGTCATGTCTTGATTCAAGGATTATTGTAGATATCTTCACAAATACAGACTCTGAGCATAATTCTGATGGTGATTGTTGACTTCATTTGAAAGTGAATCTTTGGTAAATGTAACATACCATTAGTAATCAATGTTCTGCTTCAGATATTGCCCAACTCAGGTGCCACTTTTGCTTTCCTTTGAATTTTCAGTGTTTGGTTCGGTCTTAATCTTGAGCAGGTTTTGGACAGGCTAGAGGTACAACCAGTGCAAAATGGATGTACTGATAGAAGTTTCAACCTCATCTTTGCCCAGCACAGTGGAAAGTGGCAGCTGTCAACAGTCAGGAGAGGATGTTGCAACAGCCAACTGCTGGCCAGCAATACGAGAAGGCTGGAAGTACTGGAGAAGCTCAGCACATCTGGTAGCAGCTATGGAGAGAGAAATAGAGTGAATAAGACTATAAGACCATAAGACATAGGAGTGGAAGTAAGGCCATTCGGCCCATCAAGTAGTATGTCCTTCCTGAGGTGTGGGGCCCAAAATTGGACACAGTACAGAATACACCAAGTCTGACTCTTGGAGGCTAGTTTGCAAGTGCCATCAGCACGTTCTGCTTTAGTTTCACATCTCTATTTTACAAAGTCTTTTGTTTTTATAGTAGGAGAAGGCTCTCCATCAAGTAATGTACTCTTGGGGGCTATTTGGCAGGATCTTGCACATTGGAGTAGAAGGTTCTGCGCAGTAGTGAACAATACTTTCCTCATTGGGACTACAGGAGCACTATGGTAAGTATTTTTTATCTACCTTGGAGGGTCCTTGTCACTGAGTGGGATAATAACACATGCATCGCATGCAGGATGGGTTAAAATTCCATTGGGATCCTCCTTGCCTTTGGGAATTACCCCTTGAGTCTTCCAGGCAAAGGTACAGAGACAGAGAATTAATTGTTTCATTTTAGCTGCTTGCCTGCTCAGATCAAATTGAACAGGGCAGTTATAGGGCGGCACGGTGGCTCAGTGGTTAGCACTGCAGCCTCACAGCGCTAGTGACCCGGGTTCGAATCCAGCCTCAGGTAACTGTCTGTGCGGAGTTTGCACATTCTCCCTGTATCTGTGTGGGTTTCCTCCAGGTGCTCCGGTTTCCTCCCACAATCCAAAGATGTGCAGGTTAGGTGGATCGGCCATGCTAAATTGCCCGTAGTGTTCAGGGGTGTGTAGGTTATAGGGGGGTGGGTCTGGGTGGGATGCTCCAAGGGGTGGTGTGGACTTGTTGAGCCGAAGGGTCTGTTTCCACACTTTAGGGAATCTAATCTAAATAAAACAGGGAAAACAAAATACTTTTCTCTCTAAGATTTAGTCCTTGCCTTTCCTGAAGGCAAAGAGTTTTGACGTTGATTTGCTTGGTGACTAATGTCAACACTGAGTAATATAGATGAGCTCACTGCAATCCTCATCTCACACACACACACACAACTATCTTCCATATGAGAAGACACCGGAGTCCAGATTTTCATGCCTCCATCCACATAGGAAAAGAATTGCGAGGGCTTTAAACATGGCAAGTGGAATCCCTTTCTAGGATTGCTAACCCAGTCCCATTTCTGGGAATGTTTGACAGGTGCAGAGTATGAGACTTCACACTCCTGACCCTGCTAGCTCCATTGCAGTGAGGGAAATATCAGGCATCGAACTCCACCGAAATCTGGTGGAGTTAGGCTACAGGAAATGTGATTTACAGCTCTGTAGAGGAGTCGTTTATTGCAAGGAAATCACAGTCTGGAGTTGAGAACCATTCAACAAGTAAAATGGTCTACTTCTTCAGAGGTAAAGGAAGAACTGGTACCCCAAAGGGTTGGTCTCTTGCAGGAGGAGGCCCAGCAGAGGTCAGTGGTACTTAAATGAGATGCAATCATGACAGGAGGCAGTGATATAGTGATAATATGGGCTATTCCTTACTAATTTCAAGTAGTCCATCCTAATGGGGGCTGCTGCACAGCAAGGAGACACAGAAATCTATTTATTGGCATAGAGGGCTGCATGCTAGAAGACAACTCAGGAGGCAGGCAACTATTTATAAAGGCACTATAACAGTGAAGCATGGATGGGAATATGTTAGTGCAAAAAAGAATTTGTTCATAGTCAGGAGCACCTTGGCTTCAGAGGAGGGCAGTGTATGACCATACTTGACGTGGTCACCCTCATAACCCAGGGGCTAGGAGGGGGGAAATGCAGGCAGGTGAAGGCTCATGTAGACAGGACATAGGAAGATGGCTGCGCTGTTGGAGGTTCATCATCTCCGCTCCAGGCCAGCTCTGCAGGTATTACTCTGGGTGTGCTGTACACCCAGTGATCTTTGGCTGCTTCATCAATGACCTTCCACTGTCTTAATGTGGCACGAATGTTATTTGCCACTTATCAGCCCAAGCTTAGTTACTGGATTACTGTAAGGGTTTATGAAATGTGTGGTAAACATTGAAGCTCATTAGCTGTTTTTGGTTCAGGATAATCTATGATAGATTGTCATCTAGAAAAAGCCAGAGATTAAAAGGTTCTGGACAGTTCAAAGGATTCCTGACTGGAGTTAGAAGCAAACGTGGGCAGCACAGTGGCTCAGTGGTTAGCACTGCAGCCTCACAGCACCAGGGACCTGGGTTCAATTCCAGCCTCAGGCAACTGTCCGTGCAGGAGTTTGCACATTCTCCCCATGTCTGCGTGGGTTTCCTCCGCGTGCTCCGGTTTCCTCCCACAGTCCAAAGATATGCAGGCTAGGAGGATTGGCCATGCTAAATTGCCTGTAGTGTTCAGGGGTGTGCTGGTTATAGGAGGATGGGTCTGGGTGGGATGATCTAAGAGGCAGTGTGGACTTTTTGGGCCGAAGGGCCTGTTTCCACACTGTAGGGAATCTAATCTAATCCAATATAATTTATCTCCAAAACAAAATGTAGTATAGAACATTTCAGGTAAAGTACAGTTCCCCCAGTAGAAAAGATTAGTGTGTGCAACTTCTTCATCAGGAGATTTTGGTTAGATATTTTCAGGTAATTTAAAAGCTGAAAGATTCTAAGCTCATAGATTTGTGAGTACTCGTGTCAGAAAACATCACAATTTGCACTGAAGGACTGGGGGCAATCAGCTATGTTAACTTAAAGGTTGGATATAAAGGGGCTGTTTTTCTGGATTTGAATCTGTATGGAGTGATAATGGTGGGAAATAAACTGAAACTTTGTCTTGTTGGGTGTTTTAAGACTTTTTTTCCCTAATTGTACCTACATCTAAATAACTTGGTTTGTATTTATTTTATTTTCATCTTTTGTGCAATAGACCTCTGTTCTATTGTTCAAGAAGCTCTCAAAACTTGTGTTTTCTATGTTTTCATGAATGACCATTCTATTAACACAAAACATGCGCATGGCGAATCAGGCCAGATTTTTTTCTGGGATCTGACACTTCCAGTAGAACCACCTGCAGGGACCATAGCAATATGCACATGGACTGTTTCAATACCTGAGGAGTCTAGAATAATGCTGAACATTGGGGATATTCACTGATAATTGCACAATTCTGACTTTATAACAGAGAGATGGTCTCTATAATAGAGAGAAATGGTGCTGAACATTGTGCAATCATCAACGAACCTCTGACCTTAAGACACATTAGTGCCAGGCATTGACAATCTCTAACAAGAGAATCAAATCACTGGCTCTTGATACTCAATAAGATTACCATTAATGAATGCCCCACTACCAACATTCTGGAGGTTACCATTGACCAGAAACTGAACTGGATAGGCCATATAAATACCATGGGAACAAGATCAAATCAGAGACTAGGAACCTTCAGTGGGTAGCTCATCTCCTGACTCCCCAGTTCTTGTTCACCACTAAGACAGCGCATATCAGGAATGTGATACTTCCCACTTTCCTAGATGAATACTGCAACACTCACGAAGCTTAACACCATCCAGGACAAAGATGGCGATAAAATCAAATGAGAAGAATATTGAATAGGCAGGGTAAGTAGCTAAAGAAGGAGCAACATCGCTGGATGTTGGAAGGAGAGCAGAAAGCTTTCTTACATTTTCTACTTGGCACATATAGGGGCTGCGCATGTTTAGAATGTAGGCTTCTCACAAAATCTTAAGCACAATGCTTATTATACCTCCAAGAATAGTTAGCAGTAATTTTCACTAAGGATTGATATCCCATCCAATCTTCAACATTCTCACACTTCACCATGAGTGGGTACTGGCAGCAGTTTGTACCATCCTCAGAACGCACTGATGTAATGTGTCAAGGCTTTTTTGACAGCACCTTCCAAACCTGTGACCTCGACCACCTGGAAGGACATGAGTGCAAGTATAAGGAACAGCACAAGCTACAAGTTCCCCCTTAAGTCACGTACCATCCTCACTTGGAATTATATTGCTGTTCTTTCACAGTCCCTGTCAAAATTCTGAAACTCACTTCCTCGCTTCCTATTAGTCGGCAGGCGTCCCCGCTTTTTAAGGATTGCAGGGGTTTAAGAAGGTTAATTATTACCAGCTTCTCCAGGGTAATTAAAGATGGGCAATAAATCTTGCCCTAGCCAGCGATGGAAACATCCCAGGAAAATAAATAGAAAGTTGCTGTAAATTCCAATCCCACTTTTTAGCATTGTGCAAAATCATTACAAATTTTCAGTAAATAGACACAGCACACTAAATACAACAAGGTTCTTAGATTAGAGATCAATGATACTTCTTTATTAAGTCTTGTAAAACAAAATGGTTTTTTCTTCTACAAATTTCATCTTTCTGGTTGCATTTGCTAGCGATAGCACACTGTGGAAGATAATAATTAGCAGCTTTTGAGAATGAAAGCACTTGGATTATGACACAACATGTTTTACCAAACTGGACTGTTATAATGAAGGCTATGGATTTATGAGCTGCATAGTGTTCACTGCAATGCATTAACAGTATAATTGCTTACAGTGAGTTCCATTATGATCGAAATGACCAAACAAAAGTAGCCCTGATGTCTTGAATTCCATTTATAAATTGTTCCTGATTATCAACCATTCTTCAAATCATACTCTGCTGTTTTGCTTCCATTAAAAAGCATTCCATGTAATCTTGATCCAAGAGGATAATTCTTTCTAATCTCTTTGAAGATAAATCTGCTCTGTCAGAATCCTGCTCAATGCAAATTCTTAGTGCTTTGCATAATTTGCGTGAAATGCAATAATGTTCAGCTTTAAGTAAGCCAAAATTTATGATTTAAGCATTTAAAGTGTTCAATTTACACCTGATGTCTGACAAGCAATTGCTATGACTAACTGAGCAAGTTTCAGAATGTGTTACATGTTAGAATTTCTGTTGCTAACAAATCTACAATTCGGGATGATGATTGAAATGAATTGGAGATGTTACAATTTGAATTTCCAAATAAACCTCTGTAGATACCGGAAATCTTAAAAACAGATTGTTTAAAGTAAGTGACAATAAGAAAACAGCATTTGCAAGGGGGAAAAAATGCATCGATTTAAGGCATGGAGCTGAAATTCCAAACTCTGCATTTTCTCTTTACAGATGCTGACTGACCTAGAATATAATCATAGAGTGATAGAACTGTACAGAAACCTGCTATGTTTTTCCTGTTTTCATCAGGTTAAATTACAAAGCACAGGAACGTCTCCTTTGGGAGGGTTTGAGGTGGTCAAGTGGCAGGCTTGAAAATTGCAGGAATTTGCAGTCATAGAATCGGAGAGATCTACAGTATAGAAGGCGGCCCTTTGGCCCATTAAGGCCGCACCAGTCAAAAACAAGTACCTAACTATTGTATTCCAATTTCTAGCGCTTGGCCCATAGCCTTGTTCTGAGGATGTAGGGCTATGTTGCACTTACTGGCAAGCTGCAGAACACTTAAAACCAGTAGAGCATCCTCTTGTCCTCTCATCCCCTCCACTAAGTCTTGGAAGACAGTGCCCATTACATTTGAATTTTTTTAGCATAAAGCTATCACCCTTCAATTAAAATATAATTAACTAGATCAAAATGGAGGAGCCAAATTACGAGGTTTTCTTGAGTGATAGAAAGAGGAATTTTTACTACCTATTAATCCCAAAAAAAACAAATAAAAATGTGACATCAAACACACATAAACACAGGTAATAATTTTACAAAAAACATGGGGAGAGAGTGTCTGATATAGGCAGGAAGGTAGCAGCAATTGTAGCTTAAAGCTTGTAGAGTCCTTGACTTTTGGCAGTGATCTGGGTGCTAGCTGTTAGCTGTTGTCTTGTTTTTTTCAGCAGTTATGAAACTTGCAGAAATCCTTGGATTCTTGGTGCATGGCTGACTTACCAAATTCTTTTTTCACCAGGCACGGGATTTTGAGACTAAGAGAGACAAGGGGATCAAGGCTTGCAGCGTCCTTTCTGTTATCAGCCCATATTTCTTACTCTTCATGTTTTGCTTTTCAAAGCAGCTTTTCATCCCAGAATCATCATAGAATCCCTACAGTGCAGAAACAGGTCCTATGGCCCGACAAGTACACACTGACCTAACCCCCTATACGCCACCTAACCTACACATTCCTGAACACTACAAGCAATCTAGCATTGCCAATCCACCTAGCCTACACATCTTTGGACTGTGGGTGGACACCAGAGCGCCCGGAGGTAACTCACGCAGATGCGGGGAGAATGCGCAAACTCCACGCAGACAGTCACCCGAGGATGGAATCAGTCCTGGACTCCTGGTGCTATGAGGCAACAGTGCCAACCACTGAGCCACCATCTCTCATTTGCCTTGGCAGGAGGTGTGGCTTTCCTCAAGGTGAGTCACCACATCTCCTGAAGTTAAAAACAACAAATATGTATTGCAGAGATAATAAAGTGTGGAGCTGGATGAACACAGCAGGCCAAGCCACATCTTAGGAGCACAAAAGCTGATGTTTCGGGCATAGACCCTTCGTCTCTCCAAGACAGGGATACAAAGAGGGGAGCTGATTCCTCTCCCCACTTAACCCCATCATTTAACATGAGCAAAAAAGTAGAAAACATTATAAAATAAAAGCACACTTGCTCCTTACAAGGTTTCAATGGGCAGATTGCTTTGTTAAAATATGGCTTGAGGTAGATCAAATTCCCATTTTTAGTATTTAAGATTTAAATCACCTAAACCGTAGTTTTGTGGAGATGAAATTACCCTCAATTGGTGGGTTCCTCTGAAATGTTACATTTCAGAAAATAGCAGAAATGTTATTTAATATAAATTGCAGCAGGTCTGATTCTCCCGGTGCAGCTACCATCTCATTTTTATCTATTAAAAGCAAAAAACGATAACTATGCAACTCCTGAGTTAGGTCCCAACTGACTCAAGAAGGTGTTGTGACACATTCCTCTTCCTGCCCTGAAGAGTGAGATCACCTTACTCATCCTGAAGAGCAGCACAGATATAAACCCAAAGGGCATCATGCAAGGTTTATGAGATCTTCACAAAGTCTGACGATATTTTCATATTTCATAAACTGTATTGGCTTTTATGGCCAAATAAAGCCAACTGCACTTTAGAAATAGTATATTTCAGAATGCTAGAGAAGGGCTCAGATCTTTCCCAGGGCAGCACGGTGGCTCAGTGGTCAGCACTGCTGTCTCACAGCACAAGGGACCGGAGTTTAATTCCAGCCTTAGGTGACTGTCTGTGTGGAATTCACACATTCTCCCAGTGTCTGAGGGGGGTTCCTCCCACAGCCCAAAGATGTGCAGGTTGGGTGGATTGGCGACGCTAAATTGCCCATAGTCTGCAGGTTAGATGGATTAGCCACGGGAAATGCAAAATTGTAGGTACAGTGTGAATCTGGCCAGGATTCAGAGGGTCAGTGCAGACTTAATGGGCTGAATGACCTGATTCCACACTGTAGGGATTCTATGATTCTAGGTGATATAATAATTTTCTTGGAGAAACTGCTAAAGGTTTTACTTATTGATGTATGTGCCAAGGAAACTGACAGAATCCTGTGACTCCCAACAGTAAATACAAAGTTGGTCCATTTCTGGCCTTGTCAGAAATTATTGTCCTCGAGTTCAGGGAATGTTGTTCTGAGGACCTCGAGCTGTCCTACAGGTACTGGTAAGGGGCAGAATACCTATTTAGAGCAGCCAACAGAGCATCCTCTTGTCCTCACATCCCCTCCACTCGAAGTCTTGGAAGATAGTGCTCATCATCTTTGAGTGCAATTTTCTCCCAGCCTGCCAGTGTCTGTAGAATTAAATTAATGTCTATACAACCTTTTACTTAGAACACTGTGCTAAGCGTTTAAGTTAGTAAAAATAGCAAACACAGATTTAAAGAATACATGCCAATCAATGGTTTCTTCCACACTGAACATCAACATAAAATTCAAAGTAATCTCATTATTTGTGATTGATTCTAAAATATAATTGCCACGGAAAGGGCCATTAGATTTGGTAGTTTGACATAGTCAGCTTCAACTTTGTTTTTTAATAACAGCTACGGTACTGATGGCATATTTTGCACCAGGCATTATTGCAGTCAAATACACAATCCAAAACAAAACCAGTAGGTTTGGTAAACCCATAATCAATCCATCTCAATGACGAAATATCATAGAGTACAGAGTCATACACCATGGAAGTAGGCCCTTTGGCTCATCTCATCCCATCCAACCAGACTTTGTAAACTGAACTAGTCCCATTTACCTGCAATTGGCCCATATCCCTCTAAACCTTTCCTATCCATGTACTTGTCCAAATGTCTTTTAAATGCTGTAATTGTAATCACCTCTACTACATCCTCTGACAAAGCGTTCCAACTACGCACCACCCTTCATGTGAAAAAGTTGCCTCCCAGGTCCCTTTTAAATTTTTCCCATCCTGCCCCTTAAAAATATGCCCTCTAGTTTTGGACTTCCACACAACGAGAAGGGCTTTGGCTATTCACTTTACCTACATCCCTCGTGATTTTTGTAACCTCTATAAAATCACCCCCTCAGCCTCCTACACTCCAGGGAAAAATTCCCAGCCTATCCAGCCTCTCCTCACACCCTCTTGTCTCAGTAACATCCTTGTAAATCTTTTTTTCACCCCTTCACTCTTGAACAAGCAGAGAAGGGGTGAATTTGGTGCAGTCAAGGATTTCAGATTTTATCACTCACACATTTTGTTTGAGGCTAACTGATGATGGACAGCAAATGACCAAGAAAGTAATCATTCAGTTGTAATATTCACAGTTGACTGATCGAAAAATGCACTGGAATTTTCAGTTTCTGAAAATGTATCTGTGATTGATGCTTCAATACCAAGCCTATTGAAAAAAAATCACTGTTTTCTGTTTCTCTTTGGAACTTGTCCATCACTTTTCCGCACAAAATAATAAAAATCCACGACAAACAGCATAGAAGGAAGTTAATTGGCCAATTATACGTATATTGGCTCTTTGAAACACTGACCAATTAGACACTCTTCCCTGCTTTTTTCTCCACAGTCTGAAATTCTTTCCCTTCAAGTTGTTCTCACAAAGATTTTGAAGACTGTGTCTAGTATTACTAATGAATCCAAAAATAACATCAAAATCAACTACTGTTCTTTGCAGGCAAGTCGTGACTGGAGATAACTATAGGTTACTGTGGATGATTATCATTGCATCTTACATTTTTTTTTCAGCCTTTAATTGTCACAGGGCCAATTCCCTTCTCTTCTGTAAAGACGTCAAGCATTGTGATGGATTCATCATTCTTTCGTTCTTTTGTTGGATTTACTTCAGACTTGTGCTTGCATTTTGCTGGTTTAACCTCTCAATAAATTAGTACTGCTGCTAATAACTAAACAGAAATACATGTAATGTCCGCACATCAAAAAGATCTTTGAGAAATAGACAGATGCTTCTTGACAACTAGAACAAGTCAAATCAAAGAAATCAAATGAAGAGAACATCGTCAATCAATGAATTCAAATACTTTGTGAATTTCCATGTGCTTCCCTGCACCATACTCTGTTCCATGACATTATTCTAGACTATTATACAATGCTTGACTTGGAATTTTTAGAGTTTTTTAAACCTAGGATTTCAACAAATAACAAATGATAAGAAACGTAGCCGTCTAAATATACTACTGCTGACTAGGATAAACAATGCTCAATATCCCCTAACAATCTACGAATTACAACTTTTTGCTGATGCTGACTTGCCACTGCATTTGTATTTCTGGGTCATCTGGAAGGGCATGAGATTCTTTGGGATCCTCACCATAAAATAATACAGCACCATGGAACGATTCACAAAGATACACAGGAAATCTCTCCTATTTATTGAGTTAGGTGAACATGTTTGTTGTCAAAGAAATGTTGGTGCTCTCCTCCTCCGCTTACATGTGGAAAACAGCCTATTTCCTGTCAAGATACAACTGCCATTATATAAACATGATGGCTGGGAGAGGATCGGGGATTACGACATTTGGGATTTAATCCAAACCCTGAACTCCAAGTGTCCCACCATTCAGAGGTGCAATTCTTAGTTAGTATATTTAAACAGTGGCCCTTTATGATGCTGTACAAGTTTCCCAGAGGTCAGAAAAGTCAGTGCTGAAACAGAGGCATGAACTCCCATATTTTGGTATTGCTTCTAGCACACCTTGTGGGCATGAAGCTCTTGGAATTAATATGACACCAGATCTGAGAGCTTATATCTATTGGGAAGCAGACAGCTTCTTGGAAAAAGATGTTTGAGAAATTATTTAATGGATGTCATTATTATGAAAAAGTGTTCATAAGATAGATGTAGAGGAGATGTTTCCAGAAAAAACTAGGTCTCATAAATATAAGAGGGTCATTAGTACATCCAATTCAGGAGAAATTTACTTCCTCAGCTTAGAATGTGGAACTCACCATCATATGGAATATTTGAGATGAATAGCATTGATAAATTTAAAAGGAAACTAAACACATGAGAGCAAGCAAAACAGGTAAGGATATGTTGATATGATTTGATAAAAAGAAAGGTTGTGAGAAGGGTTGGATAGAACACGAATGCCAGCAGACTTGTTGGGTTGAATGGCCTGTTTCTGAGCTGTAAATACCGTGTTATGATAAAACTGCTGTATTTCCATTGTGAAGATCATTCCACAATCCCGGTAAGTTCCTGACATTAAGCAAATGTTTTCTCCATCCTCCTAAATTTTTCCAAAGCAAGCAGAGCCTTTGGAGCACAGGAATATGAATGGGTCATTTAGCCCCTCAAGCTGACTCCAACATTCAATGAGTTTGTTATTAATCTGTGACCTGGCTCTACCTTCCTCCCTTAGCCCAATGCTTTTGATTTGAAAAAAAAACCAAACAATCTGAGTTTTAAAATTAGGAATTGACCTAACACCAACAGTTGTTTGCAGAACTGCGTTTGGAACCTCTGCCAATTTTTTTGTGGATAGAACTGTTTTATAACATCACCCCTTAAACAGTTTTAAAGTATGTCCCATGTTGTGAACTCCCCAAACAACAGAAAGGGTTTATCTCAATCTACCTTATCTATTCCCTTTAATATCTTTACGTTTGACCAAATCGTACTAACTTTTCCAGGAATACAACCCACTTTGTTTAACTTCTCCATATAATGTAATACTTGAAAAAGTAGTATTGTCATCACCGGACTACAATTCCAAGACTCGCTTCATGGTATCTGTGTTAATTGTTCTTAAAAAATCCATCTGATTCACTAACGTCCTTTCAGGAAGGAAAGCTGCCACTCTTATTTTGTCTCCCCATATATATCTCCAGTCCCTCAACAATGTGGTTGGCTTTTAAATGCCCTCTGGCCTAGCCAGTGATGCCCTCAGTAAAAATTCCACATGGGCCAATATATCCCTCCTCTCATGTGATATTCAGAATGGAATATCATCCACCTGTATGGCCAACTTATATTGCTGCAGCTGGTTTCAACCACTTATAGTCTAGTCTTCAAGTTATAACAACCTGCATTCCATTGGCTTTATTGTGCTCCATGTTGGAATCTACAGTTCCTATTCCATTTTCTCTATGGACCTATAATTCCAAGCTTTTAAACAGACAACCTTTTCAGATGGCAGGATGCCCAGAGGCAGACATTTAATGTGAATCAGCTTAATCCTTTTAATCCATAGATACCAATTAATGAAGGCTGTATTTTCTTAGTCAGAAAGAGCAGGGCAACAAACTGGGGTAGTAAATTATCGTGATGTGAACTGTATGCTTTTAGCTGATAAAGAGGTTGCTCCTAAGACATGTTTATTTGTTCTTTCATTCATCATGTAACATCTGGAGCTCACTCTGCTCAAAAGAAGCTTTTAAGGTAGTTGGTATTCCAGCCAGCATCAATTTATATTAAATGTTCTCGATTGTAAGGTGACATTGTAGAATAAAGATTTATTCATTTCTATAGTCAGTCTTGTATCTTTATTCTAGAGGAATTCCTCAAACATTTGAATGCAACAAGGCATTCAAATAAGCCAACATGCAGATGTAAGTCAACAAAACCATCGCACAGACTATAATATCTTTGAATTTAGATGACTTCTTAGAAATCCAATCCAAGTCTTAGCAGTGTAGATGAGCAGAGAGATCTTGGTGTCCATGTACACAGATCCTTGAAAGTTTCCATCCAGGTTGACAGGGCTGTTAAGAAGGCATACAGTGTTTTAGCTTTTATTAATAGATGGAGCGAGTTCGGGAACCAAGAGGTTATGCTGCAGCTGTACAAAACTCTGGTGCGGCTGCACTTGGAGTATTGCGTACAGTCCCGGTCACTGCATTATAAGAAGGATGTGGAAGCTTTGGAAAGGGTGCAGAGGAGATTTACTAGGATGTTGCCTGGTATGGAGTGAAAGTCTTACGAGGAAAGGCTGAGGGACTTGAGGCTGTTTTCATTCGAGAGAAGAAGGTTGAGAGGTGACTTAATTGAAACACAAAATAATCAGAGGGTTAGATAGGGTGGATAGGGAGAGCCTTTTTCCTAGGATGGTGACGGCGAGCACGAGGTGGCATAGCTTTAAATCGAGTGGTGAAAGATATAGGACAGATGTCAGAGGTAGTTTCTTTACTCAGAGAGTAGTAAGGGAATGGAATGCTTTGCCTGCAACGGTAGTAAATGGACTTAAAGTTGGCGAATCTAAGTCGTCATTGGATAAGCATATGGACATACATGGAATAGTGTAGGTTAGATGGGCTTGAGATCGGTATGACAGGTCGGCACTACATCGAGGGCTGAAGGGCCTGTACTGTGCTGTAATGTTCTATGTTCTAAGTCCTTTCAAACATCACAAAAAGTAAAAGCTCATGGAACAAAAGGCAGTTCTAAGGTCACCGAGGTCTCTTTTCAGAGATCCCTTTGTTCACGGAAAGAGGTAGCCATATATGTTAGAAACACAGCCCACAACATAGCAAGCTATCAACTTTGATCTGGTGTAGTACTCATTTATTACAGCTTAGAAGGGGTATCACCATCCTGCTAATGCTATTTTGATTTGATTTTGATAGTTTCTGTTGCAGTTCTGTAAGTTCCCATTGTTCATTTAATTTGTTTCTGTTACAGTGCCCCACCAGCAGCTGACTAACCTGATTAATTCTTTTTTTAAGGAGGAGAAGAGATGCTGTATAGAGCAGGGCCAGACCTGAAGGAGTAGTCCATGGACAGGATGACCAACATGATGTGAAATTTAAGAGCTGATAGCACTTGTGCATCTAAGTCATAAAGTCATTGGTTTGACTGTCATGACAGAGACCTGAGCACCTAATATACGTTAGCATTTCTAATAGTTAAATTAGAGTCAAAAAGGTTCTGAAAAAGTCCTCTATACAAGTTTGAAAAACAAATATACATAAATTACCTTTCCCTTGACATGAAGCAGGAGTCGGGCAGTAATACTGCAGGCTAGTAACTGTGGGCTGAGGGTTTTTTTGGTACAATGCAGGTTGCTTTGTGTTTTTGGAAGGATCTCAATGCAAAACCAAGCAAGATTTTCACCATATCTTACTAAACATACCTCATTCATGGCCTATTCTACCCCTATGCACGCCTCACACTTAACACGCGCCATTCCCAGAATAACGCACTACTATTCAGACAATCTGCTGAAAGACTGACATCTCTTGTATCTGCACCATCTGCTGTGCCCCTGGATAAGCATTGGCAATCTAGTGGCACCCCTCACTACCAATTTAATGGCCCAGCAGCTATAAGGCCATACTACCCACAATGCATAGCTAGCACAGCTGATGCACTCTCACACATATAACCCTATTCTCTCATCCTCGTTGCTGTTTGAACAACATACCACACACTTTACCCATCCTTACATACACCCCATTTGACCTCTCCTAGTCCCTGATACTCTTTAGGTAGTCACCCACATCTTTCATTGTCCAGTAAGGAACATCACCTTTTTTTATTCATTCACAGGATGATGGCATCACTGGCCAGGCAGCATTTATTGCCCATCCCTAATTGCCCAGAGGCAGTTAACAGTCAACTACGTTGCTGTGGGTCTAGAGTCACATGTAGGCAAGACCATGTTAAGGATGGCAGTTTCCTTCCCTAAAGGACATTAGTGAATAAGATGGGTTTTTCCAACAATCGACAATGGATTCATGGTCATTGTTAGACTCTTAATTCCAGCTATTTATTGAATTCAAATTTCACCATCTGCAGTAGCGGGATTCAAACCTGGGTCCCCAGAGCATTATCTGGGTCTCTAGATTAACAGTAAAGCGACAATGCCACCAGGTCATCACCTCCCCTACAGCCAAGGTGAGGTCAAGTCCAAACCTGAGCTTTTGTAGACAGCCACAAAAAGGAAGAACAAAGGAAATGAATACTGGCTGCGTATTACACCCATATTACAAATCAAATATAAGATAACAAAGTGTGAAGCTAGATGAACACAGCAGGCCAAGCAGCATCTCAATCAAATGCTGACATTTTAACCTTGACAGTCCATGATGGTGACATCAACGAGAAGCAGGGTCAGTCAGGTCTTGTCTGTTTGTCGGGGCTGATGCAACCAAGCAACATCAATCATAAGGAAAGCTTCCTCTTCCTCATAGTCCTTACCTTTCTCCTCAGGAGACTGAATCTATTCCCCTACTTCCTCAGCATCTAGCACATCACCTTGGTGCCCGCTCCAATTGTGCAGGACATGTGACATCAGGATGACACAGTACAATTTGTACAGGCAATGCTGGAGGTCTACTCCACCATGCCCCGGGGGCAACAAATGTTGGATGCCAATGTCCATGAATGAGGGACGTGAGCAGCTATCTCCCAGAGATATTGTTTAGTTCCTCAGTAACAGGAGCAAGAAGTGAACTGAAGTCACGAGATACCTGCTCTGATTTCCATATTGAGATTTCTCATGTTTGGTGTATTTAGTAAAATGAGAAGCTGAATATTAATGAGTTGAGTTAGGTTGTTAACAAGGCATTTAACTAGTTACAATCTGCCTTAACTATTAAATTGCTGCAATCTAGTGAAAAACAACTTATCTTGCCACTCAACCAAAATATCAATAATAAACGGATGCTCCTGACATTGAGATGGGTGTCCTTGGATTCTCGACTGCTTCCATCACAAATCTCACCAAAGCTCGTGTCACTCAGATCCCTGTATGATTCTGCCCTGTGTCTCCAGGTCGTTCCCATCTCAAATTCACAGTTGTATAAAACCCAACAACTGCATTGTGAAAAATCGAGGGAAAACATTGTGCAGGGGTCTCACTGATGCGTGATTTGACTGGTTTCCTGTGGTTAAAATGTACAATTGCTGCAGGATGAACAAACTTGGCTTGGGTCATGCCACATAACCAAAAGTGTAAAATGGAACCTTGTTGATAGTGCTCAATATAAACCTCCAGCAATAAAAATCTTCCTTTGCACCTCATAGTTTTAGAGTGCTGCTGCAGTGTGAAGGTGATCCACCAGTAATGTAGGCAGATTCCAGCAGAGCAGCAGTAATGCTCCTTTCTTTTCTGTAGTACATCGCGACAGTTGTGATTCTGCAACAGCTCAGCTACCTCGGATTGAAATCTATACAATATAGCAAGCATTATCCAAATGACTTCAATTAAGAGCGAAACATATTTAAATGATCAAATCAAAGGGGCAGTATTTCCCACTGAAGAGCGAAGCTAACTGTGCAACATTTTGAATCTGCACACACCCATATAAACAAAACCACAGCAGTTAAAAAAAAGATTATCTCTGCAGAGCAAAAAATTCAGAATGCACTGGATTAATCTTGCATGGTAGAGGATGGTTGCGTAGCAAAACCAAAGGCTCATTTTCACAAAGACTTCAGCTTTAAACTGCTGAATTATTCCATATTGCATTTGTTTCCTCGTGTTGAAGTTATGCCAAAATTCAAGTCAAGGTCTTTGGCAAATAAAGGGGTGACTTCATCTGTCATAAACAATTTAACATTCATCTTCTAATAAAACAACTGTACACAGGATGTCGTAGCGATGCATTTGGTATCAGGATGAATAAGAGCTTATGGATCAAGAATTGGTTAATACTCAGGGAACAGGGAGTTGAAATAAAAGGGTTATTTTGAATGGAAAGTGATGACCAGTGAAGTGCAGCAGGAATCAGTGCTGGGCCCCAGTTATTCACAAGACATAGCAACAGTTTGATTGATGGAATCACATGTAAGTTTTCAAAGTGAGCCACTGTTAAGAAACTGGATGAGATTATTTGTGGTTACAGAATGTAAAGAGCTTTCCAGGTAATTCGGACAAGTTTAGAACCTGGGTAAATGCACAATGGATGCAGTATAATGTGGATAAATGTGAAGTTGTTCACTTTGGTAGGCAAAACATAATGGCAGAAGATTAGTTAATGGGGATAGATTGGAAACCATTGATATCTCAAGAGATAATAAAACAAAAACTGAAGATGCTGGAGGTCTAAAAAAAAACAAAATTGTTGGAAAATTCAGCAAGTTTGGCAGCATCTGTGGAGGGAAAATATAGAAGGCTGTACAAAGGAGCCAAAATGACCCAACATACCAGCTGGCTGCCACTTCAACATACCATCATGTTCCCATGTCAATATTTCTGTCTCAGACCAAAACTGGAGGAACAATACCTCATCTTTTGTCGAGGTTCCTTTCGGCTCTCAAGACTCAATGTTTGAGTTTAACAATTTCAGAATGGGATCCCCTCCTCCTGCATGTTCATTACCACTCCCACAGACACAGGGTCCATTCTGCGTGTTCCCTACACAGCCAACCCATTTTCAACTATTCTGATTTTCTGGTTGCATCCTTTCAGATTTAACTCTCACCTGTTTTGTCATCAGCAATTCCTTTGTCTGCTTCTATCCTTTTGTCTCCATCTATTCGGCTCACTCCTATTCCTCCACCCTAACTCCACCCCCAGTCATCAGGGTAAGAATCGCCATATCCCAGCTGCCTTCAGTTCTGATGAAGAGTCACTGGCCTCATATTGATAACTCTGTTCTTCTCTCCACAGATGCTAGCAGACCTGCTGAGTTTCTCCAGAAGTCTACACCAAACCTCTGAAGAGCATCCTAACTAGACCCATCCATAACCGTTTCCCCTGTAACCCACCTAATTTACACATACTTGGGCATTATGAGGGGAGAGTGTATTGACTGGGTCAATATTCTCTGGTATTTTGAAGGAGGAGAGGGGATCTAATTGAAACATACAAAATTTTGACAGATCTAAAGACTGGAGGCAGGGATAATGTTCCTTCTATCCGATGGATCCAGAACAAGGGGTCTCAGAAAACAAGGTCAGCTATTTCAGGTTGAGTTGAGGAGAAATTTCTTCACTCAGATGGTGGTGAACCTGTGGAACTTTCCAGCACAAAAGACTGTTGATGTCAAGTATCTGAATAGATTAAAGGAAGAGCTAGATGGATTTCTAGCAGCTAGAGGTGATAAGGGGTTTGGAGAAGCCAGAAAAGAGATAGAAGATCAACGATGATCATGTTGACTTGATGGGTCGAATGGCCCTATTTTTTAATGTTTCTCATCAGCTGTTTTAATATTAGTCATATTAGTGATCAATGAAGCCAAAAGATATTTTGATATCATTAATGCAGAAATTTCATTGAGATGATGGAAAAATATAGGAAGGCCGAAAGTGTTACTTTGGGTGATCTGGGATTCAAGCTGCACTCCATTTAACAGCAGCTGTTAAAAATAATTTCTTTCTTCATGCTAAGTTTCCACTTCACTAATTTGTATATTATTGACGCAAGTCTGCCAACGTCTTCAAATGTGATAACCTTCTGCAGTTATACCAACACAGCTGAAAATGGGTCTATCACAACTAAAATATGCATTTTTAACAAGTGCCTCATTCACCACCTGTACACAATCCCATGTTAAATTATTGTTAAAAACTGTACAGAAACTAGTTAGTGTGCAGTAATCAGTTTCTGTGAAAATTAAAACAAAGTAACCTCAGAATGCTACAGCACAAGGGGCCTTTCAGCTCATCAAACTTACTATATAAAAGGCTTTTAAAAGGAAACCATTCGTGCCCTTGCACCTAAATAAATTTGAACTGTTAAGTACTTCTTTGAGGGACCTGAACTAACACAATTAATGTAAACTCATTGTGGTGATTAATTTAACTAGAAGCATGGCCATCTTCTGGACAAGGCCAACTTCTGGCACAATGAGTGGAATTTTCCCATGTTTTATTGAAGATGGGGCAGGTTTACTAGATGGTGACCAAACTGCTACTCCCCACAACTGTGCAAGCCTGTTCAATTGTGCATCGATCAGCTCATCAAGAGCTGACAGGCGAATTTCTCAGTGAATCACAGGCCTAGGCACTGGTGACCAGCGTCCCTAGGTGTTGCCACCTAAATAGAGGTTGGCAGCTTAAGGCCTGCCATTTTAGGCAAAGTCCTCCGGATGTCCAGCAGTGAGAAGTCAAGTACTGTTTAACTCTTCTTGTGGAGTAGGAGATCCCAGGAGAAGGGGTATGTTTGGGGATAGGAGGTAAGAGCAGGGGAATGGATTTCAGATTCCTCCAACCCCATCTCATCTTTGCCCCCTACCCACCATTGCCTCACTTTTGGTAATCAGAACTTTCTCTAGCCTGACAGAAAGATTGTTCAACTCACCCAATTATTTCCCCTGCTTGCCAGCTCCATGTAAGGAAAAAATCACTGATCCATTGTTTCTTGCATTAGTACAAAAGATCGTGGAGACTTGACATCCACTGGACGTTAACTGAGCCTGAACGTCCTCAATTCTTTGCACAAGGGAACTGGTTTGAGTGAATGACACCAAAGAAGAAAATCAATGCCACCAAGCAGAATATCCGGCCCAGGAGGAATGGAACACATTCAAATTGAAGACATCTTTTGATCATTGAGATTCGCTGTTGTGTTTTGTTCACATTTGGGCGGGAATTTAGTTAATGAAATCCCATGAAGTAAAGCTGGTTGCGATATTGGAGGACAAGGCTTCAGTGATGATGCTGGAACTTTTTCATCTGCTTTCCCTCTTAACTTTGGCTATTATGAGGAGACACCGCTGGTGGAAATTCTCTAACATGTAGAAGAGCCTTTGCCAGGTGACCCAGGTCCATCATATTGAAAGAGGTGACAAAAAATATTTTGCTATCTGAAGCCTGTGTCCTGTTATGGAATTAGTGAGGAAATTTTTGGGTCGCTGCTTTGGCACAGTTGATTCTGTGCTGATGTTCTCTTCAATAGTGATCTTTTGAGGAAGATATTTGCAACGTATGCTAAGTGTTCAATGACTTCTACAGTCTCTGCATCAATAACAATAGCTCGAGACATAAATAGTTGTCCAGACAGAGGGTTGAAAAGGATTCAGGATAGCATTAATGCTGCTTGCAATGCAAGCCATATATGCATAGTTGTCAGTGTAGCGTACACGATCGATATTATTGAAAGGTCATCTTAGTCTTGAATCAGGCTTGAGTTGAAATGTTTCCTGTCTAGTCAAAACTGAGTCATGACCCTTTATGAAAGCATAAACAACCTGTTCAGCTGCTCTAAAACTTCCCTCCTTTTATTTTGCATTCCCCTTGCATTAAACAAACAACATTCCATTTACCTTCTTAAAGACTTGTTATATCTGCACAATAACTTCCAATGATTTATGAACTAGGATGCATAGATCACTCCATAACACTGAGTTTCTGAAGCCTCTCTCTATTTAAATAGCTTTTATATTCTGCTTACCAAGCGGAAAAATGCACATTTACACATTATAGTCTATCTGGTAATTGTTTGCCCATTCACTTAATCCCTTTACAGACCCTCTATAAGCTCTTCACAATTTACTGTACTATCATCTTGGTGGAATCAACAAATTTAACTACCATACATTTAGACCCCTCATCCAAACTGTCAATATGGATTGTAAATTGTTAAGGACCTAGCACTGATTTCTGTGCCACGCTATCAGTAGCAGCTTGCCAACCAGAGAAAGACTCATTTAGCCCTGTTTTCTGGTTTCTAATTCCTAACTAAACCTTTATCCACGTTAAAGGTACCTTCTACACCACGTGCTCTTGTGCATTTTACAAGTACAAATACACCATAGCTCCTTGTTCCCCGAATGCGCCATGAATAATAATTTATCAAAATGCTCCAATAGATTAGTTGCTTATGATTTTCCTTTCACAAAATCTTCTTGGCTCTGCTGGATCACACAGTGACCTTCTAAGGATCCTGCATTTCATGCTTCCACCACCCGTCCTGTTACACTTGGAAGCAGTTGGCCTAGGAGTTGGTTGGACACAGGTTCGAGAGTTGAACAAAATTGCTACATCTTGCACAATTTCAAACAATCCATTTTTGAACACTCAAATTATCCAATGTTTGTTACAAATATAATATTTTTCAAGGGGAAGGTTAAGTCTGTCTTGAAATCCTGCACACCAAAGTAGGGAGGAGAATTTCCAAATGGATAATGACCAATAACATCTTAAGTTTTAGTGACCTACGTACTTATAGAATTTCAAAGAAACATTGTAGTCCATGCTAAATATTAGTGCCAAATTAACTTCATGATCAATCCCTTTCCTGTACTTTTCTGAAGAGTTAGACTGCTGCCTGAGGATTTTAAAAGATTGGCCAAGAGGTGGAAACAATAAACTTACATGGACATGTGTAAGGCAAGAAACATGTCCATTTTGACAGGTTAATGCACCAACTGCTTCACTGGCAGAACCTTAGCAGCAGTTCACTGAAGACATGTGGGAGCTCAGCAGACAAAAATGTCTTATATGTTATGAACTATGAATTCTAATGTCTTACTGAGCTCATTTGTCAGATATAATAAACTGCTATAGGATGGAAAAGTTAAAAATGTATTTAATCATCGGGATTTCTGAGAAGCATATTATCCATGGTGAAATACGAATTTGAGAGCTTCAATCATTCAGAAAGCAGTGGGATTATGCACTTGACATCCAAAGGTGAATTTGAGCCTAAAGCAATTGCTGTTCAACCAATATTCCCTCATCCTTACTGTCTGCAAGCGAATTTAAAAAGATGACTGGAAAAGGAATTTTGGAACAACAGACTTTCCCAATTCTATCTGTTTCTATTGCAACCACAGTTGTGACAACAACTAACAGGCCGAAATAGTCACAATTTTCAATCCATATTCTTAAGCACATCGACCTGACAGCTTACATCCTAGAGTACTAAAACAGGTAGCTACAGTTGTGATGGGGGATAGCTTTGACCTTCCTGAATTGCCTAGATTTTAGAACCATCTGTATATCTAAATAGCAAACATAGTTCTGCAATCAAAAGAAAGAGGAGCAGAGAAGATAGGAAACTTTAGATAAGTTATCCTGACATCAATAGTAGGAATAGAAATCTAGAATTTCTTATTAAGAATAGTAATAGCAGGACACTTAGAAAATCATAACATGGTTAAGACTGGCAGATGGTGGAATTTGAATTCAATAAAGAATTTGGAATTAAGAGTCAAATGATGACCATGAAACCATTGTTGACTGTTGCAAAAAACCCATCTGGTTCACTAGTGTCCATTAGGGAAGGAAAACTGTCATTCTACATGTCTGGCCTACATGTGACCTCCAGACACACAGCAATGTTGTTGTCTCTTACTGCCTTCTATTCAAATAGGGATGTGCGATAAATGTTGGTCTAACCAGAAATACCCATATCCTGTGAGTGAATAAAAAAAAAACGAAGAAAAACTGAGTTGACATGGAAAGGGAAATGATGTTGGTTTACAAAGTGGAAATGACATTTATTTAATCTGTCAGCAATTACTGATGTTATAACTGGCAAAGTCGAGTTTGGAAAGCCACTTGGTAAAATGCCAAATAATAGGTTATTGCACAAACTTAGGATGCAAGGTATCAATAGTAATATATTAGCATGGATTGTGAATTGATTATTGCATTGAAAAACAGACTAGGAATGAATTCCGTCCATTTTGATATGGCAGATGCTTACAAATGGAGTTCTGCAAGGATCAGTGATTATAAATAGCTGAAAACCAGTCTATAGCAATGACTTTGATGAAGGAAATGAAAATATATTCAAGTTGATACAAATCTAGGTTAGAAAGTAAACTGCAAAGAGAACACAAAGAGGCTATAAAAAGATGTCAATAAAATAGAATTGCTGGAGAAACTCAGCCCTCTGGCAGTGTCTGTGGAGTGAAAAATAACGTTAATGTTTCAAGTCCAATGATGTAAATCTGATACGAGGGGCCAAGACGTTGGCAGATATAATGTAATGTGGAGAAATGTGAAATTATCCACTTTAGTGCAATAAAACAGAAAAGAAGAATTCATTTCTAAATGGCGAGAGACTGAGAAATGTTGATACTCAGAAGGATAAGGCTACCCATGCTCAGAAAACACAAAGTTGGCAGTGTGATGTCAGGTGTGTGTTTTTACTTTTAATTTGAACTGATGACATCTGGGATTCAGTCTGTGCGCATGAGGGGGTTAAATGATTCACTTGTCAGTATTTCTGGAGCCATGACTTTTTTCTTACGTTATGAGAGACAGAGTGTCTGGGCTCAGAGGGATTTGTTTATATTAGGAGAGTTTAAGAGTAATCATTGAAGAATATTGCTTTGCTTCCAGTTAGAAGAATTTGGTTTTAAAAAGCCCATTGCTCAGACATCTTTTTGTTGCCATTCACGAAAGTCCTTTTTGAATGTATGGAACTGTTTCTCAGAAAGGACAAACAGAAACGTGCTACTTCAGGAAAGTTAGGATATGTATTTCCTTAGTATAATGATTTTACTTTGAAATTTCCAGACCAGTGCTTCATAGAGCCACAGATTCATACAGCACAGAAAGGCCCTTCAGTCCATCGACTCTGCACCGACATCACTATCAATAAAAATGGGCTAAAGCCAATTTCCTGCACTTGGCCCATATCCTTGAATGAAATGATGTTTCAAATGCTCATCCAAATTTTTTTTAAAGGTTGTAGGGTTTCCTGCCTCCACCACCTTCCCAAGCAGTGTGTTCCAGGTTCCCAGCACCTGCTGAGTAAAAAAGTTTCTTTTTCCTCAAATTCTTTCTGAATGTCCTGAATTTACCCTAAAAACCAAGCTGCTCTCTCTTCACCCTGTCCACGCCCCTCATTATCTTATACACCTCAATCATGGCCCCCCTCCAACTTCTCCGCTCTCAAGAAGGCAATCCAAGCCTATCTAGTCTCTTCTTTATAGCTCAATTTCTTCATCCCAAACAACATCTTGATGAACATCCTCTATACCCCTTCTACTACTATCACATCCTTCCTATAGTAAGGTGGCCAGAACAGTACATAGTATTCTAGTTGTGGCCTGACCAACACTTTGTACAACTCCAACATTACCTCCTTGCTCTCATACTCAATGCTACAACTGATGACAGCAAGTGACCCAAATGCCTTCTTAACTACCTTATTCAAGTGTTATGCCAATTTCAGGGATTTGTGAATAATTACTCCAAGATCACTCTGTTCCTCTAAGCTACCCATTCATTAAATACTCCCTCATCTTGTTTCTTCTTCCAAAGTGTATCACCTTGCATTTATCAGAGTTAAATACAATCTGCCACTGGCGACGCATCTGACCAACCCATCTACATATTTCTATAACCTGCAACCATCTTCTTCGCTATTAACCACTCTATTATCAATCCTGGTGTTAACTGCAAATTTACTTACTCATTCCCCCCATATTTTCATCTTTATCACTTACGTATATAACAAACAATAAGAGTGCCAGCACTGGCCCTTGTGGTACACCGCTGGACACTGACTTCCAATCATTCAAATAGCCTTCTACCACTACCCTTTGTGTGCTATTTCTAAGCCAGTTTCTGATCCATCTCACCATGTTTCCTTCAGGTCCATGTGTGTTAACTTTCTCAATAAATCTCCCGTGTAGGACCTTGTTAAAAGCTTTGCTAAAATCCGTATAAAATTCATCAAGTGAACTTCCCTCATCCACTTACTTTCAAAAAATTCTAACAATTTTTTTTAGGCATGACGTCCCTCTGACAAAGCCATGCTGATTATCCCTGATAAAGTCATGCCTTTCCAAGTGGATATGAATTCACTCCTTCAGAATTTTCTGAAACAGTTTCCCTACCACTGACATGAGGCTTACTGGTCTGTAATTTCCTGGTTCATTTCGACCACTCTTGAAAAGTCGGACCACATTGGCTGTCCTCCAGTCCTCTGGCACCACCCCTGTTGCTAGGCAGGAATTCAAAATTTGTGTCAGAGCCCCTGCAATTTCCTGCCTCACCTCCCACAGCAGCCTGGGAAGCAATTCATTCGGGCCAGCGCATTTGTCTGTTTTTAAGCCTGGCACAGCTACCAATACCTCCCTATTTCGTCTGTCAAACTGTGCAAGTTTCTCATCGCCCCGTTTCCAGAATCTATGTTCTCCTTTTCCAGAGTGAAAACCAAAGAGAAGTATTTATTGAACGCCTTCCAATATCCTGCAGCTCCACATGCAGGTTGCCCCCTTAGTACCTAATGGGCTCTACTCTTTCCTGTGTTAACCTTTTCCTTTTAATATCTTAGAGTTCTCCCTGTCCTACTCACAAGCCCCCTTTTTGCTCTTCTAATTGCATTCTTAAGTTCCCTCCTGCACTTTCTGTATTCCTCTAGGGCCACAGCTGAATTGCTCCCTTTGGACTTGCTAAATGTCTTTCTCGTCTTCCTCATCCAGTCCTGAATTGTCCTAGACATCCGGGGTTCTTTGAACCTATTGCTCCTATATGTCCCTCTCAAGGCTGTGGGTTGGACCTGTACTCTCCCCGGCTCTTTTCTGAATGACCCCCATTGCTCTGCTGTAGACTTAACTGCAAGGAGCTGTTCGTGGTCAACTACAGCCAGATCCTGCTTTATTTTAATAAAGTCTGCCTTCCTCCAATCCAAAGTCACCTTTTGCAGGCTATCTTTTTCCTTATCCAGAGTAAATTTGAACTGTACCATGTTGTGGTGGCTATTGCTAAATGCACGTATGGCGTGTGTCTGGAATAAGCTGCCAAGGGAACTGGTGGAGGCTGGTACAATTACAACATTTAAAAGGCATTTGGATACATAAATAGAAAGGATTTAGACCGATATGGGTCAAATACTGGCTAATGGAACTAAGTCAGATTGGGACGTCTGGGTGGAGTGGGCGACTTGGACCAAAGATAACAAAAAGCGTGGGGCTGGATGAACACAGCAGGCCAAGCAGCATCTTAGGAGCACAAAATGCTTGGATTCTCCAGTGTCTGCAGTTGCCATTATCTCTGATAGAAACAGACCTTTGGTCCAACTTGTGAGTTGTATGACTCCATTACTCTATGACAGATATTCTAGCATAAAGTGGGAGCAGGCACAAGTCACATTTAAAATTCTTTTCATGCATTCACAGGATGCAAGCCTTGCTGGCTGCTCACCAATTGTCCTTGAGAAGGTGCTTGAGAGTTACTTTCATGCATGTCTACAGTCCATCGGTTGTAGGTTTACCCAGAGTGTTGTTAGAAAGGGAGTTCTAAGAGTTTGACCCACAATCTGAAGAAATGGTGATATAATTCCAAATCACTTTGGTGAGTGGTTTGGAGAGGAACCTGCAGGTGGTGATACTCCCGTGTATCTGCTGCCCATTTCCTCCTGAATGGTGGAGGTTGTCAGTTTGATAGGTGCTGTTGGAGGAACTTCAGTGATTTACCCAGTGCTTCTTATAGATGGTACACACTGCTGGCACTGTGTACTGGTTGAAGGAGTCAATGATGAAGGTATTGTTCAAGCTACACTCATCCAGGCAAGTAGGGAGTATTCTATCACACTCCTGACTTGTGCCTTGTAGACGTTGCACAGTTTTTTTACGAGACAGGTGGTGAGTTACTTTCTATAGAACTTCTGACCTGCTCTTGTAGCAGATAGCTGATCCAGTTCAGTTTCTGGTCAATCCAGGACGTTGATAGTGGGGGAACCAGAGATCGTAATGACAATGAACGTAAAAGTATGCTGGATAGAGATCCTTTTGTCGGGAGATGGTAATTGCCTTGAGGTATGAAGGTTACTTGCTGTTTAGCAGCCCAAGCTGAATAGTGTCCATGTCATTCCATATTTGCACACAGTGTGTTTCAGTATCTGAGGAGTTCTGAGTGGTGCTGAACAAATACAGCTGACTGATTGACTGATAACATTACAGTGAAGAGAGAATGACTGAGTATGAGAAGGATACCTTTACACAAAGTATCATGTGCTGTGATGTCATGTAACTGTTTAAAAAGGTACAGGCTTTTCAAGTTTAGTTTTATTATGGCACAGATCCCATCAGCAGTGAATATCCCTACCTCTGACCTTATGATGGAGAGAAAGCCACTGATGAAGAAGTTGAAGGTCATTGGTTCTAATACTCCACTCTGAGAATTCATGTAGTGATATCCTTGGACTGAGATAATTGACTCCAGTTAAACACAAACATCTTCCTTTGCTCTAGGTTTGGTTCCAAACAGCGGAGATTAACTCGAGATAATGGGAACTGCAGATGCTGGAGAATCCAAGGTAACAAAGTACGGAGCTGGATGAACACAGCAGGCCAAGCAGCATCTCAGGAGCACAAAAGCTGACGTTTCGGGCCTAGACCCTTCATCAGAGAGGGGGATGGGGAGAGGGTTCTGAAATAAATAGGGAGAGAGGGGGAGATGGACCGAAGATGGATAGAGGAGAAGATAGGTGGAGAGGAGAGTATAGGTGGGGAGGTGATAGTTAAGCGTGGAGGCGAAGGCAGCGGAAAAACTACCCTATGTCCGCCTTTCACGGAATCCTAAATCCTTTAAGCGCTTTCATTCAATTCCAATTAGATTAAACCACCATCTGGAAATCATGGAGAAACTCAGGCTACTCGGTACCTTTTTCCGAGAACCTCAACCTGAGCTACAAATCTTCTCAAAACTCGCTACCTTTTTCCCATTTTGCATCTTGGTCGAAAAAGCCATAAGTCATGTGTACGGCTACTGCGGGTTTGTAGTTTTAAATTCACATTAATCGAAAAATTCAGAGAATTTACATCCTACAAAGACTCACCTGTTTCATGCTTTATAAATTTTGGGACTGAAACAATTAATTCTTCATTTCTGTTGGTCAAGTAGAATTAATCAGGAGCTATGACTGATCATCTCACAACAGTACTGCAATGTAAAACACAGTGTACAATTACATGGGTTGGCCAGTCTCTGTACCTCTTAATAACCAGCGTGATTTTTGTTTCAATTAGACAAGACATTTAATGTCAGAGCTTGTGAATAAGATCTCTATTTTCATTGTGTAACACAGCATCTTGGTTACAATAATTTCAGAGAATTTGGCTGTGAAGGACAATATTTCATGCGTTTACTATTCAGTAAAGTGAAAAACAAAAATCTGTATTCTGGCCCAAAGATTGATTCTTTTTTTGCCTATCAATGCTCAGCAAAATGACAATTCAGTTCATACCAAAGCAGTAGCATCACCACCCGAGAAAAAAAGATTTTGGGTCATGAACCAAGCATTAGAAACAAAGATGGATTGAGGACATTTTATCTGTACTCTTCACATGTTATACAAGTAAGTGAATAACATTTTAGCAGTGTTTTGATTACAGTTTCTATCGAGTTCCTAATTAAATTCCTAGGGCAGGATCTTCAGCGAAAATGCTCACTTCCTGCCTCCACCTCAATTAAGTCTACGGTGGGAAGGCCCATGCATGGATTTCCTTCCTCACTGCAAAATAACACCCTTAGCAGACAATTAACGTGGATGAGGGGCTCAGCATGCTGAGACCACAGAAAAAAAACTCTGTGCAGACTTGCTTTTGGGCTCCCAGGGAAGCATCTCATTTAAAAACACTCGGTGCCTAATGCCAATGAGATCTCCAACCGAGGCCCTTGATCGAATGCCCACCTATGAGACAGTCAAGAGCTTGAGTAGACCAAGCTGTGGTGGACCTGCCCTAAAAGAGGACGTGGGGTCTGTTGCCTGCTGTCCAACCAGCAGCCAAAACCCTATAACGTCCACAAGGTTACACTCCTAGCAGTATTACTGACCTTCTATAATCAAGTAGAAAGCTATACAACCTCACCTTTTGTACAGTGTTTGGGACATTTGGCCTTCTTTTCTGTAAATCACAATAGCAAGTTATTTTCTGTATCTACCATGTTAATTTTTTCTTTAGGATGGGAAAGTATAAATAAGTTGTCTTCTCCTCTATTGGGTCACTTCCAGTAGGGTTAATTTTCCAACATTTTAGAAATGTAATATTCTGTGTTCCTCTAACAGTCGAAAATTCTAAAGACAGATTTTTGGTCACGATTAGAAGTTTAAACACGATATTACAACAGCTTTCTAATTAGGTCCTGAAAACTTCAGAGCAGAAATTGGAACATGAAGGAAAATTAAGTCAAACTGGAGGTCAATACAGCAAAGCATTCACAGCACTTAATTACATAGTTGAATTTTCTAAACGAGTCAAGAAAGTTCACAGTTCCACAGAGAAAATGTCTTTTGAACAAGTTTAACTACATTGAGTGGGAAAGATAATGTCTAAGGACAGAAGACACTGATTTGATATAAAGCTGCATTTGAATAAATCTAAGTTCAAAGTACATGTTAATAACATGGGTGGCACAGTGCTTGGCACTGCTGTTTAACTGTGCCACAGACTGATGTTCAACCCCAGCATTCTCCCCAAGTCCGCATGGGTTTCCTCCAGATGGTCCAGTTTCCTCCCACAGTCTAAAGGTGGGTAGGTTAGGTGAACTGGCCGTGCTACATTTCCCTGTAGTGTCCAGGAATGCGCAGGCTTGGTGGATTAGCCATGGTTAATGCAGGAGTACAGGGATAGTATGGATGATGGGTCCAGGTGGGATGGTCTTTGGGGTGTTGGTACTAGCTGAATGGCCTCTATCTGCACTGCAAACATTGTACAGATGTTAGAATTTGCTTTATGTCCCAAAAAAGGTAATGAAATCTCAGACGAGGGTTCAGGTTAACATTAGAGATTAATTGGAATAATACAGCTAGTGTATCAGCACATTATTTAGCTGGGATGCCCAAGGCATCTCCTACTGCCAAACAGGATACACCAGGTTAAATTAACTAAATTAAACTAAGTAATTAAGCTATCTAGATAGCCATAATGTTGGCATCTGGAGGCCTGGCCAGATGGACCCTCACTTCATTTTACATTGCTGAACAGCGAGTAAACATGATTTGACATGCAGGAGGAGGTCTGGACTTTATTGGGCGAAATAAATATAAAGTTCTCCCAAAACAGTGAGGGCCCTTTGGAGGAAAGCTCACAGCCAGTCAGTAGAGAAATATGGAGAAGCCAAGTCTGATCCCAGGTATTTGGGACACCACATTGGATAAGTTTACAGTGTAATCACTACAATCATTATTTTTGAGTCTATGATATAAGCTTACATTTGTGAAAAACAACTCCAGCCTCAACTGTGAGGAATTATTGAACTAATGAAAAAAGTATTTCTTACAGTACAGAACAAATACATGGCAGAAGGACATAATGCCAAAGCAAAAGATTGTAGTAAATCAAATGAATTGATCAAACAAAACAAAACAAAAACTGTAATGGTATTTTGACAAAATGAACTGCCTAAGCAGGTTTCTGCATAATTTTGAAAAATATATAGTATGGCTATGTACTGTTAAATATAATAGTGGTTTTCAAAAGAACATGATCCGATGATGGAAACCCCATACATAAATGTTACACAGTCATTAAGCTACTGAACTAGACAAACCCAGGAGAAGACTCCAGATCCAGGTTGAATTATATCTGTGGCTACTCAATCATGCTTGTGAGAAGTTAGCAAAGACACTAAAATCCAAATTACAAAACAGAATTAAACATAAAAATTAGCAATCATGGGTAAACCTCTAAGGCGGAATCTTATTGTGGGGTGAATGATGTAAATTATGGCACAATTTGCAGCAGCATCACATGAGGAGATTTACCAGGATGTTGCCTGGAATGGAGGGAAGGTCTTACGAGGAAAGTTTGAGAGAGCTAGGGCTTTTTTTTTAGAAAAATGAAGGATGAGAGGTGACTTGATAGAGGTGTACAAAATGATCAGAGGTATATGTAAGAGTAGACAGCCAGACACTTTTTCATAGGGTGGAGGTAGCTATTACGAGGGGGCATAGTTTTAAAGTGAGTGGAGGTAGATATAGGGGAGACATCAGAGGCAGGTTCTTTACTCAGAGTGGTCAGGGCATGGAATGCACTGCCAGAGAAGATAGTTGAATCAGCCTCATTAGGGGCATTTAAGTGGCTATTAGACAGACATATGGATAATAGTATAAGGTAGGGGTGGAGGTTAGATAGATCTTAGGATCAGGGTAAAAGTTCAGCACAACATTGTGGGCCGAAGGGCCTGCACTGTGCTGTACTGTTCGATGTTCTAGATGCTCAGCATTAGGAGAAACTTATTGCATCTTTCATGCCACTACTGCATGGCAAGGTGAGTTTCTCATTAGGCTGCAACAAGTTGCCTATTAACAGGAGATTATAGCTTGTTAAATACTTTTGTATCATCACAATTCATCTCATCAATATTCAACTTCCATTCTTAGCAAATGTGCCAAACAAGCTAGATGTCCAGAATTCTTGACATGGAAGTCAAGAGTGAGAACCTGGCAACTTTAGCTCACTGCTGGCTGTGGAAACAGATCAGCAACAATCTCATGATAGGATTATGGCTGCTTAGAACCAACGTCTACAGACACTGGCATCCAACATATGTCATGCTCAAAAACCCTCATGGAACATCTCTGCTCTATCCAAAGGGCACATCTACCCTTCAATGCTACACTGCCAACTGCCATTGGCATGTTGCAGCCAGGAACAGACACCCAGCTCTTGGGCTGGAAAATGCTTGACTTTTGGCCGTATCAGCCAACTTTTAAAAAAAACTTTGGAACTGCAGGTTTAAAATGCCAATATACTTCAGGATTCTGACCGATCATCATGACAACCCCTTGGAACACATCGAGACCTGTCAATGAGTGTCAAAATGTGTTTTTATGAATGACATTTTTTTATATACCGTGCAGTGTTCGATGTAGAACCTTAAGTAACTGAACTATATATTTCTCCTATGTGCATTGGTACTTTGGGATCTCAGTGAGTTGGCAAGTCAGGAGAAGGGGATCAGTAGGCACTACATTGGCATAGGGATACGAAAGGCTATGGGAAAAGTAGAAGGGCAACCTCTGCTTGTACCAATCCTGGGAATGAAAAGCAGGGCCAGTGTTGCTAGCAATGGCAGAACGTCTTACAAAGTTGAAGACTGTGAAATCACTGAGACTTCACATACAACTGTAAATCTTGTTCCGCTAGATCAGCCAAAGGCAGAATATGACAAGAAGTAAGTCATTAGTTAGAAGCCAAGATCCCTCATTAAATTCAGAAAGAATTGATTCCTTATTACAAAATATGCAATGAATAGGCAATATTTGCCAAAGACTGCTGCACACTGAATTTGAGCACTTATTCCTAAAGTACGACAGCAATGTGTTGCAATTTTGCTATGAACAACATCAGAATGTTGTGAAGATGAAACAACAATCCTGGGAAGTAGTCTTGCTGCCAGGAATAAATTGCTGCACAGAAAAGTTAATTTGAAATGGTGTAGCATGCACACTCAGTGAGGGATCTGTGAAACCATGTCCTGCCGTTCCACAATTGACCTCATGGTCATAAAACCATGGCAATTACTTCCAGTGGATATTTTTGGAGAGCTGCAAACAGCCCTGGCAATCAATGTGATTGCATATTGTTCATAATCCATAGCAAATGGCTGGAAATAACTACAAATTCCTTAACCATCACTTTGGTCATTAACACTCTCAAAAGGTTGTTTACAAAATGTGGTTTGCCTGGAGACTATCACTACAGACAAGAGACTCAAGTTGGTTTCCTGTCATTCATGGAGATCCTAGTAAGTGACTGAATTTACCAATGTCTAACATCTTGACACAGCCCAGCATCAAATGGTGGCACCGAATAGGATTAGTGAAGGTAGCCTGGGAGCTAGCATGTCAGAGGAGAAAGCATCTGAACAATCCAGTCATATCCTACTTCACCTGTATTAATCCACTTACGCTTTCTGACCACACTCTGGCTAAAACAATGGCTGATTGTAACATTCGCACGCCACTGACTATTTTTACACCAATGAGAATGACTAAGTGAAATTTGAATCAATCACAAAAGGCACAAAGTGTGTGTTATGTCTCACAGTTAGAATGCCAGAGTGCAGTTAAGTGATATGCTCATGATAGTGTTGCTATGCCATTTCATGTGACCTGAGGGTATAAAGATCTCATGGTCCATCTTACCCTGGCATCACTTGAAGCATGATATGCGATTGGAAGGATGCTGATCTGTTGCAATCTAAAAGCTTAATGTTAGCCCAGACACTTGTGAAACTGGTGGTTGTATATAATAGCAACTTGTAATCAATGTCTGTTGGATTCTTCAATATCGTGGTATTCATGTCTAGTTTGATATGTTACAACGGTTAACATTAGCATTGCCACATCGCTAAAATACCTTGCTGAAGGCAAAATTCACATACAAGGTAAAGAAAAAAAATGTTTCTACAAGTGAATAGGCACAAGGGAACCAGTGATGTGAAGTTGGTAGTCGCATTCAGTCACATCAAATGACCAACGTTGGATAACATTATAAAATAGAAAGAGTTTTACTGTGCACACCATGGTATTTGAAGTACATTGATTATGAGAATACATTTCTTTTGCTGATGAGTGACCATGTTGATCAATCACCTCATTGAATCAATCACACAGAACCATGACCTCAAGTTCCTAGATTTGATCACTGTCAGCACTAACTCACTGCGTGTATGTTTGCTTGTTTAGAATGGTCATGTATAAAATAAAGTCTTTTACTTATGCAAGAGTATGAAGTTGTATGCTGGAATCTAATGGAGTTAATGGGTTCTTACCACTGGCTGGAGAGTGGTGAGAAGCCCACCTTGCCTCTTGCTGAGAAGGCCTATGCCATCTTTTGACTCTAAGCCAATAGCAAGTCATCCCTTGAATCAAACAGCCTGGGAGCCGGGGTCCTTCCTGATAAGAGCTGCCAACCAATCACAGGCCAAGCAACATTTTGCTACTCAGCAGTGCCCTTCAGGAGGCAGTCTGCTGTTGTTACTACAGCCACCTGAGGCCTTGGACTGGTGAGGCAGGAGAATATCCAGTCCCAGGTTAGGGACAGTGGGAAGGCGTCTTTAGTGAAGAGCAAAACTGGCTTTGACCAGCAACAGCAGCGATAGTCCCCACGTGGATGCTGGCTTTGTGGTACTGAGTCCCTCAATCAGGCACTGAGTGTCGTTGAATAAGGGGCTAACCCTGGAGGTCCAGAAGCAACATGCCAGGTTTTTCTTGTGCCTCTCTCAGAGAGGCCAGCCCGCCCACTACGGGGATAGTAATTACAGTGATGTGAGTGGGCATTAACTGTCTTCTTAAGGCCTCAATTCGAATCAGGGCAGGGAGGCCATCCACTGATCTTCCTGCCATGGATATCAAGTGGAGATGCAGGTGGAGACAGGAAGTGGATGGGGCAGCAGGTTCCCCACCCACCACCTTTATGGCTGATTAAATGCGCTTCACCCACCATGGGAGAGGACAGAAGATTCCACCTATGTTACTCACTTGTTCATTTGTTGGACTGTGTGTGGCTGCACATTGTCTGTACGTTGTTGGTTTTCAGGGTGTGGTGGCTTAGAAACAGAAGCAAGAATCTGTGACCTTGAGGGTGAACACTTTAGAAGCATTGTAAGCAAAACACTTCCAAAGACAGAAACTCATGTGTTATCTCTGCAAATTAGCAAGACCTAAAATGGCAACAGAGACAGGGCAGAAAAGACAGGGCAGATTAAATTTGAGAATTGCAAATTCCAAGAAACTTTCACAGGCTGGGGCTATATTTTACGGAAAAGGAGAAACAAAACTGAGAGGAGACCTAAAACAGATCTTTAAACCTGCAAAACAATCTAATCGTGTGGATAAGGAGAAACTATTTGTACTTATACATGGGTCCAGAATAAAGAGGCATAAATATAACATCACCAGGTCTAACAGGTCAAACATTGAAGTTTGGTAGAATTTATTTCCATGGAGACCAGTGTGAAGCTGGAGCTCACTGCTACATTATGTATGCAACAAGAATTTTATTAACCAGTACCTACAGGACCAGGAATGTACTGGTTGATCAAATATTCCAGATAATCGAGAGGTCCAGAGATAACACAGTGTAGAGCTGGAGGAACACAGCAGGCCAAGCAGCATCAGAGGACCAGGAAAGTTGACGTTTCAGATTAGGATCTAAAGATGATGCCAAGATGCCGGCCCATTCTGGGATATCCGGGGAATGGTGTGTTCTTCTGGCTACAATGAGTGGGAAAGTCGAGTTAGCATTGGTCAATGGGGTGTCATTGGGGTGATATAAGTGGTTAATATGAGGTGAAACTGTGATGAGGACCTGAGAAAACATAGTAGGCCTTATGGAGAGAAACCGTCCATGAAACTCAACAAAATTGATACGGCCAAAAAATCATAAGATTCAGCCAAGTTTTACAAGTTTTACCTAAAGATCTATTGCTGTATCGTAAAACTTGTACCATGTCATTTAGAGGAAAATTGAGGTCAACTTCAATCCAGGGAAGACATTTTAAAAATGAATTTCAAATTCAATTAAAAAATTGATATGTTTTGCCAAAGTGAAAAACCAGATTTTATAAAAAAAAAATCAAAACTGTACCGGAACACAGCTGACGTATAAAAACCAATTATGTCATTCATAAGTTTTATTGCTTTTTCTCTTTTGTGTTCAGATCTATTTTCAGCTCATTAAACTAGCACAAGGTATAAACAAATGAACAAATTATTTTACTGATCCATTACCAAGAAGAAGCGCTGAGAAGCAGCCAAAATATTTGCAACTTATTGATGGTGTCAATTCTGATTTGTAGCAACATTTTGAAACAACTATCCAAGCAAGCAATAATTTTTTTTTTCTAAATGCAGTTTATGGTCTATATCATTCACAACTATTTCAGCCACAGCAATGTTCTATTTAGATGTGGTGGGAACTGGAATATTAAAACGTTCAAACTAGTAACATTTTCTTGCTTAATCACTGTTGCATTAAAACCTAGCAAAACTATGCACACATCACACTAAAAAGTAATGTGAACCGATGACCTTATCAGTTTATCATTACATGAAAAGTGGACTTAAATTATAATTTGAGCACATAGTTCTGAGAAGTGCAATTGATTCAAAAATGGATTCATTCAGCTTGGACAATAAACCTTTGTTTGCAACAAAAACAAGATGTTGTTATATTGCAAAATTACGTGACTGACCTTTTGGTTACCAATGACATTACAACTTATTTTTCCAGGGTTTAGGAGAGAGGTTTGTAAACCATAGGCTGCAACCCCAACATGGGATCACCACGCAAACTGTTTTGATCATGCGTCCTGAGGCAGCAATGGTGGTCCTGCAACTCCGAATGTCTAACAGTTACGTGGCTCCTTTAAATCGTCCTGTCCTGAAAAGCCTAATGGAAAAGTTGATTGTGTTATAATTTGGATTTCCCCCAAGATCTGTCACAGGCCTGTAATGCATCTCCCATTCACACCTCTATGTCAAAACACACACAGATCCACCCCAGCTCTGTTTTCACTGCCCCTGCATCCAGTGCTCTCACAGATCGGGGGTCCCAGTCACTAGCAAGCACCAAACTGGTTCTGTGATGGAAAAGTATTTGGGAAGTACTTGGGGGGAAAAAAAAGGATCTTTATGCCATTCTACCAATAAAATTGGCTGCTTGCACACAGTACTGATGGTTGATCACATTGTAGATGCTGCATAATTTATTTAGTCTCAGAGACTGCCAAAGGATGTTTAGGTCAGCAAAGCTGACGTTTCGGGCCTATAAAGAAATGTCTAGGCCCGAAACACCAGCCTTCCTGCTCCTCTAAGGCTGCTTGGCCTGCTGTGTTCATCCAGCTCTACACCTTATTATCTCAGATTCTCCAGCATCTGCAGTTCCTGCTACCTCTAGGTCAGCAAAGATCAGCTTTGGTCAATTTGCGCCAAAACACCAGGTCTTGTGCAGCAAGTAAGTTGGGTTCTATTTCTCTATATTTTCCTGGAACTCTGTTAGGAGTTCCTTTCATCAAATTTTTCTTGGCCTTCCTGAAAATGGACTTCTGTGCAACATGGCAAGCAGGGAAGCTATTTTAAAAACCAGGACAACATTCAACATGGCATTCTATTAAGTATGGGTGGTAAGAAATGGAAATTTCTAAACTATTTGATAAATCATATAATGTGATATTTTATCAATTTGTTTTTGAGGTGGTAATGGCTTTGTGGATGAGAATGTCCTCCAAGTATCTGAAAAGCAAAGGCGTGTACATGTGTTAAGAATTGGGTAACTGTAATACGTGGAAGGTTTTATATTCCGAATGTCTTACAATAAGCTTAACATATTGGTATGATTTATTCTTCCTTTTTTTTTAAAACAGGAATACAATGTTTAAATTCAATGATTTAGAAACAATATGGAATTGGTCCATGCTATATATGTTCACCTTGTTAGCATTCTACTGTATGGATCTAAAACCACACTGTAAGACAGGAAAGATTCTCATACATGAACTCTCCAAGACACTATTCATTAAAATAGCAAGTGGCATTGCATGAGACTACAATTCAGATCAATCAGCTTTTCAACCTTAAATTTACTTAAAAAAATCCATAAGCTAGTCTTTGAAGAAGGTGGTAGGTCAATTTTGCATGCAACCAATGCAGCCAGATGTCCTGGAAAATTAACATTTTCCCAATTGTAGAATCCAGTTTGAGTATTCAAAGGCCGGTGGAAGAGTAGCGTAAGTTGCATGAAAATACCCCACCTTAATCCAGACGTTCTGAAATGGAATATAGTTGTTGCACATCAGACCAATGCACAAACCTCAACACAGCTGACTCCCAGGAAGTTGAAACTTGCAATATAGGCAGTTACCCAACGGCTGAAAATCACTGAAAGAGTCCTCTGAGTTAGAACTGGAGACTTCCGAGGATTCAGACTCCTTTACCTTAATGGCTAGAGGGCTGCAATGTGAGTCAGTATTGATGTAATTCTAAAATAATGTAAACCCTTTATAAGATTACCTAAATGAACTTAAGAATATTTTAAGAGAGCCTGTATCATTTCTCCAGCACGTACATTCACCTAATTCAATTCATTCCATGAGATAAAAGGCTAAAAAGCAGAACAAATTCAACTGAACCAATTACCAGCATCTACCACAACCTTCCTTTACGAATAGTATGACTCCAACCAGCAGAAACGTTCCCTCCGATCCTGTTGACTTCATTCTGCTTGTCAATTTTTGCGCTCAGTCATCAGAAAAGTGCTGGAGGGATCTTCAAAAGTGCTACCAAGTAGCACTTGCACAAGAACGAACTGCTCACTGAAACACAATCTGTGTTCTAACAGGCCCACTCCCAACAATGGTTCAGACATGGAGAGAAAAGCTGAATTCGAGGGCCAAGGAAGGGTCAAGTCAGCGTTCGAACAAATATGGCATTAAGGAGCCTTTGCAAAATTGCACTCAATGGGAATTAGAGGGAAAACTCTGCAGATTGGAGTCATTGCAAGTGCATGCTTGACGTAGTCGCATGTCATTCAATTCAGTTTCAGGACATCTCTGCTGGAGTTCTCAGCATAGGCACAACTATTTTCAGCAGTTTCATTAATCACCTTCCTTCCATCATAACATTTACTGCACAATGCTCAGCACCATTCACAACTCCTCAGAAAGTGAAACAGTCAATATTCAATACAGCAAGACCAGGGCAATACCCAACCTTAGACTAATAAATGGCAAGTAAAATTCATGCTACACACGCATAGTGCCAGGTACCAACCATCATTAAAAAGCCAAACACCTTGTATTGATGTTCAACTCCTCATATGGCATGCTTGCAAATCTTTTCTGAACCCTTTCAAGTTTCACAGCATCCTTCCCATAGTAGGGAGACCAAAGCTGCACACAGTATTCCAAAAAGCGGCCTAACCAATGTCCTGTACAGCTGCAATATGACCTCCCCAGGCCTATACCAAATGCACTGGTCAATACAGGCAAGCATGCCGATAGCCTTCTTCACTATCTTAGCTACCTGCGATTCCGCTTTCAAAGAACTATGAACCTGCAAGGTCCCTTTGTTCAGCAACACTCCCCAGGATCTTACCATTAAGTGTATAATTCCTGCCTTGAATTACCATCCCAAAATGCAGCATCTCACGTTTATCTAAGTTAAACTCCATCTGCCACTCCTGACATAGTTTGGAATAAAAGCCTAAATATGAAAATACACCACAAAAATAAAAAAAATGAGGCAACAAGAAGTTTATATTCACCAAAATGCAAGAAAAACATATCACAGAATCCGTACAGTGTGGAAACAGGCCCCTCAGCCTAACAAGTCCACACCAACCCTCAGACATCCCACCCATCCCATCCAGATACATCCCCCTCTAACCCACCTAATCTATACATCTACTCATGTACATACCTGGGCACTACGTGCAATTTGGAATAGCTAATCCACATAGCATGCACATCTTTGGACTGTGGGAGGAAACCACAGCACCCAGAGAAGATGCACACAGACACCGGGAGAATATGCAAACTCCACACAGACAGTTGCTGAGGGTGGAATTGAACCCGGGTCCCTGGCGCTGTGAGGCTGCAGTGATAACCACTTGCATTGCCTGGGTGTGCCTTATCTTTTCAGCTAGAGAGATCAGGTTCAAAGTATCAGAGATAATGGGAACTGCAGATGCTGGAGAATCCAAGATAACAAAGTGTGAAGCTGGATGAACACAGCAGGCCAAGCTGCATCTCAGGAGCACAAAAGCTGACGTTTCGGGCCTAGACCCTTCATCAGAGAGAGGCCTCTGATGAAGGTTCAAAGTATTACTTTATTGTCATGCCATTTTGTGCAGACATAAAGCCAGGATGCTTCTCATGGTTGTCAGCAGTCCTCAGCCGAGTCAAGGGCGACAGACTTTGCTACAGTAAGTAAACAGCGGTGTCTGATACCAGTCCAGGCACTGGGGCACTGTCTGGCAGCTACTTGGGCCAGTCAGTGTCAGGATCCTCTCCTCATACAGCACAAGTGGACAAGTGGTGGGCAGCCTACCGCCTGTTGTGACTCTTTCTGCCAACTGGCGACTGTTTTCTTCCTGGAATGAGAGTGAGTCAGATACTAACCAGGAAGAAAGTGGGTGGCAGAGTTGTTACTTTTGGTCCCAGTGGAGAAATAGTCCAAGACACAGTGAAAAGGCAGCATAGGAATCACGCAATATTACTGGTGTCAGTAATAACACAGTGTGAAGCTGGAGGAACACAGCAGGCCAGGCAGCATCAGTTGATGCTTCAGGTCAGGACCCTTCTTCAGAAATGGGACAAGGGGAAGGGAGCTTTGAAATAAATAGAGGGAGGAGGGCTGGGGCTGGGAAAGGTCAGTGGGATGGTGATCGGTGAATACAGGTAGGGAGTGGTAGGGATTGGTCAGTGAGGTGGGAGAAGCGGATGCGTGGGAGAGAAGATAGACAGGTTGTCAGGTCAAGGAGGCGGGGATGAGAAGGAGGGCTGGTCATGGGATGGGGCTGGGGGTGGGGGGATTTTGAAACTAGTAAAGTCCACATTGAGACCATTGGGTTGTCGGCTCCCATGGCAGAATACATGGCAGTTCTTTCTATCTCTAATGGTGTCAGGAGTTGTGGATGGTGATACCTCGTGAAAGAAGATGTTTCAGACAAAAAAAAGAGAGGAGTAGAGAATAGGCCTTGGGGGGAAATGGGTATAGTAGCTGATCTACAGTGGGTGTGAGGGATCAGAAAGAAGATGATGCTACTTGCACTGGTAGAGTCATTGACCTTCTTTCTACAATATTGTGTATACCTTCAGGTGGCTGAGATTGCTCTCAATGGGGTGGCAATCTCAGAGTAAGTTAGTATGATCGGGTGTTGTGGTCTCCTTAACTCTGTACCACTCCGTTCCCTCGGACTTCCAAGCTCTGTCTGCAAAGTGAAGCACCAAATTTCCCATTGTCTGCCACCTACAAAGCAAACTTCAGGAAACTAACAATGAATTTGGTCATTTCCAATGTTTAACCCAATTGGTCAGACCTTTTAAGGGTCCAGAAATTACTCAGGTATTTTTCAAATGCAATGTTGTGGCTCTTCAATGCTTTCGGGACCATCAGGGGTGATGAATAAATGCTGGCCTAGCCAATGATGCCCATATCCCCTGAACAAATTAAAAGAAAATTACAATTAGGAGAGAAGGTCAAAGTTCACATCATACGCTATATATTTATAGACCACTTTTAACCTAAGAGTCAGAAGAAATTAAGCTAATCAGGAGAAACTGGCAGTGAACTTAGTCACTCATCTCTACCAAATATCTAAGTTTTGAAATGTACTTTAAACAGGGAGAGATATATCATAATAAATAAAAACCAAAAGGACTGCGGATGCTGTAAATCAGGAACTAAAACAAAGTTGCTGTAAAAGCACAGCTGGTCTGGCAGCATCTGTGAAGGAAAAATCAGAGTTAATGTTTTGGGTCCAGTGGCCCTTCCTCAGAATTGATGGTGGCTGGGAAAACGTCAGCTTATATGCAGAAAATAGGGCGGAGGATGGGGTAGAGAGTAAATGATAGGATAGAATCTGAAGAGAGAGAAGAGCAGTGTGAGAGATATATCATGCTTTGGTGCTTAGGATAAGGTACAGAGAGGAAGATTCATAGAAACTGCCGCTTTTTCTCAAACAATGAAGTTACAGATATATTTTAGTCAGATTCATTTCTGTAATGTTCTAGATGTCTTATAGTGAGTTGGATGTCTTACTCTGAAATGTTGACAACATTTCATTTCAACAATGACGTAGCAACAGAAAACTGCCCATGAAACATGAATTCACCAGAAAATGTCAACAATCTAAAACCTAATATCAAAATTCTGGATACATGTGTGAGGTTAATATAATTTGTAAGTTAGAAATTGCCAACAACATAAGTTCACAGTTTTTCTGACCTCACAGCATTAAAATTCATGGTTTTCGATGATTGGTTCAACATGTACAGCTGCTCTCTAGCAGATTACAATGTTTAAATTGCCGAATTGTTCAGTGAGTTATATATACACAAAAAACTGAAAACAGTTTAAACATATATTACAATTATGATATAAAATCCAAAAATGTCTTATTACTTTCATTTCTTTTTCTTAAACATGGTCTTGACAATGCCATGATCATCTTTCCAATCTCAACCCATCTTGAAACACTGCTTACTTTGAATGTCATTACAAATTAGAAAGATGAGTTGATCTCAGTCATAAAATCAGCAAACTCAAACTCTCTGCCTGAAGAGAAACTCCCTGTTTTGCAAAGCCATAGCTAAACAATCATGAACATGAACAAAAACAAAGTTGCTGGATTCGCTCAGCAGGTGTGGCAGCACCTGAAGGAAAAAAAGCAGAGTTAACATTTCGGGTCCAGTGACCATTCCTCAGAATTGATGGTGGCTGGGAAAACATCAATTTATATGCAGAAAAAAGGGAGGGAGCTGAAGTTGGGTGTAAATGATAGGATAGAATCTGAAGAGAGGGAAGTGCAGATGGATAGACGAAGAGTTGATGATGATGAGATTGGGAGGGTGAATAGTTGTTAATGGCGAGTATTAGTGACTAACAACAGGTAGTGTATGATGGCAGGCTATGTGGTAACAAGCCTGGTATGTGGAGTAGGGGGTTGGGACATGAGAGAGTTTAGGCCCTAAAATTATTGAACGCAATATTGAATCCAAAGGGCTGCAGAGTCCCCAAGAGGAAAATAAGGTGTTGTTCCTCCAGCTTGCACCGAGGTTTTGCTGGAACACTGCAGCAAGCCAGAGACAGATACGTTGGCCAGGGTGTTGTGTTGAAGTGGCAGGTAACAGGTAGTTCAGGGTCTTTTTGCGGGCATAACATAGATGCGGTCAGGTGACCTAGTCTATGCTTTGTTTCCCCGATGTAGAGGAGAGCACATTGTTAGCAGTGAATGCAGTAGATTAGATTCTGAGAAGTGTTGTTCTACCTGGAAGGTATGTTTGGGCCACTGGATACTGGGGAGGGAGGGAGTAAATGGGCAGGTGTTGCACCTTTGCCAGTTACAGGGGAAGGTGCCGTAGGGCTGTGGGGAGGTGTTGGGGGTGAAGAAAGTATGGAACAGGATGTCCCGGAGGAAACAATACCTGCGGAAGGAGGACAAGGAAGGGGAGGGGAATATGTGCCTCATTTCACAGCAAAAAAAATTGGTGTCTGTAGGAATTTGCCTGGGAGATACTGACTACTGTGCTTCCTTGATTCCAGAAGTGATTGCACTTTTAAAAAGTAGTTCATTGGCTGAACTTTATCCTATCTTTGGGAAATGTGCGATATAAATGAAAGTCTTCTTCCCTTTTGTGAAATTTATTCAAAATAATATGTCAATGTAATATTGGCCGTCAGCCTTTGAAAAATGCTCAGATTGTATTAAAGATTAGGAATGCCTGTCTTGTGCACTTTTTAAAAAAAAGTGAAAATGCGTACAATTTTAGAATATGGTTTCTCTGACACTGCAGCACTTTTTATTCTGCTGGATGTCAGGTCAGTCTTCTGTACTCAAGCACCTGGGGGTTAATTTTACACATCTTCCCTTCCCCCACCATGATCAAAGAGCAAGAAAATAAAACCAATAGCCAAACCTCTGCCTTCCCATCCACTCCTAAACGGTTTATAATGTTGTGGGGGTTGGGATTTAGGCTTACTGAGGTCCTCAAGCAGCCAAACACTGGAAGAGGAAGGCAAAATACATAGCAGCTTTGATAGCACAGCCTCCTTTTGTCAGGAACGTGATGATAGGGGGCGGGAGAAGAATCTGGGTAAGTATCTCCTCAATGCCTGTGCCCCTCAGCACTACCCGCCAAATGGTATACCCTACTTTGTACAATCCCTGCCTACCAAAAATGCCTGGATGTGTTGTTAAGTTTGGCAGATGTCTTGTCCATATCTAGAGGCCACACGTAGTCCCAATCAAATGGGCAAGCAGCTCTCTAGGCCAGATCTTCCTGTTCCTGAAGAGTGCAAGTCCCCATAGTAAAGCAATTAAGGGCTGCCCCTGTCTGGCATCACTGCAGAGCAGCTCCATTTTTGGTGTGTTGTGTCTTTTAAATTTGGGGATGTGAGTGATATATCACATCATCATAATCTCCCCTTCCCCCACCGCATCCCAAAACCAGCCCAGTTCGTCCCCTCCCTCCACTGCACCACACAACCAGCCCAGCCTGTCTCTGCCTCCCTAACCTGTTCTTCCTCTCACCCATCCCTTCCTCCCACCCCAAGCCGCACCTCCATTTCCTACCTACCAACATCATCCCACCTCCTTGACCTGTCCGTCCTCCCTGGACTGACCTATCCCCTCCCTACCTCCCCACCTATACTCTCCTCTCCACCTATCTTCTTTTCTCTCCATCTTCGGTCTGCCTCCCCCTCTCTCCCTATTTATTTCAGAACCCTCTTCCCATTCCCCTCTCTGATGAAGGGTCTAGGCCCGAAACGTCAGCTTTTATGCTCCTGAGATGCTGCTTGGCCTGCTGTGTTCATCCAGCTTCACACTTTGTTATCTTGGATTCTCCAGCATCTGCAGTTCCCATTATCACTAGTGATATATCTTTCATTCAACCCTGTAAAACCAATCCCTTAGGGTGGTACTTGAGCCCACAGCCTTCTGACTGTGAGCAGTTTTCCAGATGCCCTTCTGAACCATGCATAAGTGATTTCAGACTTTGTGGAGTGCTCACTTCAGGCAGATGCAACTTAAAGTCATGATTGGGCTCCTATGATCCTGATTTGCATATTAAGAGGCACCAACTGCCCAAGATAAATTAGCATTTTGGGTGCCTATTGTTTGGTCTTTTACAAGATATTTATGGATACACCATTAAACGGTTAATAAGGCAGGAAGACTATTTTAAAGCAATTACTACCACATTAAAATCAGTTAAAACAGATATACATCAACACCCATGCTAGTTATTGTTTAGAAACAATTACTTTAAAGCTACATCTTGTTTTATTCCTCCTGTTTAAATTTTGCTATAAAAAGACAACTATTGAGTCACAAACCATGATTCTGTAGTTATCTTCTTTGTAGCCATATTTAAATACAAGGAATAAAACGCTTTGTTGTTTCAAGGTAGTTGTTTCTAAATAATAAATACTTAAAAGTTAAGGTCAATTTTAGGTTTTAACTTGGGTTTAACTGCAGTGTCTAAGTTTTAACTATAATGCTGCAAAGCTGGTAATAAGACCATGATGATCATTAGGAACTGTGAATAAATACTTGAATAAATGCCCTGAGGAAATCTGAAGTGCAATAGCTCGTGACAAATTATGCCACTTTGTGTGGTATTATCTCACTATGTATTGAATACAAATTGTATGTAGGTGTAATGTTCAGAGCTAGCAATTCTTGTACTTGGAAATTACATTTAAATGGTCTACTACATTAGAAAGCAAACTGGCTTTAGGCTCGATACTAAGTCGAGGTGATTTGAAATTTGCTTTGCTTTATGTTGTAATTCCTGCCACCATTTCTCCAATATTTTTATTTGTAATTCAAACCAGTTCAAAAGTAGATTTTAGCATTTGAGTTGGAGATTCTTGTGAAACTCGGAGAATTATATTTGCAAGGAACTAGGGGCTCCACGGTTCTTATGTGAGGGAGGTTGAACATTTTTGATGCATCTTCTCCCTAAGCATCTGCTGAATTTCCCAGCCACTGGGTAACATGAGCATTGGTGAGAAATTTCACATGATCAACAGTAAGGCGCTTCCTGATGCGTACAGCGAAAAAGTCACATTTTCCGACCAACTTTGAACAGAATGCAGAATCTCACCAGTGAGCAGCGAGAGGCCTATTTGTATGTTTTAGCATACACTCACATTGCACTATTAGCTAATTCCATTACTTTTACTTTGGACGGCTGTGGAAGTTCAATCTTTGTGTATTTTAAAGACGAGATTGTAGATTTCTGATTACCTGAGCCATGAAGGATTATGGGGATTTTGTGTAAAACAGGCTTTGAAATGTTATGGTTGGTTGGTTTGCTGAGCTGGTTCGTTGTTCCACAAATGTTTCATTACCCTGCTGTGTAACATCATCAGTGCAGCCTCCGATGAAGCGCTGTGTCTCTTCCAGGTATTCAAAGACAACGGGTACCCGAAAAACTGGGTCAGAAGTTGCCTATTACATGAACAACACCAGGAAGATACTGCACATCCCAACAAACTCATCACGCTACCTTACATCAAGAACACATCTGAACTGACCACAAGACTCCTACAGCCACTGGGTGTCACAGTAGCACACAAACCCATATCAACCCTACACCAACTGCTAACCCGGGCCAAAGACCCACTACGGGCAGGACCAATGTCATATACAAGATCCCCTGCCAAGACAAACATTACATTGCACAGACAATACGGAAATTAGCCACAAGAATACACAAACATCAACTGGCAACAAAAAGACACAACTAATCCTCAGTCATCTCAATCTACATGAGTAAGGAAAACCACCAATTTGATTGGGACAACAGGATCCTAGGACAAGCAAAGCAGAAGCAAGTTTGGGGAATTCCTCGAGGCCTGGTTCTCCACTAAGAAAGCCATCAATAAACACAGAGCTAGACCCCATATACACTCCATAGAGAAGGAAAGCCAGAAGTGAGGTAATCAAACGCAACAGACACCAGTGTTTAAACAACAGGTGGGAAAATGCAACAGTGCTTCGTCGGAGACTGCACTGATGATGTTACCCAGCAGGGTAATGAAACACGTGTGGAACACCGAACCAGCTCGGCAAGCCAACCAATCACAACATCCACAACCAGAGCTACAAATCTACTCTAAAACCTTCGAGGCATTGAAATGTTTGATCAGTCAGATTTGATGGAACAGTTCGATGGTCTACACCTGCTTTTAGGTTTCTAAGTAGGCAACTCCAACTCACTGCTGGCTCCTGTAGCCATCCATCTTCGATAGCAGCCATCAACATTTCAAGGCACAGTCCATAGGCAATGGCCACATGCATAGCCTGGCCGCCAGGACCGGTCACATCCTGTCAGTGAAACTGGGTGCCCTTTTCTCCTTTGTCTGACACATCTGAGCAATTGATAGGAAGCCTGGAGTTCAGCTCCGGACTGTTAGCACCTCACCTGGGTCTCAGAGATGGCACTGGTGCCATGAATCTGTAGAATTCCCAGCAACAGACTGTATATCCGAGTGTGGTTGGCAGGAGAATACAATGAACAGAGTGCCATAAGGGCATGTTGCATTGGTAATGAGATATTGTGGAAAGTTAGCATCCAGCATAGTCAGTGTGAGTATTATTATTGGAATAACTTCCAAAATGGTGTTGATGCCCTGTTATAAGGAAGCTATTTGACTCAAAACTTAAAGCTAATGATTGGCAAGTGGCCTTTTGGACGAATCCTTCCCTTTTTTTAGATAGAATAGATGCTCTTTGCTAAAGAATGGTAAAACTGATATTCCATATGTAATGTTTAACAGTATCCGCATGTTCACCCTTCCAGTTAGTTCAATTTCTGAACTAATAAGGAATGCAAGTAACAATTGTGCCACACAAATGCCAGACAATGATCATTACAAATAAGAGATAATCTAATCACCACCACTTGACATTCAGCACTGTTACCATCACTGAATCCCCTACTATCAACATCCTGGGGGTTACCATTGATTAGAAACTTAACTGGACTCACCACATGAGTGGCTACAAAAGCAGATCAGGAGTAAGAATACACTGTTAGTAATTCACCTCCTGAACTCCCAAAGCCTGTCCACCATGTACAAGGCACAAGTCAGGAGTGTGATGGGATGCTCCTCACTTGCCTGGATGGGCGCACGTCCAACAACATTCAAGACTTTTGGCACTATCCAGGACAAAGCAGCCCATCTGATTGGCACTATATCCACAAACTTCTAATCCATCCACGACAGTATAACACTGCTGCCCCTGAGCATCTATCTACAACATATATTGCAGAAGTTCACCAAAGATCCTCAGACAGCATCTTCTAATCCACAACCACCTCCATCTAGTAGGGCAAGGGCAGAAGATATAAGGGAACATCACCAAGTTCCCCTCCAAGCCACTCACCATCCTGACTTAGAAAATATATCGCCGTTCCTTCAATGTTGCTAGGTCAAGATCCTGGAATTGCCTCCCTAATAGCATTGTGGATCTAACCACAGCAGGAAGACTGCAATGGTTCATGCAGACAGCTCACCACCGCCTTCTCAAGGGCAACTAAGGGCATCCAATAAATGCTGGCCAGCCAGCAACATCTACATCCCAGAAAAAAAGAAAAAAATCTCCATTCATTTGCTTTGCTGTTCATATCCCTCGAATGTTTACACAACAAGAATTAACATGGCTACAAATAATCCATCAATCATTTGCAAAACCAGTGACTGCTTCAAGAGGAATCGATATTCTCAGAAAACGTCATTGATTGACACATGTATACGAAAGGCAAGTTGTCATTTTGCTTTTAAGGGATCACACATTTAAGACAGAGATAAGAAGGAATTTTATCTCAAATGGCATTGGATCTGAGAAATTCTTTACCACGGAGGCTGTCATGATTAGTTTGTTAAGTTTATTCAAGCTTGTGAAAGACAGACTTTTAATCAGGTTACAGGGAAACAGCAGGGAAGTGGCGTTGGGGACTATCAGATCAGTTATGATCTCATTCAATGACAGAAGTCACTACTTAAAGTGAAATAATTTTAAGTGAAGCAAGGTTTTGCATCAGAATCAGTGCAAAACTCCAAGTTAAATTCCTGAGGGCAGAAAATTCAATGTAAAAGTTGAAATATTGTGATTTGCATCTGCAGCACTGTGTATTCCTAGTTGAAATAACCTATAAAACAAAACAATTAAGGCATCAGGCTTAAGCAGGGTTCGAGCTTGCAGGAGCATCTTTAACGAAATCTACAGTACAGGTACAGTAGTTTCTCAACAAGTGCATCTATAAAGGGAAACTGCAGTATTCAGAGAACTCTTTGGGAAAAGAAAAGTTCACAGCAGTTCCTCCCCAAAAATAGGTACAAACAGCAAAGAAATTTTTTAAAAGGCTTCAAAATAAATTTACTTCAGTGCACGAACAAAGGGCTGTTAAAAAGATTTCCAACTGCAAGGTACAGAGACAATGGCACCAACAGGGGGGGCCTGCTGAAGACGTGAAAACAGAATTCTCCCGGTTACATGAAAAATGTGGCATTGTGAGATGCAACCAGAAAGTAAAGGATTTAAAATGAGTACTGGTACTTTAAATGAGGAAAAGACGTAAAAAAGAAACAGCGTTAAAATTAAAATAAGAAGATTTTAAGAGGAGATATTTATAACAAGGACTCCATGTCATGTTAACTGTTATTGCGCAAAGGTAGAGTCCCTCAGCCTGGACTGAGACTCCTGGGTTCAAGTCCTGCCTACTCCAGAGGGGTGTAATAGTATCTCTGAACATGTTGATTAGAAAAATGGGTCAAACTTTAAAAAACAAACTGTTGTGGCTCTTTGTTTTGCAAAAGCATCCAATATCAGGAATTGATGCAGCTGACCTAAATAAGATTGTTCATTCTGCCTCAGATTCTCTCACGTCAAACATGGGTTACCCAACGATTAGAAAACCGGAACGGAAGCCCAATGGAACAAAGTGCCCTCAGGCATTCAAGAAAGGCACACTTGGCCCCTCCCCTGGATTAAGGATTCAGGTGGTACAGGTCCTACCGCCTGTGATCTTGTGGACAGTGAGAGGTTGGCAGTTCCTCATGCTGCCAGTGGCAGGGCAAATGGTGAAAGCTGGTAGTAATGCACCCACCAAAGGCCCAGGTCCACCGTGGATCACCAATGACAGGGTCACTCTGGTCCTCACGCTACCAGCCTCCACATCCGAAGAACTGTGGGCAGCCATTGCTGTCATTTCCAATGGGGTGCCCCATTCACACATTCACCCCTCCCCTCTCCTATCAGCATTCCACAGGCACTTCTCCCTCCAGGATATTTTGGTCCAGGCCAGCTCCTCTCCCAACACCTCTGCACACTCCACAATTTCTTCCCATGCAATCTCGGAAGGCGTACCAGCTGCCTGTTTACTTTGTCCCTACTCACTGTCTAAGGTCCCAGACTCATCTTCCACGTGAAGCAGTGCTTCACCTGTACTTCATTCAATCTTGTCCACCATGTTCACTGTTCACAATGCAGTCTCCTCTAGACTGGGGAGACAAAACACAGACTGCGAGACTGCTTTGTGGAACATCCATATTCTGTCTGCATTCTCACTCCCAGGTTCATTATTACATTTTCGGAGTTGTGTTCGTTACAGCCCACCCATTCTCTCTTGCTCTTAGCTCTTTCATCACTTACTCAGCTTTTCTTCTAACCTGGCCCGCTATCCATAATCCTGTTTTATACCTATCCATTTCATACACACATACACACAATCTCATCTTCTGCTGTCAGTTCTGACAAAGATTTATTGGACTCAAAACAATAACTCTGCTTTCTTCCCACAGATGCTGCCAGACCTGCTGGGTTTCTGCGGCAATTGCTATTTCTGTTTCAGATCGCCAGCATCCATAGTTCCTTGTTTCATTTAATCACGGGAGATCCTGCTGTAATGAAAATACTGCCTTGTGGCCTGTCTAGATTAAATGAGCCCAGCTCCCATGGATCCCTAAATTTGATGTAAAAGAAAACAAGTTTTATTAATATACTTTTGACTTGACTAAAATAGTCAGCGGAAGAATTCATACCCTGATATACACTATTTTCATTTCATACCCAGTGCCAACATAAACTTAATGATGCGATTTTGCTTGATCCAACTTTCTCATGTGTACTTACTTTTCTTAAATATTACCCTGTTTAAATTGTAATTGGAAATAATACGGGCATATAGCTTTCTGAACAACCAGATAATAAATGCCTTTATCAATGGTGTACTGTTCTTATGAATTGCTCTGGAGATATTGCCACAGTGGGAGTTGCTAAGAGGACCAGCCAATTTATCCTAACTATTACTTGAATTTTTTAATGATAAATCTCAAATGACATTTCCCACACAATGTTGAAGTGTATGCTGAAGTGTCTTGATATTCACCAAACTATATAACAAGTGGAAGGAGGTCAGGTTGGAAGTTAGTAAGCAAATGCTTCAGAACCCATCCCTAACATGCGACACAGGTACCCACTGCTGTCGATACAGCGGTGGATATCAGGATGTCAGAGTGTGCTATCAGGATCAGGAAGACATATCTAAATCAGATTCCTGCAGTGCAATTGGGAATTTGATTGTAAACTAAATTGGTGTTTCTTTAACCCCATGGTGGTGAAATGGGATTGGAAACCACCTGTTCCTCATGGTATGGGACTCTTTCAGTGGTCCTTGTGGACCAGGAGGAGAAGGCATCCTCTTTCAAGTCCCCTCAAAGACATCTTTGGCCACCCCTTCCAGATTACAGGCCTTCTGCCAACCTTTCCTTATTCCTGACTTACATTTTTACCAGTGCAAAACTTTGCTCCTGCTCTTTCAACAGTCCACCCATCTTACGCTTCTTCAATTGATTTTTAATTTGATTTGATTGGATTTATTATTGTCACGTGTACCAAGATACAGTGAAAAGTACTGTTTTCCATACAAACCAGACAAATCATACCTGATATCAGTACATCAGGGTAATAGAATAGGATGCAGAATGTACTGTTACAGCTACTAAGAAGATACAGAGAAAGATCAACTCTAATACATGATAGGTCTGTTCATAAGTCTGATGACAGCAGGGAAGAAGTTGTTCTTAAATCTGCTGATACGTGTTTTCAAACTTTTGCATCTTCTGCCTGATGGAAGATGGTGGAAGAAAAGGGGTCTTCGATTATGTTGGTTGCTTTCACTAGGCATTGGGAAGTATAGGCAGCATCAATGGAAGGAAGGCTGGTTTTCATGATGGACTGGGCTGCATGCACAACTTTTTGTAATTTCTCATGGCACGAAACAGAGCAGTTGCCATACTACGTTGTGATGCATCTGAATAGAATACTTTCTATGGTGCATTAATAAAAATTGCTAAGAGTCCTTGTGTACATGTTAAATTTCCTTAGCCTTCTGAGGAAGTGGAGATGTTGGTGTGTTATCTTGACTGTAGTGTTGATGTGGGTGGACCAGAATAGACAGCTGCCAATATTTACTCCTAATTGGTGATCTCTCTTTGCCACTGTCCCCCTATTGCTAACCTGCTGGATGGGAAGTAGAGTTAACTTTATCCCATCTTTAAGAAAAATAAGGCGTACAAACTCCACACTTAGAGTTATTTGACCACTTTTAACCTCCATTGCATTTTCTCCCCTACCTTTTGAAATTCAACCATGATGTGTGAATTGTGATAAAGTGTCTGAAATTATAGGAGGTGCGCATTAAGCGCCAGAATTTTAATACATTTTAGATTCTGTGTAATCCTGGCAGTTCAGCTGTCTGACACAGTAAAGTGGGAATTTGGGACAAAAAAAAATTCAGATCGTCTGAGTGTACAGAATTTCTGAATGTCATACTGCACTTGCAGCTTGTCGTTGTTGAATAAACCTGTTTGGAAACTTTATGACACACATCCACTCTGCCATAACAGCCCTCACTTTCAGTCTGCAATCTATTTCTCCCCATCCTGAGAGAATGTTGGCCTGTTGGAGATGCCTTTCATGTGATTTTTAAAACAAAATCCCCATTTGATGGCTAAAGAAGGACAAAAAAAATCCTGATAAAAAAATAGATGAGCATATCTTGTGGCTACCATTTATCACCCAAAGAGCACAAGCAAAGTGCAGGTTACTTGTCATTTATCTTGGCAGTGGTAGCAGGATCTCACTGCATACAAACTGGCAACAATTATGGTTGTTATGTTTGCCTACATAACAATAGTAAACACATTTCTAAAGTGGCTGATTTATTGTGGAGTGCTTTGGGATATCAGGAGGCCATCAAAATCATTACAAGAGTACATGATAACAAAGTGTGGAGCTGGATGAACACAGCAGGCCAAGCAGCTTCAGAAGAGCACAAAAGCTGACATTTCAGGCCTAGACCTTTCATCAGAAAAGGGGATGGGGAGAGGATTCTGAAATAAATAGGGAGAGAGCGGGAGGCGGACCGAAGATGGATAGAGGAGAAGACAGGTGGAGAGGAGAGTATGGGTGGGGAGGTAGGGAGGGGATAGGTCAGTCCTGGGAGGACATACAGGTCAAAGGGGTGGGATGAGGTTAGTAGGGAGGAATTGGAGGTGCGGCTTGAGGTGGGGGGAGGGGATAGGCAAGAGGAAGAACAGGTTAGGCAGGCAGGGACGAGCTGGACAGGTTTTAGGATGCGGTGGGGGGAGGGGAGATTTTGAAGTTGGTGAAATCCACATTGATACCATTGGGCTGCAGGTTTCCAAGTGGAATATGAGTTGCTGTTCCTGCAACCTGTCGGTGGCATCATTATGGCACTGCAGGACAGTGCCGGGTGTGGTGGCCCTGGAGGAGAGTGTGTGGAGCAGACAAGGGAGCCGTGGAGAGAGTGGTCTCTCTGGATGGTCTCCGCAAGGCAGACAAGAGGGGGGTTAGAAAAATGCCTTTAGTGGTGGGGTCGAATTTTAGATGGTGGAAGTGTCGGAGGATGATATGTTGTACCCGGAGGTTGGTGGGGATCTCTCTTTACATAATGGAGATAAATACAGCAAATAAATAATAACAATTCAAAGATGCTCACCTCCTCCCGGCCACCTAGACTGTAATTTTATATTATTAATTTGTGAAGACAGTATAACTTAATCAGATCTGCTGTGTTCTCTGTTAGGATTCACATAACACAGGTATAACTATGAACCAACATTCACAAGAGAAGTAAAATAACAAAGTGTTCTTATTAATAGAAGTAAATGAACGATTTCTTTGTCGCAACATTGTAAGAATGGTCATATGGAATAACAATCTCCTTTTTTGATCAATGAACTTTAATTAAAGGTGATTCACTAAACGATTAAGAATCTCAATCAACTTCTGTGGATTAAGAGACAGCAAAGAAATCCCAAATGTTCAGAGAACTAATTCCATTTTACTAATGGTATTAAGAAATATGGATAATTGTAAGGCTCTTTGGATCTCGCAGACATGTAATGCCTGACAGTAATTAATATCCATTTGATATAATGCTAAATAAAATAAAATGTAACACTGTTTCATATGCATAATGGGATCTCAGTCATAGATCACAATGACTTGAATTTTGAGAGTCTTTGATGGAGGTGAGGAGGCAGCTGGCGTAAACTGTCAACCTAACCACAACTTCAAGACTTAACCCTGAATTTATGGTCAATTACACAGTACTCAGCCACTGGCTGCAAGCCAGCTTCATTGCCCCAACCCACAATCATCCCCCCTCACCCACAATTTCTTTCCATCCCTATCATCAGAGCCAGCAGTCACTAAAGCCCGCGAGTACCGTCCTACTCCCACGTTGCTGTTAGAAATTCCATCAACCACCATCTTGACCCCCAGCTTGGCCCCAGATCGCAACCAGTCATGGCTCTCTTTTCATGCTAATTGAGCAGGTTGCCCAGGGGTTTCTGGTCAGGAATCAGGCTGTTGGGAATGCTGGTCATACAACCAGCAGTTGTGTTGAGGCCTTTAACTGACTGTTAACTGGCCACGTCTTAATTGTTGATAAGCCAAGAAGGTCCCGTAAGGGCCTTCTCACCCTACATTTAGTTGCTAGTGTTGGTTAGGTGGCGGTGCAAGAGGGGTCCAGCATCTTCCCAGGGCCCAGTCACACATTTGTTTACCTGAAGTTCACTCAATTTAGTCTACTGCGTGCGTTGCTTACAGTGTGGTCTTTTCTGTACGGGCGAGACGAAATGCAGATTGGGTGGCCATTATGCAGAACACGTACATTCCAACTGCAAAAATAACCCTGAACTTCCAGGTCCTGGTTCCACTTCAACATAACATTGTGTTCTCTGACCAATATCTTTGTCTACGGCTTGCTCAGCACAAGCTGGAAGAACAGCGTCTCATTTTCCACTTAGGACCCTGCAACCTTCTGGACTCAACAGCAAGTTCAATAATTTTAAGGCTTGTGCACCTTCTCCCACGTCCACACCCCAACCCTGTCACACTAGGCCATGTCATCACATGGGCTGCTACCACAAACAACCCATGTCAGCCACTAACAGCATCCCCCTGCTCATCCGCACCCCCCCCCCCCGCTCTGTTCTCCACCATTCATTGTCCCAGGCTTACCCTTATTGATCCTTTATCTACCCAAGTGTTTTTCTCTCTCTGGACTCCATCGCCACCTACTGTTAACTGCTCCCCACCACCCCTCACACCCCATCTTCAGCACTTACACCAACCTTTTCCCAGCTAAAAACAATTCTGAAGATGGATCACTGGACCCTATATTTTTACTGCGCTTTCTCTCCATAGATGCTGCCAGACCTGCGTGTTTTTCCAGCAATTTCTGTTTGTGCTTCACCCAACTGTTTGTCCTTCTCATCAATTTCCTTACCACCCCTGCGGAAGAGAAAATTTCACTCTAATATAGAACGAATAATGATGGGATAAACACATTAAAGAAAATCAGTGAAATTGTTTTCTCTCCCCCCCACTACTTAGCTATCTATGAAATCATTTTCATGTGATTTGCTGCATGAGCAGGTTAATGATAACATTCCAGTTTCCAGTTAGGAATTTCTCTGTTTAAACGGTGCAATCAGTTGCAGTACCACTGCATTGTGATAGTAATGGAAGTTTCACCGGGGAGGTCGCCAGATCTTAATGAGACTTACTTCAAGGTTAGCAGCAAGCCCCACCACTGACCAGAGACTCCAGGTCATTGTATCATTAATCCAAGACTAGGATGACAAAACCCTAGATATTTGCAGCTTCAGAAAGAAACAACTAAAGTGGAATAAGGGAATAGCATGATATACTCCACACCAAAGGGGGAAATCCAATATGTGTGTTGACCCAGCTGCAGCAAAATGTACATGACTGTTTTATTAATGATAATGTTGTTTAATTTAGGCTTTTACTGTTCCCAGCGGATATGTATTCTAATTACAGAAATCAGTCTCTAATTTGAGGACACAGCCATATCCCTGTCTTCTGAGATTTGTATGATGTGTTCAGTATGATCATTAATAACTGAGTAATGGAAACTGCGCACAAAGCACATAATCACAATGGGCCAGAATTTTCGATGGCTGGTAAATGAATAGCAGCCACAACTCATCAGACTAGGACTTGCCTGCTTGCTGCATGAGATTTTGCTCGGTAATTTGCTGTAAGTGGGAGACCAAAATAGCGTGGCACCTCGTACAGGGCATCTGGTGCCTGTGCAAATCAGTAACTCCTTAACTAAACAAATAGATTGAAGAATCCTGAAATGAACAGCACCAAGCTTGACCAGGAAGTGTAAATTAGAGAATTTAATGTCAAAACAGGTAAACAAAGAGAAGGGAGGACTGGAATAACGGAGAGAGAAGATAGAAACATTTTACAGCAAGTTGACACTGCACAAATGGAGAGTTAGTTAGTCAGACGCTGTTACACAAAAACAATGGTGGAGCAGTGCAAATCAGTCAGGAACCTCCAATCTTCACATTGCTTGAGGACTCTTTGCAATGTGCATTTAAACTACAGCAAATGCCACTAACCTCCCACTATTTTGGGGCTAAATTCAGACTCACCGTCTTGACAGGAGGAATCTAAGTAAGCGTATCAGTTAAAAGTTAGAGAACTAAACAGTAATTTAATTTGCAAACTTATAAATGCTCATGTCATAATAGTGTGCATTGTACATATACATGATTGTTAATTAAGAAACATTTATAATGATTTTTCTGATAGAATAATGACTTTATTCAGTGGCTAGTTGATTTGATTATGACACCCAATAGCAATGATTCACCTGCTAGCATTTGTTCAAGTTTAAATGAAACTATTTTGTCAAGATGCAGGAGTTGCTGGTGTACTGGATGAGAAATCAGTACCTGAAGGGGTAAAGGGCTGAGGAAGAATGTGCAGAAAATGAATTGTGTTTGTTCATGTGGAAGTTGAGCTCCAGGTCAACTCCTGCTCCAAAGCATGTACGAAAACGTGCATTTCACTGAACAGCTAGAAACTATGGCCCTATTCAGGTCCATTTGCAGTGCAAAAATTTTGTCCCAATCTAATAATGGCCAGATCCTGGAAAGCGCAGGACATTTTGTCAGATGGGAACCTCCTTTCGCTAAAGGTAATCATGGAAGATAAAATTCATCTCCAAGGTATCATCTCAGGCCTTCAGATGAATGAGTAATGTAATATTTGTGGACCAGGATCGCACCCAAATCTAAGGTAATGATTTACTGGGTAGCTGTGATCATCCAGCTGTTATGCACTTCGGAGACTTGGTCAAGACATTTCAATGCACTGGGTAAAACCCAACAAAGGTGTCTTTGCTAAATCCTCTAAATCTGCTGGCAAGATAGACAGTCAATCAATAGCAACCTCTTTCAAACCGACCAGCCCAGCACCAAACTGCTAATCTCTCAAACTAGCTCTACTGGAAGGGACACATGGTTCCTATACCCAACACAAGACTTCTGAAGCAATATGCTCTACCCTGAACTCAGTCATAAAAGGAGATTCTCAGAAACAAAGCAAAAACTCTTTCGGAATCTCCTCAAAACATTTCACTGACCCAACCCTTCAAGTAACCCCTGTCCCACGTGTGACAGTGTCGGCAGAACTTACTTTGGATTTATCAGTCATCTCAGAACCACTGAAAGAGAGGGGAAGAAAGTCTCACTCTCAAATCCCAAAGGACTGCCTAAGAAGATGGAGATTGACAATACAAGAGGTAAAGAAATGGGCATTTACAATTTGATAATTGGGATCAAGTTTAGCACACAGCAGAGAAGTATATTTTAAAATGAATTTTGATTTTGGTTAGCTATTATTCCTATATGATTCAGTCCAATACCATTCTGACTACATAACACTGTGTTAGTGGCACCTATTTTTTTGAATGGATGGATTTTGAAGTAATCTGACACGGATGAAAGCTTATTTTACTTGGACTGGAGCAGAGGAACCTGATTGAGAAAACTGTTGGAACAGAAGCAGAAATGGTAACTGAAATGAAAAAAAGAGGTGAAAAATATCAAAAGGTGAAAATAATGTGCAAGCAGCGCAATTATAATATGGAGTGGAAAGTTTCTACAAAAAGGAACCCACGTGGTCTGAACGACATGTAAATTCAGATCCAAAACAACATGGTAAACTCTCAACTTCCCTCTGCAAAGACTGAACAAGGCACTCAGCTTTATGAATCTAAAAAAAGAAACTGTCATGACCATGAGTCAGAACCCTACAGGCATTTTTAATATAACAAGGTGCAGAGCCGGATGAACACAGCGGGCCAAGCAGCTTCAGAGGAGCAGGAAAGCTGATGTTTCGGGCCTAGGCCCTTCTTCAGAAATGGGGGAAGAGGAAGGGGGTCCTGAAATAAAAAGGGAGAGAGGCGGAGGCAGATAGAACATGGATAGAGGAGAAGACAGGTGGAGAGGAGACAGACAGATCAAAGAGGCGGGGTAGGAGCCAGTAAATGTGAGCGTGGGTGGGGAGGTAGGGCGGACATAGATCAGTCCAGGGAGGATGGACAGGGCAAGGGGGCAGGATGAGGTTAGTAGGTAATGTTGCGGCTGTGGAATGCCTTATCCTGGGAGCAGATGCAGCGGAGGCGAAGAAATTGGGAATAGGGGATGGCATTTTTGCAGGAAGGTGGGTGGGAGAAGGTGTATTCGAGGTAGCTGTGGGAGTTGGTGGGCTTGAAATGGATACCGGTTTCTAGGTGGTTGCCCGAGATGGAGTGGTCCAAGAAGGTGACAGAGGTATTATTAGAGATGGTCCAGGCGAACGTGAGGTTGGGGTGGAAGGTATTAGTGAAGTGATGAACTGTTCGAGCTCCTTGTGGGAGCATGAGGCAACGCCGATACAGTCAGTGGAGGAAGAGGTGGGGTTTAGGGCCAGTGCAGGTATGGAAGAGGGATTGTTCCACGTAACCTACAAAGAGGCAGGCATAGCTTGGGCCCATGCGGGTGGCATGGCCACCCACTTTGTCTGTAGGAAGTGGGAGGAATTGAAAGAGAAGTTGTTGAGGGTGAGGACGAGTTCGGCTAAGCGGATGAGGGTGTCAGTGGAGGGGGGCGGGACAGGAAGCAGCAAAGGGCCTTTAGGCCATCTGCATGGGGAATGCAGCTGTATAGGGACTGGACGTCCATGGTGAAAATGAGGTGTTGGGGACCGGGGAATTGGAAATTCTGAAGGAGGTGGAGTGTGTGGGTGGTGTCACGAACGTAGGTAGGGAGGTCCTGGACCAAGGGGAAGAAAATGAAGTCTAGATAGGTGGAGATACATTTCGTGGGGCAGGAGCAGGCGGAGACAATGGGGTTGGCCAGGGCAGTCAGGTTTGTGGATTTTGGGAAGAAGATAGAAACGAGCGGTGTGGGATTGGGGAATGAGGAGGTTGGAGGCTGTGGGTGGGAGGTCACCTGAGATGATGAGGTTGCGGATGGATTGGGAGATGATAGTTTGGTGTTCGAGGTGGGGTTATGATCAAGGGGGCAGTAGGAAGAGGTGTTGGAGAGTTGGGGTCTGGCCTCGGCGATGTAGAGGTCAGCACGCCATACTACAGCTGCGCCTCCCTTGTCCGCGGGTTTTACGGTGATGTTGGGATTGGAGCAGAGGGAGCGGTGGGCTGCACATTCTGTCGGGGAGAGGTTGGAGTAAATGAGAGGGGTGGAGAGGTTGAGGTGATCGATGTCTCGACGGCAGTTGGAGATGAAGAGGTCGAGCGAGGGTAGGAGGCCTGGGAGTGGTTTCCAGGAGGAGGGCTTGTGTTGGAGGTGGGAGAAGGGGTCAGTAGAGGGAGGGTTAGGCTCACAGTTAAAGTACTAAGTGTGGAGGCGGACACGGCAAAAGAGAGAGAGAGAGAGAGAGAGAGAGAGAGAGACAGACAGACAGAGAGAGGGAGAGAGAGAGAGAGAGAGAGAGAGAGAGACAGACAGACAGAGAGACAGACACCCATGGAACATCACACCTAAAGATGCAAATAACTTCATACAGAAAAACAACTAAAGGAATTGTGCTCATGTGCTTTTGCTCAGAAGCTGTGCCCCAGGTCCACAGGTTACTACCAACACTCCTTTAAAACATGTGAGAAGATGTGCTTTTCACTGAATGGCTAGAAACTACGGCCTTCCTCATGGCAATTCTCACATCAAAATAAAGAAATAGAACATGACAGCACAGTACAGACCCTTCGGCCCTTGATGTTGTGCCGAACTGTCATACCGATCTCAAGCCCATCCAACCTACACTATTCCATGTACGTCCAAATGCTTGTCCAATGACGACTTAAATGTACTTAAAGTTGGCAAATTTACTACCGTTGCAGGAAAAGTATTCCATTCCCTTACTACTCTCTGAGTAAAGAAACTACCTCTGACATCTGTCCTATATCTTTCACTCCTCAATTTAAAGCTATGCCCCCTCGTGCTCGCCGTCACCATCCTAGGAAAAAGGCTCTCCCTATCCACCCTATCTAACCCTCTGATTATTTTATATGTCTCAATTAAGTCACCTCTCAACCTTCTTCTCTCTAATGAAAACAGCCTCAAGTCTTTCAGCCTTTCCTTGTAAGACCTTCCCTCCATACCAGACAACATCCTAGTAAATCTCCTCTGCTCCCTTTCCAAAGCTTCCATATCCTTCTTATAATGTGGTGACCAGAACTGTACGCAATACTCCAAGTGGGGCCGCACCAGAGTTTTGTACAGCTTCACCATAAGCCCTTGGTTCCGGAACTCGATCCCTCTATTATTAAAAGCTAAAACACTATGCCTTCTTAACAGCCCTGTCAACCTGGGTGGCAATAATTATCCCTTTTTGGAAACAGGGAGGAGGAAAATGAGGCAACTCACTCTCATCTCGTGACAACAAAGATAATGAAAGGCTCAGAGATAATGGGAACTGCAGATGCTGGAGAATCCAAGATAATAAAACGTGAGGCTGGATAAACACAGCAGGCCAAGCAGCATCTCAGGAGCACAAAAGCTGACGTTTCGGGCCTAGACCCTTCATCAGAGAGGGGGATGGGGTGAAGGTTCTGGAATAAATAGGGAGAGAGGGGGAGGCGGACCGAAGATGGAGAGAAAAGAAAATAGGTGGAGACAGTATAGGTGGGGAGTTAGGGAGGGGATAGGTCAGTCCAGGGAAGACGGACAGGTCAAGGAGGTGGGATGAGGTTAGTAGGTAGATGGGGGTGCGGCTTGGGGTGGGAGGAAGGGATGGGTGAGAGGAAGAACAGGTTAGGGAGGCAGAGACAGGTTGGACTGGTTTTGGGATGCAGTGGGTGGAGGGGAAGAGCTGGGCTGGTTGTGTGGTGCAGTGGGGGGAGGGGACAAACTGGGCTGGTTTAGGGATGCAGTTGGGGAAGGGGAGATTTTGAAACTGGTGAAGTCCACATTGATACCATTAGGCTGTAGGGTTCCCAGGCAGAATATGAGTTGCTGTTCCTGCAACCTACGGGTGGCATCATTGTGGCACTGCAGGAGGCCCATGATGGACATGTCATCTAAAGAATGGGAGGGGGAGTGGAAATGGTTTGCGACTGGGGAGGTGCAGTTGTTTGTTACGAACTGAGCGGAGGTGTTCTGCAAAGCGGTCTCCAAGCCTCCGCTTGGTTTCCCCAATGTAGAGGAAGCCACACCGGGTACAGTGGATGCAGTATACCACATTGGCAGATGTGCAGGTGAACCTCTGCTTAACGTGGAATGTCATCTTGGGGCCTGGGATAGGGGTGAGGGAGGAGCTGTGGGGGCAAGTGTAGCATTTCCTGCGGTTGCAGGGGAAGGTGCCGGGTGTGGTGGGGTTGGAGGGCAGTGTGGAGCGAACGAGGGAGTCACGGAGAGAGTGGTCTCTCCGGAAAGCAGACAGGGGTGGGGATGGAAAAATGTCTTGGGTGGTGGGGTCGGATTGTAGATGGCGGAAGTGTCGGAGGATGATGCGTTGTATCCGGGAGGTTGGTGGGGTGGTGTGTGAGAACGAGGGGGATCCTCTTTGGGCGGTTGTGGCGGGGGCGGGGTGTGAGGGATGTGTTGCGGGAAATGCGGGAGACACGGTCAAGGGCGTTCTCGATCACTGTGGGGGGAAAGTTGCGGTCCTTGAAGAATTTGGACATCTGGGATGTGCGGGAGTGGAATGTCTTATCGTGGGAGCAGATGCGGCGGAGGCGGAGGAATTGGGAATAGGGGATGAAATTTTTGCAGGAGGGTGGGTGGGAGGAGGTGTATTCTAGGTAGCTGTGGGAGTCGGTGGGCTTGAAATGGACATCAGTTACAAGCTGGTTACAAGCTTCACCAACACCTTCCACCCCAAACTTCAGTTCACCTGGGCCATCTCCAGCACATCCCTCACCTTCCTGGACCTCTCAGTCTCCATCTCAGGCAACCAGCTTGTAACTTTAGATGACATGTCCATCATGGGCTTCCTGCAGTGCCACAATGATGCCACCCGTAGGTTGCAGGAACAGCTAGCAAGTAAGTCAGACTAAAAGCTCCAAGACAACAAAAGGAGTCCCTCTCATTCTGAATGCCGGAACACAGTTATAGTTGAAAGGAATCAGAACAAGAATCTCAAAACTAAGAATTTTGAAATCAATTGTTCAACTATCAACAATTTCACAACTGGTAAACTCTACTTCAATAGCCAGAACATTCAACTATCCATTTCTCGGGAATGATTCAAAACTGTGTAGTCATACAGCCATGTAGTGGGGAAACAGACCCTTCAATCTGACTCATCCATGCCAACCAATTTCTCAAACCATACTTGTCCCACTTGCCTGTGCTTGGCCCATATCCTTCTATGCCTTTCCTATTCACATACCTTTCCAAGTGTCTCTTAAATGTCATAATCGTACTTGTACCCATCACTTCCTCTGACAGTTCATTCCATATACCTTCCACAATCTGTGTGAAAAGGTTGCTACTCAGTGCCCTTTTAAGTTTTTCTCCTCTCACCTTATAAATATAACCTCTAGTTTTGGGCATTCCCACCCTAGGGAAAAACGACCACTGCTATTCGCCTTATCTATGCCACTCAATTTTACAAACCTCTACACAGTCACCCCTCAACAACCGACACTCCAGTGAAAAAAGTTTCAGCCTATCTTCTCCTTATTACTCAAACACTCTGAACCCGCTAACATCCTGGTAAATGTTTTCTGAACCCTCTCCAATGTAATAATACCCTTTGCATAACAGGACAACCAGAACTGCACACAGTACTTCAAAAGTACATTTTTTGACTAATTTCTTATTTCTAATACGTATGTATGTGTGCTGCATTACTAACTCTTCTCACTATTAGTAATTAATAAAATCATGCTTTGTTAACTTAAGGAAGTCTGTTTAAATTGGTAGGGTCTGGGAGAACTGTACCAACAAGGGAAGGGATCCATTTTAAGTTAATCTTGTTGTAACCAACCAAGGGAATTGTTGAATACAGAATCAGGCCTCAGTTCTGAGGAAGGGTCACCAGACCCAAAATATTAACTCTGTTGTGAGTTTTGAGAAGATTTGTAGCTCAGGTTGAGGTTCTGGATGAGAGTTTGCTCACTGAGCTGGAAGGTTCGTTTTCAGACGTTTCATCACCATACTAGGCAACATCAGTGAGCCTCCAGTGAAGCTTCACCATGGGTCACTGATGATGTTGCCTAGAATGATGATGAAACATCTGAAAATGAACCTTCCAGCTCAGTGAGCAAACTCACATCCAGAACATTAACTCTGTTTTTTCCTTCACAGATGCTGCCAGGCCAGCTGAGCTTTGCCAGCAACTTCTGTTTTTGTTCTTGATGTACAATATCTGCAGTTCTTTCAGTTTTTATTAAAGAATCAGGCCTAGTTCATCCTTCCTCACCTGGGAGCTTAATGATTTGGGGTATTCCATGTAAAACTATAACAAATTGAGGAATCTCACCGAGGGTGTGGCCGTTAACAGTATAAAACCAACCAGAAGACACAGAATCAACCAAGATACTGGAAAGGACATGTCCCTGCAAAGTCTTCCTCACTAACATCTAGGGATTAATGCCAACACTGGGAAAGCTGCCTCACTGGCTATCAGGCAACAACCTGGAATACTGCGTCCAGTTCTGGGCGCCCTATTATAGGAAAGATGTGGATGCTTTGGAGAGGGTTCAGAGGAGGTTTACCAGGATGCCGCCTGGACTGGAGGGCTTATCTTATGAAGAGAGGTTGACTGAGTTCGGTCTCTTTTCATTGGAGAAAAGGAGGAGGAGAGGGGACCTAATTGAGGTATACAAGATAATGAGAGGCATAGATAGAGTTGATAGCCAGAGACTATTTCCCAGGGCAGAAATGGCTAGCACGAGGGGTCATAGTTTTAAGCTGGTTGGTGGAAAGTATAGAGGGGATGTCAGAGGCAGGTTCTTTACGCAGAGAGTTGAGAGAGCATGGAATGCGTTGCCAGCAGCAGTTGTGGAAGCAAGGTCATTGGGGTCATTTAAGAGACTGCTGGACATGTATATGGTCACAGAAATTTGAGGGTGCATACATGAGGATCAATGGTCGCCACAACATTGTGGGCTGAAGGGCCTGTTCTGTGCTGTACTGTTCTATGTAACCTTACATAGTCATTTCTCACAAAATTATCCCTTATAGTTGTTCTGAGACTTCTCTCACTCTGGACTCCATTAAATCAAACAAGGGCAAGGAGACCTCTGAATGTGTACCACCTACTGCACTCCCTTGCTAACCCCTCAGCTGATGCACCATTAGCCCTTCATATTGAGCATTATTTGGATGAATCCTTAAGGGTAACAAGGGCATACATTAGGTGGGGGACTTGAAAACCCTTTGTCAAGAGTGATTCAATAGCATGAGCCACATTCATGTCTACAGGACACTGCTGCTAGAATGGGCCTGTGACCAGGTGGTGAAGGAAATAACAAGAGGCAAAAATGTACTTGATGTACATCATCACCAACCTGTCAGAAATGCATCCATCCATCACCGTATTGACAGGAATGGCCACCACATTTTCCTGGTCCTGATTGAGGATAACCCCCTTCACAGCATGCGTTAAACGGGACTGATCCAGTAACTCAAGACTGGGCCTCCGCGAGTTGGTCTGGATCATCATCAGCAGCAGAATTGTATCCAGCGCTATCAATAACCTCAACCTCAAACACAAAACAAAAACAGAAATTGCTGGAAATGCTCAGCAGGTCTGACAACATCTGTGGAGAGAAATCAGAGTGTTTTCTGTCATTGTTTCTGATTTACAGCATCCGCAGTTCTTTCGATTTTGATTTACAATCAATAACCTCATGGCTTTACATATCCCCTGCCAAGGTGTATTGCAGCAACTTACTATTTCTCCTTCAACAGCACTTTCCAAATCCATGACTCTATATCTCAAAGGGCAAGGGCAACAGATCCATGGGAACACCACCACTTGCAAGCTTCCTTCCAAGTCACACACTTGACAGAAATACATCACTGTTCCTTCAGTGTTGCTGCAGCAAAATCCTGGAACTCCCTCCTTAATGGCATTGAGGGTGTGCCTACCACACATGAACTGCAGAAGTTCAAGAAAGCAGCTCACCAGTACCTTCTTCAGGATAATTGGGGGAGGGATATAGAATCTGGCTTCGCCAATGATGCCCACATCCCAGGAATAAATTATAAAACTTTGCCTCAATATAGGTGAGGGTTAGAACAGGTTTCTGAAATTAAAAGAGTGTGAATTATGTATGACTGTGTCTTCAGTTTGGAGAATTAGTAACAAACTAGTTTAAAAGTGGCATTAAGGTAGTAAGGAGAAATATTTTTGGAAGGATAGCTGCTAGAACATAGATGCTTCAGGGTAAGAGTAAATAAGGCAGAAGCTATTTCATCTTTTAAGAGAAAACTGGAAAATAATTGAAACATGGGAGGGAAAGTGGTTCAAGAAACATATGGTCATCACAGGGCTGCCCTACCATTAGAGAAAGAGGAATGGTGGCAGTTTAACCTTATGATCACCAAACTGCAGGCGAGGAGAAAGGTTAAAAAGGAGTCCTTGATGGTGACCTCAGCTGTCATAGGAACTGACCCCAAACTTCTGGTGTTAGTCTTGCAAACCAGCTGTCCAGCCAAGAGAGCTAAACCACACTGAACAAGAAGCGCACATTTTTTTTTGATTACTGTCACAAAAACTAAACCATGGACACTCATCCGAGTGACAATCGACTTCTCTAAATTTGCACAAGATCATGGTTCTAAACTTGGTTGAAATGAAGTAGCGCAAGTAGCTTCGCACCCTTATGTTAGTACTAACACGGAAGCAAAATAGTGCACATGCTGGAATAAACACAGAAAATAAAGATCTCCTTTATAACCAGATATGTGAACAGCAAGATAATTTTCTATCTACACATCTAAAGATGGTGTAGAGTACACTATATTTAGTGAGAGAATAACCTTGGGAAATTGAATCAAATAGAACAAAATCATCATAATTTCTAGTTTAAATATTTAATTTCCCCACAAATGGTAAGTGGAACTTTCTGGTCCTTTCAGATACATACAAGCAATGTCAGAATGCAAATTAATACTAAAAAAAATACACCCCAACTGTAGAAACTTTACTGGATCTTTTAAAATCAGTGGTATGCGATAAAAATATAAAAGATCAAAATCACTTTAAATTGTAACCGATTTAGTGACCTTTTTAAAAAAAAACAGACAATGGCATCTTAGACTTAATGAAGCCTGAACATCACAATGTCAGGTGAGGCGATGGCTTGGTGGTATTAAATCGCTGGACTTAATCCAGAGACCCAGATAATGTTCTGGGATCCAGATTTGAATCCTGCCACAGCAGATGATGGAATTTGAATTCAATAAAATATCTGGAATTAGGAATCTAATGATGACCCTGAATCAATTGTTGAGGCAAAACTCATCTGGCTGTCCTTTAGGGAAGGATACTGCCATCCTTACCTGGTCTGGCCACATGTGACTCCAGACCCACAGCAATGTGGTTGATAATAAATGCTGCCTAGCTAGTGATGTCCTCATCCTACTAATGAAGAAAAAAAAGCATCTCTACAGATCTTTTGCAGTAAGATTTAGGAAGATGGGTAGTTCGGGTGCAATTATTTTTTGATGCTGTTCAACAGTATGACTGTCAACAAAAAGGTTTGAAACAGCTTGACATCTAACTCCAAAAATTTCATTCTCACATCAGAAATTATACTTTCACAACTACCTTTTAAAGGTTCAATTCCAACCAGCCTAATTATCCCTCACTAGAAAGCTAATGAACACCAAAAGACAGCATTGTTTTCTCACTATGGAGAACAACTGAAATTGCAAACCCAATGAAGAGATCTTGTCAGAACAATAGGGAGCAAGCATCAAAGCACTGAATCAAATCCAGGCTTTCTCGCACCAATATGAATCTACTTAGCACTCTGAAATGGACTTTGTGTCTGTGAAATTTGAAAATTTTCAATTTACTGTAATAGTAACTAATATTTGAATAGGTTAAACAGCAAATAAAATATGATACTCAATTAGCCATTTGCAAATAATGGTAGTACTAGGTTAAAGTAATGCCAGGCTGTTTATCACAATATATCCAAATGTTTTGCTGAATGGTGTGACGTGGTGTCTACAGTCAAAACAAAAGAAAACAAATGTTTCTCAAGCTTATTCTGTTATTAAAAATGAATGCATTTCTATTGCTCTCAAATTAGAAATCTTATGGCTTCCATAAATAAATAAATGATTAGATAAAAATTTAATCTTTAAACAAAAGAAATTAAACCATGCTTCTGTTGCATCACATAGCTCGGAGTTATTCAAAAAATGTCAGAGTAACCAGGTCTGGGGAACATGGAATATTGCTGAGCTTGTTCCCAGTAATAATGATGCAAGAATAAAACCCTGCCATGCAAACATTTTCTCTGCAAATAAGCATATTGAATTGACAACAGAGATGGTCTGGATTAAATATGCAATAAAGTCAAGTGCTTTACGCTCTGAAAATGTCAACGGCATGTTTAGATAATTGCAAATATGTTTGGGCCAACCTCTCATTACAAGCAGTGACTTATCCAGCTTTAAGTCACGTAAATCAACTCAGCTCTCTTTGAAAGCAGGAATACACAGCAAAGCATGCAGATTAAAAACAGTCCAGCTCCAGAAGGTCATGCCAAGAAGCAAGGTTAGTTGGGTTATATAATCTTTAAGCAAAAGTGACCTGTTGAGATTTTCTTCTTAGTTAGGGCTGGGATCAAAGCCTACTATCCAGCAGCAAAAAGCAATATCATTTGAACAAGCTGACATGTCGGTTTAAATTACATCATAGCAATTCATTGATGCAGTTAAGCATCCAACATGCTTGGTGCTATGTATGTGCAATTTACTCTGGAACTGTGCCACTTGCTATATTATTAAAGGCTTCAATGTAGATGGCCCGAGTGCATGCAAATAAGAGAAGTGAAGCTTTTATCAGCTTCTTTATCTCAAACTGTACTGCCCTGAATGTAGCCAAAACAGCACACCAGATTAACTGCTGCTTACAGGCTAATTTTATCCACATCAGACTTAACCAGCAGCTCTTAAACAGACCATCACAATAATGATTTTTTAAAAAAATTTGTTATATGTGGAGCCAGAGAGGTTAGAATGCTCTTCCCAGCTTCACATTAGTATCATAGCTGACCATCTCTCCAGCATCTTTTTCGCCTTCATTCCAAAAACATGTTTATGATGGAGTATTGCTGCCATGGATACAACACTGTGGAACTGGCAACTGTCTCACACTCACTGTAGTTAGAGTTAAGATGGTGACGAAACCGAAGGCCCAGTTTCCGAAGGGCCTCTAGCTTTTATTACATACTGGTATTTCAAACCCCATAACAACTGGCCTGACTCAAATTTCCATCTGTTTGGTCATTTTCATGGTGTGACAATAATTTCACAAAATGTTTCATGAAGTGTACTAGAAAGTGATTAAGTTAAACCAATGAAGTGTTTCTGAACTTCATTCCTGAAAGGTCTACTTCTAACTTCAGTCTAGGTCATCTCCTCTTGCTCTAGACCCCTTCATTAGTAAACTAATGACTGTTAAAAAGACAGCAGCCATGTCTCTTAACAGAGAAACAGATTCCCCTTACCGAGCCTATCAGTCCCCCTTAGTCTGTTGGGGAAAAATAAACAACAAATCTCTCTTAACCTTTTAATTCCACGGCACACAATCCTAGTTTGTGTAATCTCTCTCCTAATTTAACCCTTGGAGTTCGGGTGTCATTCTAATCAATCTATGCTGCACTCACTCCACGGACAACACATCTTTTACAAATTGTGTTGGCCAGAAATGGTCCTCTAGATGTGACAAGCATTCCAGTGGACATTGTTTAATTTCTGTATGTCCAAAATAGTTCAATGATCTGTCTACCCTTCAGTCATTTTAAGTTCTTCAAGCTTTTCATTCTCTCATTTACATCTTCAAGTAAATCTCAAACCTTCCTGTGGTTGAATTTAATGTTGTGCCAGAAGAATTACAGATTGTAACTGCATGGTAGAATACTGATGTGCCACAACAAAGCTTTACATATTGTATGATGCGGCGTGTGCTAACACTACATTCACAAGGATGAACACAGATCACAATACTCTATGCAGTGCATTAAAGACACTCTATGCCTATATTTATAAAGTAAATAATGTTATATGCAAAGTTATTTAGGGACTTATACAACATCAGATGAGCTTTGGACATCACTGTAAACAAGGTTTATCATCCACCACTTCCCATTAATCCATTTTTATCCATTGCTCAACTTCCTTCCAAAAAAAGGACTCCATGAAGGACAATCATGCTTAACCATTTTTTTGGAGTTTGTTGGAGTTCTTTGAAAAAGTAATGTGCAGCAAATGAAGGGGAAACAGTGGACGAACTCAACTTATATTTCCAGAAGGCATTTGATACGAATGATGTCTCACAGCCAGTATGTCAGAATGCCTGTTAAAGACATGCTCATGACACCATTACTGCATCATGGTATATGACCTGATACATCTTTGGGTGCCATGGTGGCTCAGTGGTTAGCACTGCAGCCTCACAGCGCCGGGTTCAATTCCAGCCTCGGGTAACTGTCTGTGTGGAGTTTGCACATTCTTCCTGTGTGTGCATGGGTTTCCTCTGGGTGCTCCTGTTTCCTCCCATAGTCCAAAGATGTGCAGGCTAGGTGGATCGGCCATGCTAAATTGCCCATAGTGTTCAGGGGTGTGTGGGATATAGGGGATGGGTCTGGGTGGGATGCTCCAAGGGGCAGTGTGGACTTGCTGGGCTAAGGACCTGTTTCCACACAGTAGGGAATCTAATCTCATTCTATTATATTGTGGATTAGTTGATGTATAACTCTATTAGTAGCATGCTTATCTGTTGTAACATAATAGTTTAATATTAACCCAGATAACTATGTACCACAAGAATGCAATATTTGTACATAATTAATTGTTAGTTGGAATAAATGTCTGTTGAATATTTTAATACCACTGAAATCCATGCCAAATTTGTATTGTGGGAATTAACATCAAACAAAACACCCTATTGTACGTTGTACGTGAACTCACAACATGGTAGCAGCTGCAGCTGTCTATAAAAGATCTTAGTGGTAGACATTTGGAAAACCCATTGAAGACAAAGTAGACATTAGTTTGAGCAATAAAGACTTTTTTAAAAAAGGCTTGTTTCTTATTTTTAAGTAGCAGCATAGCAGTGATTATGGACAGCTTACAGACTTAGAGGTGGGACATTAATTGTCAAGTAAAAAAGTGTTTATTTTTAATTAGAATATAAGTTCTTTCAAGATTTAATACATTTCTAAAACAACTTAACTAAAAACAAAAAGGGCTAAAGTGCACCCTTAAGCTAGGACATAAAGCCAAATGTTATGTGGTACAGAAAGATAGAAGGCAAAAACATTTTTCCTGACACTGGATATATGTATTAGTAACAGTCTCTGAGAACAAACTACAAAATATTTATGGTCAAGGAACAAATGGTTTTTAATTGACACTGACACAAAATCAGGTTAAGTGGTTTAAGATGGTACAATATAATATTTTTTAAAAGTAGAATCATGAACAGCACTAACCTCATAGAAGATTGGGCATCCAATGACACCCTTCCCAAATTCAAACTGTTTGAACAACGGATGCAATTCTATTTTACAGATCAAATAACGATGATCTGAAGAAAAGAGCTCCTTTGCTGCCATTAGCAAGGAGAAACATGGCAGAATCTTCCCACTGATGATTAGAAAAATGTAGAAAAGATCCGGAAGGCTCTCAAAACGACAGCTCAGGATAAGAATTACCTTCAGGAAGAACAGACTAACTCATGTCATACAGACAGCAACCCTAAAACTCTATTGACCAGTTTGATCAAAGATGCTGAATCAAAGGGTGGGAGTGTAACTTTTCTGAAGAAGAATGTCAGGTGTACTCATTGAGCTGGTCGTTGCCTCCATAACAACTAAGCATACACATGCAGGAAGTCTGGTTTCAAATATCAAGCCAGATCCAAGAACAAAACGCAAGTGACCAACAAGATGGTATGATGCCACAACTCTAGCAGCAAAAGTGTTACTCAAGAGCAAAAAAAAACCAAACTCAAAGAGGTTCATAGTCAACAATAATAAGCTAAAGAACAATTTCAGGAAATGACCAAGTTTCGCATGCCGTTAACTTCACATGCCATGTTGTCAGTACAGATGGGCAATTCTGCACGTGGGCAGAATCATACTGCAGTTCCAAAAACACAAACTCATCTTCACTTCCCAAATCTTTACCTATTGGATACTGATGGTCCTGTAATGGTGAGTCTACTAACATGTACAGATCTCTGCATGGTCACAATTCATGAGATTTAAACTGCATCCACTGTACCAGAACAGACCATACATGATACAATCAAATAAGTCAATGATCTCCAAGCATTAAGTGAGATGAAGCCAAGTACCAGGATGATTACATCTGACATGCCGAGCAGATTGCCCAATACACACAAAGACCATGATATTCCTCTAGATCTACACATTGATGACCTTGACTACATTATTGAATACTTTCTCAAATCTGTAACACTTTGGGCAAAACCAGTGTGACAAATTGTAAGTGAGAATCCTTAAACAGCACATGACCACTACATTTCAAAAGGCAATAGATATATGGAAGCACCACCACCGACATGTTCCCTTCCAAACTACACATCATCCCGATTTGGAAATATATATTCATTGTTATTGGTTCATAATCCCAGGAGTCCCTCCATGGTAGTTCAGCATCACCTTCTCAAGGGTAACTGGGCATGGGCAATAAATTCTGATCCCATAGAATGTTATCACTTATTGTGAAGGAAATTGATTAGATTAGATTCCCGACAGTGTAGAAACAGGCCTTTGGCCCAACAAGTCCACACCGCCCCTTTAAGCATCCCAGCCAGACCCATCCCCCCTATAACCCACATACCCTTGAATACCACGGGCAATTTAGCATGGCAAATCCACCTAGCCTGCACATCTTTGGACTGTGGGAGGAAACCGGAGTACCCAGAGGAAGCCCACGCAGACACGGGGAGAATGTGCAAACTCCACACAGACAGTCGCCTGAGGCTGGAATTGAACCCAGGTCCCTGGCGCTGTGAGGCTGCAGTGCTAACCACTGAGCCACCATGCCGCCCTATTGGAAACAAAAGTAGGGAGATAATGCTCCAGTTGTATAGGGTATTTGTGACAGCATATCTGGGGGATAGTATTTGGTTTCCTTATTTAAGGAAAGATGTAAATCTGTTGAAAGCAGTTCAGAAAACATTTACTAGAATGATATCTGGAACGGGTGAAGTTGTCTTATGAAGAAAAGTTGGCAGGCTAGGCTTGTATCTGCTGGAGTTCAGAAAAGGAAGAGGCAACATGCATGAAACATATACAATCTTGAGGGATGTTGACAGATTGGAAGTGGAAAGAATGTTCTCTCTTATTCGTGAATCTAGAACTAAGGGTCACTGTTTAAAAGGAAGAAGTCACCCACATAACACAGACGAGGAGAAGTTACTTTTCACAGAAGGTCATAAGACTTTGAAATGCCCTTCCTCAAAAGACAGTAAGTAGAAACTCTGAATATCACTAAGGCAGAGATAGGTTGATCCTTGATGAGAAAAGGAGAGAAAAGTTTTCCATGCATAAAGGAAAATTCCTAAAATTGTGTATAAACTATAATTAAATGAAGTCAGTAAATTGATAAAACATCTAAATGTCTTTTATTTCCTAACCAAATTCTGATTGCTTGGAAACCATGTAGGAAGCCAAACTGAATACAATAATTCTCTCAAGGGACTAAAGTTTATCTTGTTATCTTTTACTAGCTCGTAAAAACTCTTGTCTGTTCTTGTTGATTTCTCTTCTGAAATGTTCAATGTGACATTTTCAAACTGTGCAATGGATTTATTGGAAAATATTTTGGTTCCTAATGGAATCTTCAGGAGTTTGGTATGTAGTCATACTGAATAGTGTGCAAGCAAGATATCAAGTTTGTCTTTTGACTAAAGACCTAGCTTCTATTTAAAGATTTAAAAAAGGGACGAAGAAAATGTCACTTAACTATCAAATCTTTTTCACAATCACCAACTCATCCTGGTACAGGAAGGCACTGGATACATCAAAAGCTATGGGGTCTGACTTCGTTAACCAATAGTATTAATATCCAGAGGAAATGTAGAGGTGGGTACAATTACAACATTTAAAAGACTTTTGGACAGTTACATGAACAGGAAAGGTTTAGAGAGGTATGGGCCAAACACAGAAAAAGGGAAGTGGTTTAGTTTAGGAGGCCTGATTGGAATGGACAAGTTGTATTGAAGGGCCTAGTTCCTTGCTGTATGACTCCATGACTCTAGAACTAGATATATACTATATACAATTATAACAGCAACATCTACCCAAGTATGTCATGTACAGATAAAAAGTACAAGACTATCACAGTTAATTATCAAAAACAAACTCAAAAGAACCGTGGATGCTGGAAATCTGAAACATAAACATAAATTTCTGGAAAATCTCAACAGGTCTGGCAGTATCAGTGGACAGAAATCAGAGTTACTGTTTCAGATCCAGTGAATTGTCTTAGTTATTGCCTGGTAAGATAATTATCATCTGATCAGTCCATTCTCAAATCATAATTCTTTGAAATTTGCATCATTGGTACTCGGTGGTTAAGAAGGCGTTTAGCACACTTGTTTTCATTGCACAGTCCTTTGAGTATCAGGTGTAGGTGAGGCCTCTTCTGGAATACTGTATGCATTCTAGTCACTCTGTTATGGGAAGGATATTATTAAACAGGAGGAGGTTCACAAAAGATTTATGAGTCTGTTGCTGGGAGTGGAGGGTTTGAGTTATAAAAACAGGCTGATAGGTTGGCACATTTTTCACTGGAGTGTAGGGGGTTGAGGGGTGACCTTAAAGAAGTTTATAAAATCAGAGGGGCAAAGATAATATAGATAATATAAATAAATGACTAGCAAAGGCTCTTCCTTAAGGTGTGAGAGTTCAAAACTAGGAGGCATATTTTTAAGGTGAAAGGGGAAAGACTTAAAATGATATAAGGGGCAACTTTGTGTGGAATGAATCGCCAAAAGGAGTTGTGAATGCAGGTACAGTTACAATGTTTAAAAGCCATTTGGATAAGTATGTGAATAGGAAAGGTTTGAAAAGGACATAGGCCAAATGCAGGCAGGCGGGACTATCTTAGTTTGAGAATCTGGTCAGTACGGACGGGTTGGACCAAACGGTCTGTTTCTACTCTATGACTCTACCAGGAAAGCAATGGTCATCGATACTATTGTCAAGAGGCACTTGCTCAGCAACAACCAGCTCACAGTCAGTCAGTTTGGGTTCTGTCAGGGCCACTCAGCTCCTAATTTAATCACAATCTCACACCAAACATGAAGAAAAGAGCAGAACAGAAGTGAAGGAAGAGTGACTGTATATGACGTAAAGACAGCACTTGACAGAGAGAAGCCAGTCCAAACTGAGTCAATGAGAATCAGGGGAAAGGTCTCTGCTGGCTGAGGTCATACCTAACATGAAGGAAGTTGATTGTAGTTGTTGATGGTCAATTATCTCAGTCCCAGAACATCACTGTCAGAGTTCCTTGGGTAGGGTCAAGGGCCCAACTATCTTTAGCTGCTTCAGCAATGACAGTCCCTCCAGCACAAGTGATGGCCACTGACGATTGCACAATATTCAACACTATTTGTGACTCCTCAGTTACTGACTCAATCCATTTCCATATGAAGCAAAACTCAGATTACATCCAAGCTTGCTTGGGCTAATAAGTGGCAAGATACCAATAGGGTACCTGGAAAATATCAATGGGATTACATGCACAGATGAAAGAGAAATCAGGTTTGACAAACTTGAAAGTTTTTGAGGATGTTATTACTGTAGGTAAGGGAGAACCAGGGGATGTGTTGTACTTGGATTTTCAGAAAGCTTTTTATAAAGTCCCACTTAAGAGGATATTGTGCAAAATTAAAGCTCTTGGGATTCAGTGTAATATACTGGCATGAACTGAGAATTGGTTAGCACATTGGAAACAGAGAGTAGGAATAAGCTGATCTTTTCAGAGTGGAAGATGATGATTAGCAAGTTACTGCAGAGATCTGCCTCCCCCCTCTCCCTATTTATTTCAGAATCCCCTTCCCCTTCCCCATTTCTGGAGAAGGGTCTCGACCCGAAACGTCAGCTTTCCTGCTCCTCTGAAGCTGCTTGGCCTGCTTTGTTCATCCAGCTTCACACCGCGTTACTGCAGAGATCAGTGTTTACGTAGTTATTCATTCTATCAATGATTTGATTGAGGGGATCAAATGTAATATTTCCAATTTTACTGTCGACACAAAACTAGGTGGGCAATGTGAGTGGTTTAGTGGTGAGGAGGAGGTAAAGAGGCTTAAAGGGGATTCAGATAAGTGATTGAGTCGGCAGATACATAGAAGGTTTAGTATAACAACATGGATAAGAATGAGGCTATCCACTTCAGTAGGAAAAGCGGAATGGTAGAATAGTATTTATCTGGTGATAGACTGTATACCAGACACTGAAAGCAAGCATGTAGGTGCAACAAAGCAAAGCAAACAGTATGTTGGCCTTCATTACCAGAGGTTTTGAGCACAGGAGCAGGAATGTCTCACTATAGTTGTACGAAGCCTTGGTGAGACCTTACATGTATAAAGTTTTGGCTTCCTTATCTAAGTAAGGATGTACTTGCCAGGGAGGGAATGCTGTGAAGGTTTACCAGACTGATTTATGGGGTAGCAGGATTGTCATCGGAAGAGAGGTTCAGTCAACAAGGCCTGTATTTTATGGAGCTTAGAATACTGACAGGGGATGTCATTGAAATATTTAACATTCTGACAGGGCTGGACAGACCTGATGCAGGAATGATGTGTCCCCCCTGTCTGGGTGGTTCTAGGACAATGTATACTGGACTCAGGACATGGGGTGGTCATTTAGGATTGGGATGAGGATAAAATTCTTCACATAAAGGATAGTAAGCCTGTGGGATTCCCTGCTATTGAAGGCTGTGGCAACCAAGAAATTGAATATATTTAAGAAACAAACAAACAGATTTTGAAACAATAAAGCAATCAAGGGAAATGGGAAGACAAATGGGAGTATGGTGCTGAGACAGAGGATCAACCGTGATCATATTGGGTATGCAGCAGGCTCAACTGATCGAACAGTCTACTTCTGTCTCTATTTTCCATGTTCCTAACATTTGCACCACACAAGGAACAGACGATGATCATCTAAAACAAGATGGATTGTAACAATTTTATCTTGACAATTAATAGTAGGACCATCACCGAATACTCTCCCTATCGATACTACCCAGAAACTAAGCATTACATCAACTGCATCAGGTCAGAATTTAGCAATTTTGAGGTGAGTAACTCCCTTCTTACTCCCCAACGTATGTCTACCATCCAGAAAGCCCAAGTCAGGAGTGTGACGGAATACTCTCCACTTGCTTGGATGAGTGCAGCTCCAGAACTCAAGATTGTTGACATCTCCAGGACAATGTACTACATCTTAGGTAGTCCATAGTTGGCCACTTGCTACTGGTGATGGGTTGGGAAAAGTGGACCATGAGCCTTCCTGACCACAGCTTAATTCGGGTGGAGGTGGAAATCCAGTGAGCTTTGGGCATGGCTCTATCTCCAGGACTCTGTGCCTCCAGAATCGCCAATTCTGAAAGCAGAATTCCCCACACAGATAAAAACTGCGAGAACTGCGGATGCTGTAAATCAGGAACAAAAACAGAAGTTGCTGGGAAAGCTCAGCAGGTCTGGCAGCATCTGTGAAGAAAAAATATCAGAGTTAACATTTTGGGTCCAGTGACCCTTACTTCCCCACACAGATGTTTTGCCAATTATTTTAAATTGAAGAAGTCTGAATATTGACCCACTTGTCAGAGGCAACAACCTTCTTTTTTAAAATCAACTATGAAAACTTATCATGTTGAAAATCTCTTCACCATCTCTGTTCCAAGGAAAGACAGTCTGAACTTTCCAATGTCTCCAACAAGTTTGTTACTATTGGTAAAACATATCACCTGTTGAAACTTTCTTTATCGAAAGCCATTTTATCTTTCCTGCAGTTCCTAGAATACCCCACACCACTTCAGCTTAGGTCTAACCACAGATTTGTAAAAATATCCATTATTTTCTGATTCATACTCATGGCTAGTTAGTGACTTACAGAAGAAGAGGGCTCAAAGTCTGTAAAAATACCTGATTATCTTTCTGTGCTTATATTTAGCCCAATTATCCAACTCTTCATTGAGATAATAGCAACCAGATTTTCAAAGCCTTAAAATTCGAGAAAGAGGGAAGTTCACTCTCCTATTCAGCTCCAGTTTTTTTAGTATAGGCCAACGTATCTCACCACAGATCAAAACTGCGTAGCTGGAATGTCTGCGATAACAAGGTGTAGAGCTGGATGAACACAGCAGGCCAAGCAGCATCATAGGATCAGGAAAGCTGACGTTTCAGGCCTAGACCCTTCTTCAGAAATGGGGGAGGGGGAAGGAGGTCCTGGAATAAATAGGGTGAGGGGGGGGAGGCGGACAGAAGATGGATAGAGGAGAAGATAGGTGGACAGGAGACAGACCGGTCAAAGAGGCGGGGATGGAACCAATGAAAGGTGAGTGTAAGTGGGGAAGATAGGGAGGAGATAGGCCAGCCCAGGAAGGACGGACAGGTCAAGGAGGCAGGATGAGGTTAGTAGGTAGGAGATGGGGGTGGGACTTGAGGCGGGACTTGAGGCACGACTGGGAGGTGCAGTTGTTTAGTGCGAACCAAGTATTCTGCAAAGTGATCCCCAAGCCTCCGCGTGGTTTCCCTGATGTAGAGGAGGCCACAACGGGAACAGCGGATGAAGTATACTGCATTAGCAGATGTGCAGGTGAACATCTGCTTGATGTGGAAAGTTTTCTTGGGTACTGCGATGGGGGTGAGGGGGGCGGTGTAGGGGCAGGTGTAGCACTTCCTGCAGTTTCAGGGAAAAGTGCTGGGTGTGATGGGGCTGGAGAGGAGTGTGAAGCGGACAAGGGAGTCATGGAGAGAGTGGTCCCTCCGGAAAGCAGATAAGGGTGAGGAAGGAAAAATGTTTTTGGTGGTGGGGTTGGATTGCATAAGGTGGAAGTGTTGGAGGGTAATGCGTTGGATCTGGAGGTAGGTGGGGTGGTACATAAGGATGAGGGGGATTCTGTTTTGGTTTTTTTTAATTGCGAGGTTGGCATGTGAGCGATGAGTTGCGGGAGACATGGTTGAGGGCGTTCTCGACTACCGACGGGGGAATATTGCGATCCTTGAAAAATGAGGACATCTGAGATGTACGGGAGTGGAATGCCTTATCTGGGAGCAGATGCGGCGGAGGCAAAGGAATTGGGAATAGGGGATGGAATTTTTGCAGGAAGGTCGGTGGGAGGAGGTGTATTCTAGGTAGCTGTGGGAGTTGTTGCTGGAGATGGAAACAGAGAGGTCCAGGAAGGAGAGAAAGGTATTAGAGATGGTCAGGTGAACTTGAGGTTGGGGTGGAAGGTGTTGGTGAAGTGGATGAACTGTTCGAGCTCCTCGTGAGAGCACAAGGCGGTGCCGAAACAGTCATCAATGTAATGGAAGAAGAGGTGGATTTAGGGCCAGTGCAGGTACGAATGAGGGATTGTTCCACGTAACCTACAAAAAGGCAGGCATAGCTTGGGCCCATGCGGGTGGCCACGCATGGCCACCCCATTTGGCTGCAGGAAGTGGGAGGAATTGAAAGAGAAGTTGAGGGTGGGGATGAGTTTGGGGAATGTCGTCCTGATTTATCTTATAAAATGTACACGTTCTTCTTTTCCATCATTGTGTTGGCCCCACACAGTGTGTACTGTTTCACCTTTTATACCTAGATTTCTTGCTCGAAAAGATACAATGACGGATTCTTCATTCCCAATTTCATCCTGTTTTGACCTTCACCTAATTCATACACACACACCCAGCCCTTTCCTTTTCTGATAGGCAGAACTAACACCATTGAGCAAACTGTGTGTGTGATACAGTCAGCTGTGAGGCAGTCAAGCCCTCTTCCAACTTAATTGCTCTCTATTCACCCACCACAACCAGAGTGAGGATAACTTGAATATTTCACAAAAATTCTCAGATAAAACCGTGTCTGTTAATTGTATTATTGGGGATGGGTTAGCTGGACAGCCAGCTTGTAATTTAGACAGACGTCAACTGCATGAGTTCAAGGCCTGTACTGGCTGAGGTCACAACCAAATCTCACATTTTCAACCTTGTCCCTTGCCTGAGGCACCACATCACCCACATTAAACTAGCAGGACTACGACGACTTTACCTTTATATGTAAAATATTAAACAAAAGCTTTCAAACCAATGCAGCACGATAAAACTAGTAGTAATCAATTAAATATCTCTTTCCCTTAAAAGAACATTGTCTCTCCTGGCTCTTCATCATTAGCTTCCCTTCGTTTTTGGAAAGCATTTGAAAATCCTCTCAATTCTGTTATGAATCCCAATGACTATTTTCATATTTGGTCCCAAGAACATCATCCCCAATCTGCTTACAAGCTTTTCATTAAGCAAACCAGGTGCTTCCATCTTGACACCATTGATTTGATACCTTTATACTTCTTTTGTTGTTCGCACCACCGACCATCATGTCATGTAATGGATGGTTCAATCAAAACCCCCTTCAGCAATTCATCCTTAATCTGTACTCATCTGAAAACAACATGGTTCCCTTATAACAAATACAGTAAAGGCTACGCGCATTAAAATTAGCTTTGAAATTAAAATGAACCTGGCAACGGGTGTTATAGATTAGAACTTTGAGTGACTTAATAATATCATTGTGAATCTCTCCAATTGTGCCTTTTGAATTTTTGTTGAGACACCCAGTAATTTGAACTGCTTCCTTTGTTTGATTCAGTGGCAGTTACTGAGAAAATATAAGCGCATCAATCAAGCCCCATCTTAATTGCTATGTTAGTCAGCAACGGCATTGTATGGAATTCATTTTAAGTTCTTTCTCCAATTTTCTCTGGAAGAAGAGCATGCTTTCTGAGATTAATGTGGGTGAAACTAACGGAGGCTATCCTGAGGGGGTACTGTCTGCAAAATGAGTTAACGCATGTTTCACCACCATATGGAGGATTCATATTTGAAAATGGATTTAATCCAAAACAAATGCCAAATTTGTATCATGCCCTGAAGTAAATATCCAAAAGGTATGACAGATAAATTCAAGGTATGTTAACAGCAAGATATTAAATGTGTTATTTCACGCTTGTGAACAGGGACTAGCTGAGCTGGGTAAGTGGTAAGTTTGTAAGGATTGTTCGGGGAATGTGTAACTCTTAAGTCTCCTGGTTGAGTTAAAGTAGCAAGTAGGTGGGAAGTGTCAGCCTTTCTGTACTTGAGTTAACGACAGAATACCTTAGTGAAAGAGATCAGTGTTTCTGTGGATTAAGGTAATGTGATTGAAGGGCAAGATTGGGGACCAAGTGCAAAGGTTCAGCTTTGTGTATATTGTCCAGGCAACTAAATAAGTAAATGTTTGATTTAATAGATTAAAGTAAGACGGCTGTGTGGTCCAGTGTCTTGGGAGGATACAGCTTCTGTGGGATATTTACAGAATGAAGAGACAATTAACTTGACAGATATATGAACGGGCACAGAATACAGGGATACAAACAGCGTAGTGGCAAAAGGTTTATAGCTTAGAAAGGCATCATGTGTCAGCGCAGTCTTGGTGGGCTGAAGGGCCTGTTCCTCTGCTGCACTGTTCCATGTTCTTCTTTGCTCTAAATTAAAAGAGATCAGTTTGTGAGCTTTCATTTTCAGGAGTTTTATTTACCGGTTGATCAATTTATATCCTTCTAATTGCAAAACATTCAGAAAATTAGTTTGAGAATTTTACAACCCTATATTTTTGCCAGCATTTTATTCCAGATATTTTGTTCTATCCAAGACTGATTCTTCATTTATGTGCTGTCGGGTAGTATTTTAAATTAACTTCTGCTCTGAAGAAGGGTCATTGAACTTAAAGCATTAACTCTGCTTTCTTTCCGCAGATGGTGCCAGACCTGAGTTTCTTCAGCAACTTCTGTTTCAGATTTCCATCATCCACAGTTCTTTGTTTTATTTTAAATTAACTTGTTCATTTCAACTATAAGTCTCAATGGAGATGAGAAAAACAAGATAAGCAGGTGTTATATATTGGCAAGCCTGACGATTATGATGTGAAATGACTAGACCTCCGGACCCGAAACATTAACTCTGTTTTTTTCCTTCACAGATGCTGCCAGGCCTGCTGAGCTTTTCCAGCAACTTTGTTTTTGTTTGGGGATGGAAGCGATGTGGACAATAAGCCAATTTCATTTTTGTTCCAATCCCTGATTATGGCAGGCAGCCTGGCAATAAGTGTGCTGTTGAATGGCTGTATGCTCAAATTTGTGCAAGGTAAGCACCCACTAAAGATATACTGTATTTCTGAAAGCTAAGCTACACTGCTTAATAGGAATTGCTGTCTGCGTGTAGCAGGACTGGTACTGGATGTGAATGGGACTCTCAGAAGAAAGAAATAAGAGCAATGAAGCAGCAGGCTAGGGAGAGAGGGGGTGGGGAGAATGTGTGAGACTGTGAGAGAGAGAGTGCAGGTGAGAGGGAGAGGGGGATGGAGAGTGACGGAGAGTGAGTGAAGCTGTTCCTTCACTGTGGCTGGGTCAAAATCCTGGAATTCCCTGGGTGTACTTACACTAAATGGACAGCAGTGGTTCAGGCAAGGAATTCACCAACACCTATTCAAGGGCAACTAGCAACAGGCAATAAATGCTGATACAGCCAGCAACACCTATACCTCATGAAGGAATAAAACAAAAGGCCATCCTCAACCCACCATATTACTAACTTTATGCTCCGCTCAATGTGCTGCACTGCATTCAAAACCTTCTAGCAGTCAGGTCTCATGCCTGATATTCATATGCTCCACCTCACTGTCACAGCCATAGCAGGTCTGTTTCTTTCGCGGTACGAGGCTACAGATCCAGTTCAAGATGGTTCACAATGCCTAAATGCCTTGGCTGGGATAGGGATAAGTGAAATGCTCACTGAATGCCTAAGGTGAGTATGGCCTTATGTTAAGAGCACTTCTCCTTCCAGTGCAAACAGTGGAGCAAGAGAGAGTCTAAGTATTGTCCCTTGCCATTCAACAGCATTACCATCACTCAATCCTCCACTGTCAATATCCTGGTGGGGAATGTTACCATAGACCAGAAACTGTGCTGGAACAGCCATATATGAACAGAAAAATAGAAGAAGAACTAAACCATTCACCCCTTCTAACTACTCTGCCTTTGAATGAAATCATGGCCAATTTGTTTCAAATTCCACATTCCCATTAACCAATGAATACCATGGCTACAAGAGGCTGGGAATTCTGATGTAAGTAACTCACCCCTCAAGGCCTAATGATCATCTACAAGCACAAGTCAGGAGTTTGATGGAATAGGCCCCACCTGCTGGATTGGGACAGCTCCAGCACAACTCAAGATGCTTGACACCATCAGCACCATGGCTGTCCCTAAACTTCAAGAACAGGAGCAATTCAAGAGGGTAACTCACAACCACTAACTCAAGGGCAGTCAGTGATGGGCAATAACCATGAATATATAAGCAGCATTTAAAAGGCCTGTGAGTGAAGTCTGAAATTTGATCCTGTCATTTTATGACCCTGAACAGCACAAGGTTGGTGGAGACCTGTGGGTTCAGATACAGTGAGATATAGACTTAAGAAGACGAGAGAGGTCCTGTTGCAGTTGAAATTGTAATTAGAGATGAATAATAAGCCACTCAAATACAAAATCTGATTAAGTGTGAGAGGGATGTGTTTGTGACAGAGCTCTTTGCAATTGTTAATCAGAGAAAACGAATATATCTTTCAGAATGCTTAATCTCTTCTGTGAGAATCTGCTCACAATTTGGCAGGTCATTTCCTTGAGCAGTGCTTAACAAATGGAAATTTGAGATGAGATGAAAGGACAATTACGGGAGAGACTTCAAAAGTAGAGCAGCGAACTGCCAATAAAGAAATTTGCTGAAGACAAATAAGTGCTACCTTTTTATTAAATATGGCATGTTATTATTGTATACTCAAATATTAATCATTATTACTCAAACATATGAACAAATAAATACTTTATAGATCATTTCTAAACTTTTAGAAGTTAGTCAACAGCATCAGATAACAAAAGCAAGGAATTAAAACAGAAAGGAGTACTTGATTTATACCCAATATGTTGAAGAGTCTTGCAATCTGCAGTTTGAAACAGCAAGTAAGTAAACTCCAATCTGTTTTTCAGTGAAGTTCATAGGACTGGAAAAAGGAGGAAAAATAACGCAAGATAACAAAGTGTGGAGCTGGATGAACACAGCAGGCCAAGCAGCATCCCAGGAGCACAAAAGCTGACGTTTCGGGCCTAGACCCTTCTCCAGCATCTGCAGTTCCCATTATCTCGGAAAAATAACACACCTCTTTTTAACACTGCAAAGGCATAATTTGTATGGACAGAAGTAGAAGGAAGATGCTTAACATTTCTTTGCCCCATTTTCTGAAAATGTGAATTGTGATCCATGGCCTGTCTATGTCAGTTCCATTGGAGGTGGACAGCATGCAAAGTTAGAGATTGCTGGAAAAGCTCAGCAGGTTGGCAGCAGCTGTGGAGAGAAATCAGAGTTAACATTTCAGCTCTAGTGACCCTTCCTCAGAAATCTAATGTGATCTGGTGCTCCCAGCTTCTTTACCCAATAGTAGTGAGCAGCCTCTTTGTTACCAGATACCTACTCATGCCACTGGCTGCCTTTGCATTCAACAGGATGTGATCAGATTATGGTGAGAATATGTGATACAGCCAGCACCCTTCTTAAAGGTAGTCTGTCCCTCTTAAAAAGGAAGCTGTGCTGAACAATATTGAACAAAAGGGAAACATGGAACACCAAAGCTAAGAGCTAACATTCAAGTTCCAATTAATGGTTGCAGTTCTGCAGATTTTAATGGTGAAGGTGGCCAAGAGAAAAGTCATAGTTCCACACATTTCTGGATGTTGCCCAGGACCATGGTCTGAAGAGACTCGGAACACGTAGCCTGAGCCTGGGCTTGAGGACTTGGTACTGCTGTCTAAGACTTCACATGAATGGTCAACGTCAGTGAATGCATTTAACATGGCATTCCCTACACACTGCAAGACCAGCATCTCAAGCTGCTCAATCAAATTTACCCCAAACATACACACAACAATACTTCCTAGTACTTAGGACTCTGGTCAATAACCAAACACCTCACCCACATGTATCTAGCAATGTTGTGAGTTGCATTGTCAAATCTAGCTATTTTTACATCTTGTAGCTTCCAGCTATGACATGCAGATCACCAAAAGATATTGCTACACATGTATTGATATTTTGCTCTCAGCCTTGCAGGACAAGGTGGCACTGTAGGAGGGTGCAGAGCTAAACTGATTGCTGTACATATTCTTGGCAACTATGATGCTTGAGGAGAAAAATTATGGGACTGGCTGTGATGGAGGGAATGGCATTCAATGCCACTGGGAACATTGAAGAGGATGGTGTGTTCCTGCCATAGATCCTTTTTCAACCCACAGCTCAACCTCATCCTGCTCTCAGCTTTGATTTGAAAGGCGCTAATGGTGTGACCATTGACTGACTGCTTCACACCCCACCTCTTCCTTTAACCCATCCCTTCTCTTTCTGATATCAAACAGTAAAGAATTGGAAATAAACCCAGGAAATTACTATAAATTGAGCCACAGCTGTTGGACAGTTAGGGCAGGCAAGAGATACATTTAGCAGTAACAGTAGGATATTCTTCAAACAATGGGCGTTCAACAAGTTTACAAATGTTCTGAAATGCTAGTGGAGTTAAAAGCTCTAAAACTGTATTAATAGGATGTGATGATGGCAGTAAACTATATCTAGATGGGTGAAATTTAATTCGGTCAAATGGCCCTGTCTTCTCTACTTCCTGATATTGCAAAATGTATTTCTTTTCAATGCAGTGGACTAAATTCTAGGTATTTATGTATTTCACCTTTTGGATCTCTGTTCAGATTATTGAATTAAAAAATCTATTTCATCTCAGTACATTAAGTAAATGCTTAGTTTAGCTCAAGTTTACATTCTTATAAACAATCTAGAGCATCTATTGCATCCATTAATATTGTTTCACTGTAAATAGATTAACAGTAATTCCAACACAAATCACATCCTATTCAAATCTACAATAGCAGCATTACTAAGATAGTGATGAATTACCAGCTTATTCATCAGTGAGTCATAGAATGCACAATTAGTTTTCATGGACTTGAGTCCTGATACTGGACTGATAACAGTTATGATGCTTTATCTTCTTTGAATGTTGGTTCTGTAGGACACGGTGAGCATCAAACTGTATCTGTTAAAGTGTGTGGTTTCTTATTCACTTTGTTCTTCTCTTTGTAATCTCCATAATGGTTCACTCGCTCCAAAACCACAACATGTTAGGCTGGAGTTTAAAAATCTAGTCATTCTAGTGAAGTTCTGAGGGAGTTTTGTGGTGTCAGAAGTGCCATCTTTCAAATGAAACAATAAAAGGATCTCCCATGAATTGCTTTCGCAGATGTAACAGATCCCATTGCACAACTAGAGTTCAGCAGAGGACAGAGAAATTCCTCATGAGACAATCGTTACATATCCCTCAAAATAACTACACAAAAATTAATCATCATCACACTGTGGTTTGACTTTACTCTGCAGCTTAACTGTCACATTTCCAGAACAGTGACTACATTTCAAAATTACTTCATTGGCTGTTCAGTTGTTGGGAAAAGCTCCCTACAACAGCAATTTTATTTGTGACTGGCATTAAGAAGTACTTCAAATAGTACGACTCCAGTCTGGCCTGATTCCCCTACCAATGTCAGGCAGTACAGATTTTGAGTCAATTGCTCCTCACAGCACTTATCAATTTCTCAACAATCCAGGTTGTCACTTTAACATCAGTGGTGTACTAAGCTTGTGCATGATTGTTAGCACATCCATCATATAAATGACTGAAGCCTTATAATCTTGTCTGTTACTTGCATCACTGATAACAAAGCTATACTATAGCGCAATAGGAATAATAAAACACGGTCACAGGTTAGGCAAATTACTTAAACATTTTCACCATGTTAATACAGGCAAAGAAATACCAACTATTTCCTGCATGCTTTGCATTGTTTGTCCAAAGTACTGTTTTCTGTTCAATCTCTCAAGTCTTCCCTCCTCCTTCCTCTGCTTCATCAACATTTCTCAGTTGCTATCTATCATTTATTTGCATACTGAGACTGTCTTGAATAAGTCACTGCTCATTGGCAGCTACAACCAATATACAGATATCATCGACCAGATTGTACCATTTCTCCACCATATTTTGATTCTGCCTTAAGCCTACTTATATGAAGGAAAATTTAGATTATTTATTTTTTTTAACTTTTCTAATGGATAGGGCGATTTCAAAAACGTTTGAGCTCAATGGCTGAAATGTTAGATAAGAATTGACCTGCACCTCTGAATCTAAATTGAAAGAGCAAGGTGTTACCATGTACATTAGGTCCTTTGATTAGATGGTTACAATGACATCTCTTATCTCTAGAATTACTAAAGGAGCAAACAGATCTTTGACATTTGTCAGAACTTCTCTTATCAGCATACATCATAGATGCACATGCATGAAGGCAGTTTGCATTTCCTTGTCAACTCCAAAGAATGCACAATAATTTCAAATACAAATCAGCTAGTTTTTAGGTAAACCGCTTAAACATACAGAATGGATACAAATGCCAGAAACTGAGAGTCCCAATCTCCCATCGTAGGTTATCAAATTAATGTTATGATAGGGAAGGAATCATCTATTCCCATCCAATTAGCTTGCACGTGGCTCCAGTCCCAGACTATTCATTTGACAACAAATCACTTAGTCGTGGAAACATTTGCGTACATCAGCGACAACCATATCAGGGTTTCTCAGCACAACAGATGGCCATTAACAAAGACCTGGTCAGTGATGGTCAGGCATACTAGGATCAATTAGTCATTTATAAGAAAATAGTTGTTTTCAAAGTATCTATTTTCAGACTATACATGCTCATATCTTCAACAATATATCAGTTTCCAATGCATAGATCTCTATTAGACGATAAGACCGATAAATACCACATGAAAGGCTAGTCCAAACAGTAAAAGCCCAGGGAACCCAAGGCAAGTTGGCAAACTGGATCCAAAGATAGCCTGCACACAGGAGGCTCAGGGTGATGGTGAAGGTTTTTTTTGTAATTGGAAGCCTGTGACTAGCAGTTTACCACAGGGATTGGTGCTGGGACCTTGTTGTTTGTTATATGTATGAACAATTAGGATGTGAATTTAGAAGGTATAGTTAGTAAGTTTGGTGGGCCGAATGGCTGGTTTCTGTGCTGTATGACTCTGTTGCTCTATGCAACCACTAATTTTCTTCTAAAACTGAAAATGGATCTCTTGTAAATATATTGAGCTCTTCCACACCAAAACATTCCTGCTGCCACAAAGTCAGCAATAGCGATGAGAACCAGCATCTAAAATTATTAATGATTGACATATACAACCTCTTTAAAATCAGAAACAAGCTCCTGAAATATCTAGCCTGAAGATCAGACAAAGCTTGTCAGCTTTTTATTAAACTCTTTGAGTCTCTTAATATTTCCATGATCACTGCAGCAAAATACAGATTTTCATTTCCTAATAGTTGCTGTAAAGACGATGTGAAAATTTCAGGTCTAACTTGATGTACAGGTCATTTTTGGCACTGGCTTCATGAAGGAGAAATATAAATTTGAGTGGCAAATATTAATAGACAGTTAACATACAAAGCCCCTACTTATTTTCGTGCAGTCTTTCAAGTAACATTTTACTTTAACTGTTCAACTTCTGAAAACTTCTTTTTTTGGAATATCTGATTATTTTTCTTTGCATTTGTAAGTTTAGTAATTCCCTAAACAGTATAAATGCTTGAATCAATATCCCATTTTAGCACCTACTTCATGTTCACTCCTTCACTGCAATTATTGTGCAGGAGTGAATTGACTTCATTTGGTTGAATTTTTTTTTCCCTATTCATTTGTAGGCTGTAGGCATCGCTGGCTGGCCAACACTTCTTGTCCAACTCTAGCTGGCCTTGAGAAGGTGGTGGCGAGCTACCCTTTGAACTCTTGCTGTAGATTGAACCACAATGCTATTAGGGAGGGAATGCCAGGATTTGACCCAGTGACAGTGAAGGAACGCTAACATGTTTCCAAGTTAGGATGATGAGTGACTTCGAGGGGAGCTTGGAGGTGGTGGTGTTCCCATATGTCTGATGCCCTTGTCCTAAGTGGAAGTGGTTGTGAGTTTGGAAGGTGCTGTCTGAGGATCTTTAGTGAATTTCTATGGTGCATCTTGTAGATAGTACACACTGCTGCTCCTGAGTGTCAGTGGTGGATGGAGTGGATGCTTGTAGATGTAGTGCCAATCAAAGTGGGCTGCTTTGTCCTGGATGGTGTCAAGCTTGAGTGTTGTTGGAGCTGCACTCATCCAGGCAAGTGGGGAGTATTCCATTACACTCCTGACTTGTGCCTCGTAGATGGCAGACAGGCTTTGAGGAGTTAGGACATGAGTTACTCGCTGCAGTATTCCTAGCTTCTATAAATTTGCTAATTGCTATAAAATTTTATAATTACAGAAATTGACCCTATTTCCTCTTTAACCCTCTCCATCACAAAGCTTCCATTTCTACAACTCATACCCTCCCTATAGCAGTCTGAATTTGTATCTGAAGCTATGCTAATTAACTGACAACAAAGTGGAAGCAAACAGCACATATCTGTTGGAGTTTATTGAACATGTGTCAACTTTGGAAAGGTATGAGTCAACTGCTGCTTCCCAGAACTTTTCTTCATGTTTAATAGTTTAACTTTCAATTTACTAATGAGTTTTCATCAATACTTATTACATTTTTTTTCCTTTCTCTCTTAATTCCCAGCATGATGGAGTACCATCCATTTTTGGTCAATTGGAGTATATTATGGCAATTATTTGAAGAAGTTATCCTTGTAAATTGTTTGGAGGCATTTCATCACAGAAATTAATCATGAGGATTAAATTATATTTCCTATATCTATTATGACATTATGCCTGAAGTAATATAAAACCTTTACATTGATTAAATTGATGGGGTAAAATACACACTTGTGAATTAACTGTACAGATGTGGAAAGGTATTCAACATCCTTAGCAGTGATTTTGTGAGGTGAATCATCCTTGTCACTAGCATTTTGTTAATGTTTAATTAATCTAAAATTTGCAGATTACTCAGTGCAGCTTCCAACATAGGGGTCTCTCAATACTTTCTATCTTCATTGTTATCTGCATTTTATTTCTTTATTTGCTATACTAACAGAGCAAGCTGTGTACATTCTTTAATTCCTGTGCTGGTAAAGGAATGAGGATATGAAGGAACAAACTTAGAAATGCCACGGTCAAACAGACAGAGGAAATGAAAACAAACAAAATTTCACCGTAGGAAGCCATCACCGAAGCCAGCAAGCTGAGCTATTCAGAAGCATTACATGAGAAGTCTATCAAATTCAATGCTTCTTACTGCCTCTGACAATATTTATACATATATAAAATAATGTTGAAGTTGTGAACACTATTTGTCTGTGGGGAAAATAACAACCTAAATTTTTTTTGGCAACGGAATGAAATTACGGCTGATTCCCTAAACTGCCAGGTCTTTAAGCATACCAAATTAACCATTTAGTACTCAGGAATTTCAAGAATTTTATGTCATACTGAAGAAAAAAGATTTTTGAGAAAAATAAGCAGACCTTAAGCTTGTGATTGCGTTGTTTAAGTCAAAGGAGCAATGTTACTTCCTACTACCATAACGTGCTTAAGTCACTGAAGCTCATCTTGTCTGAGTATACAGACTCATATTGAATTTGAATTTTCCTTAAAAGCAAATCAGATTAATTTTCTGCCATCCAGCTTGCGTCATGGTGTAATTTAAGAACTAACTCCCAACAAATTTCACTGACCTTTTACATTTCATAGATTAACTGACTATGTTTGGAGAAAGTGACCTTGTATACATTTGATTATGGTGAATTTGGTGCCGTGACCTCGACTACTACTGATCCAGCCACTGGAAATAAGCCAATAAAACCTCATTTCATTGCCTCAATGTCAGAAATTATTAACATTTTTAGCCAAGTCAAGAAGCAGAGCAAAATTTATGAGTGTCAGAAAAATAGCTGGAGGTTCTGCCAGATTTACTGATGTGAAGGCTACTGGAGAAGAACTGTCTCCTCACATTTATTACAAAAAGTCAGTGCAGATTGAACTGGACTGGACCAATTTAGACAAGCACATCAAGGAAATGCGTCAGCTGCAAACTAGCTTTATAGTATTCTGCCTTTATAATTCCTGAAATGAGTCCATTCCAATCAAAGTCACTGCTTTACTATTATATACTTTATTTTGACACATAGACCTTCGACTTACATCTTTGTAACATTGTCTGTCTTTGCCCCTGCATTCAGATACCATAGCCAATCCATTACCATAACTGCCTACTGTTACCTCCATAACACTGTACATCATAGCCTGTACCTCAGGCAGTTTGTTGCTGTAACCCTCATTCCTGCCTCCAATACTTTTCTGGTCTCTGACATAACACTCTCCAGTAATTTGAGCTCATTCCCAAATCCTACTGCCTATATTCTTGCTCACCCTTCAGATGGCAGATGGACCAAAACTGAGTCCTGTTCTAGAAATGCCTCAACATTAAAATTTGCATCGTTAGTGTTCAAACCCCTCTATGGTCTCAGCCTTTCCTATCATCATACCCTCCTCCAGCCCTACAATTCTCCAAGACCCAAGTGGTCCTCCAATTCTGTTCACTTTAACATCACCAATTTCCTTCATAAACTGCAGACAGAAACACAAGTTAAAGGGTCATTGATTGCAAGGCTAATTCTCTGTCTCTGTATTAATTGTATATATACCATTTTCTTTCTTTTTAGCATTTCCTTTTGTGGTTCAGTGTCAAATATTTTCTGATGACTCTCCAGTGAATGGCTTTGTGATATTTTGCACCATTAAAAACTCTACATAAATGCAAGTTGTTTTTGCTACTGTTGATGAACATTATACTACATCAGTGAAGTATAACTATTTTTGCATCTGTTTTATTAATACAACCCTGCATTACATGTGCCTTGTAAAATCTACACTAGCGCTCAAGAAAATTAGATTTGTTTTGTTATCATTTTGTTGCCCTAATTCTATCAATATCAGATAGTGCACAATTTGCAGTTCCTGATTTTTATTGGGTTGTATCCATACTGAAAAGAATGTTCTTCTGCGCTTTATACATTAATGACCTGCTGTTTCAATGTACCCTGCAATGGAATAAGCAAAGATGGACTAATTGGTGCAATTGCCATGGAAATATCTCTATCAGTCACAGTCTGCTATTCACCGATCAGCACTCTCCTCTTGAACAGACTAAAACGCAGTTCCCCCTTGTTGTTCTTGCAAATGTCTTGATGGCTACAAGACAAAAGCTTCGATAATCTGTGCCTTTGTTCAGTAAATCTCAAGCTCCGGACAAATGTTCAGCCTATTGAGAAGGATTGTGCTGAAATATATATATATTCTTAATGTTAACATTTCTCAAAATAAGCAAAAGTGAGCTTTAGACATCAATATTTCCTCACCTGTAAGTTCTTCTGCAATTTCTAACTGATACAAAATGGTATCCAACCTATTATTGCAAATGAAGGTTTATGGTTATAGTCACTAACATATTATGCTTCAGAATAAAAACAGCAGCTAATCCAAAAAAAAAGACCTCTAGCATGTACCAATGACTAGTGAATGGTTTAATACATTGCACAAAGGTTCTCATTTAAAAAACACACAGACTTGGCCCAATTTCATTTTATTATAGTTCTTTCCATAAAATGACAATATTGAATGATTAGTAACATACGGATTTGGAGAGCAACTACCAAATCCTATCCTCTTCAGTCTTAATCTAATTCCTGTGCTATTAAACTGTCAAGAACAGCTTGCTAGAACGTATTTGTGGTGAGTCACTGCTAGTTACAAGATAATAGGAAATTTTATATTTTGCAGTGGCAACTAAAAAAAATTACCTCCATAATTAAAACATGGAAATTTTTATTTGACACTTTTTCTGTACAGTATAAACCATCTTTGCATTTTTGGTAAATTAATTTTTGTTTGCCACAGATTTTTAAGAATTTATGTTCTTAACCACTCAACTGAAAGGCTTAAATTTTTATGCCTACAAATGAAGTGTTGTTTTTGATGTCTTATTAAATATACTGTTGACAGACATATTTACACACGTTGATGATGCCATGAACACTCCTCTACCTGTGGGAGGAGTGCAAATGATTCTCTTGAGGGAACTGCGTTGGCCTACTGTGTTTACATCCACATTTCTGAGGTTGTGTATCTTTATGTTTTGCATTACATCAGAAAACATCTGGTTTCAATGTTTAATCCTATATCTGCCAAAATAGACAATAAGGTTATTTTGTAAAAGACAGGAGGTAGGCAGGGCTGCATTATCATTGGAATATACCAAATGCTGTCCCACATGTTTTGTTGTTTCTCATGCCTAGCAGTGATTGTTCCATTTAAACACCTGACTGGTGATCATCCAGGGTTGCTACCACTGAGGCCAGAGTAGAAAGAATGCAAGGTCCAAATATCAGGTCACTTAAACCTATTCAATAGATAACATTTAAATACACCTTCTTTCCATCAGTATTTCCAAACTGACCAACACTAGGGTGAGAAGACAGACTGGAGATATGCTTTTAGACTCTCTAATATCAGTATGACAGCATGCATCATTCAAACTACCTCACATTTTTCACTGTTTGAAGTACACTCAATAAGCCCTATTGTAACTCTGTATAAATGAATGAGTTATTAGTGATCAGGCACTTGTCTAGTATTCTCAGAACTGAGATCTTAACAAGCTGGATCTCTATTAGGATCTGATTTGATAGACCATAATCATTTAAAGAATATAATATGTGGAAGATCTAGGTCCAAGAAAATAAGTTACAGGATTCAAGGATTGAAATGAAACAAACCATTATTTTGCAAAACTCAAACAAGATAAATATAAGCAACAATGACTAAATAGAGATGTTGCACAGGTAAGGTAATGATTCCCAACCATTCAGACTCCAAGATGTAGGACTGACATGAGGCAAATATGAACAAAAGACAAATATGATTGAACTATGTACAAACTGCATTTAAATGGCCAATATGGTCAAGATAGATTCCACTCAGGTTTTTTTTTAAATTCATTCACAGGATGAGGGCATCGTTTTTAGGCAGCATTTATTGCCCATCCAGTTGAGAGTCAACCACATTGCTGTGGGTCTGGAGTCACATGTAGGTCAGACCAGGTAAGGATGGAAGTTTCCTTCCCTAAAGGGAACCACATGGGTTTTTCCCAACAGTCAGCAACAGATTCACAGTTATCACTAGATTCTTAATTCCAGATATTTATTGAATTCAAATTCCACCACCGGCTGTGGTGGAATTCGAACCCAGAACATTACCCTGGTCTCCGGATTAACAGTCCAGTGATAATACTAATAGGCCATTGCTTCCCCATTCATGGCACTATGTTTTTTAAAGCAATTTGGCGGCAAAGAACGAAGAAGAAAATAGCACAAGCCTGCACTGCATTGACACATTTTTCCCTTCCACATTAAAACTGTCTTCACTTACAGGATCTGTATCCCTCCATTCCCTTCCTATTCATGGATTCATCCAGGTGCTTCTTGAATGCTGCTAAAGTGTCCACTTCCCCACCTCCTGTGGCAGGATGTTTTAAGCATGCAGCACCATTTGTGAGAAAACCATGCCTTGCACATCTCTTTTAAACTTCCCCCCGCCCTTTACGCCTTGAACCTGCGTCCCCTAGTAATTGACTCCTCCACCCTGGGAAAAAGCCTCATACTTGCCACTCTATCCATGCCATTCACAATCCTATAACCTTCTATCAGATCGCTCCTCAACCTCCTGCATTCAGTCTATCCAACCTTTCTTCATAGCTAAATCCCCCATACCAGGCAACGTCTTGTTAAATCTTTTCTGTACCCTCTCCAAAACATCCACATCCTTTATGGCAGTATGGTGACCAGGAGTGTGTGCAATATTCCAAGTGTACCTAATTAAAGTTCTATAAAGCTGCAGCTTAACTTGTCTATCCTTACACTCAATGCCCTTTCCAATAAAGGCAAGCATACCAGAGGCCTTTTTTACTACCTTATCTACCTGCGCTTCCACCTTCAGTGATGTGTGGACCCGTACACCTAGATCTCTCTGCATATCAGTACTCCTAAGGGTTCTGCCATTTATGGTATAATTTCCATCGGAACTTGGCCTCACACTCATCACCTCACATTTGTTCAGATTAAACTCCATCTTCCACTTTTCTGCCAATGCCGCCAACTGATTTATATCCTACTGTATGCTCTGACAATCCTCCTCCATATCCACAACTCCATTACACTTTGTAATATCCGCAAACTTACTAATTACATTTTCCACCAAATCGTTTATATAGAACACAAACCGGAGGTCCCAGCACTGATCCTGATGGAACACCATTATAGTCACAGCCCTCAATTCTGAAAAGCATCCTTCCACCACTAACCTTGGTCTCCTATGACTAAGCCAGTTCTGCACCCATCTTGCCAACTCATCCCTAATACCCTGTGACTTCACTTTTTGTACCAGTGCGCCAGGAGGGACCTTGTCAAAGGCTTAACTGAAGTCCATGTAAACAATATTAATTGCTTTTCTCTCAATCATCTTCACCACCTCCTCAAAACAACTCGTTCAAGTTAATGAGGCACAACCTGCCCCATACAAAACCATGCTGTCTATTACTAATCAGTCTATTTGTCTCTAAATGCTTACAGATCTTGTCCCTTGAGAATCTTTTCAATAATTTCCCTACCGTTGACATGAGGCTCACAGGCCTGCAATTTCCTGGATTATCCCTGTTACCCTTTTTAAACAATGGGACAACATTGGCTATTCTACAGTCCCCTGGGACCTCACCTGCAGCCAAAGAGGATACACTGATGCTCCGGCAATTTTTTCTCTTGCCTCCCTCAATATTCTGGGATAGGTTCCATCAGATCCCAGGGACTTATCAATCTTAATACTTTTTAAGATGCACAACACCTTTTCAATAGCAACCTGGTTTAGAAATTCGACACTCCCTTACCGGATATCATCCTCCACCAATTCCTTCTCTCTGGTGAATACTGATACAAAGTGTCATTTAAGACCTCACCTACCTTTTCTGGCTCCACATACACATTCCCTCCTTTGTCCTAGAGTACACCAACCCTTTCCCTGGCTATCCTCTTGCTTTTTATCTACATATAAAAAGCCTTGGGATTCTCCTCGTTCCTGCCTGCTATTGACTTTTCATGACCCCTTTCAGCCCTTCTAATTCCTTGTTTAAGCTCTTTCCTAATTTTGTTATATACTTCAAGAGCTTTGTCAGTTCCCATCCTCTTACACCTTACATATGCTTCCCTTTTCTTTTTGACCAAGGTCATAGCATCCCCGGGCATCCAAAGCTCACATAACTTGCCATACCCATCCTTCGTTCTCACAGGAATGTGCCGCTCTTGAACTCGTATCAACTGCTGTTTGAAATATTGCCACACATCCAATGTGGATTTACACTCAAACAGCCAACTCCAATCAACATTCTCTAGTTCCTGCCTAATATTGGTGTAGCTCACCTCCCCCCAATTAGTACCTTTACTGGAGTACTTTGATATCCCTAACCAGGAGTAACTTAAAACTCATGGTATTATGGTTTCTCCAAAATGCTCTGCCGCTGAAACTTCACTCACATGGGACAAGATCTGTAAGCATTTAGAAACAAATAGACTGAATAGTAATAGACAGCATGGTTTTGTATGGGACCCAAAACTAGGTCCAATGTAACTCCTTCCCCTGGTTGGACTGACTACATACTGTGTCAAGAAACCCTCCTGAATGGTCCTTACAAATGCTGCTCCATCCAAGCCCCTAGCACAAAGTGAATCCCAGTCAATACAGGGGAAGTTAAAATCACCCACCACAACAACCCTGCTGTTTTCATATCTTTCTAAATCGCTCTACATATTCTCTCCTCTATCTTCCATTGGCTGTTGAGAGGCCTGTAGTACACCCACACAACATTGCGATTTCACCTTGCGTAGTCCTGAGTTCTACACATACTGCCTCGCTGCACGAAACAAAAACAGAAATTGCTGAAGAAACTCAGCAGAGCTGGCAACATCTGTACAGAGTAAAACAGAGCTCACTTTTCGAATCCACTCACCCTGCATTTGAAAAGACAAGATACATTACATTTGTTCCAGGTGGCAGTGAGGGAGTATGTTAGTGATAGTGACCACAACACGATAAGTTTTAAGTTTGTTTTGGAGAAAGAAAAAGATGGGCTGCAAAAATTTAAAAAGAGGATTTTGGATTGGAGGAAGGCAGATTTCATTCCAATAAAGGGAGAATGTGGCCAAAGTCGACTGGGAACAGTTACTTGAGAGTTACCCCACGGCAAACAGTGCAGGGCATTTAAAAGAGAACCAGGAAGGGTACAGGCTCAACATGTCTTCTTTAGGTTGAAACATAACAGGAACAAGCCTGGAGAACCCTGGATGTCGAGGAATATTCAGAACTGGATAAAAAAGGAAAAGAGAGGCATATAACAGATTTAAAGGAGCAAATTAGTGGAGTCCCTAGTGAAGTATACAATGTGCAGGAGGGATATTAAGAAAACAATTAGGAGAGCAAAGAGAGGCATGAGAAAATGCTGGAAGGCAGGAGTGGGGAAAAGTCCAAGATATTCAATAAAGCGTATCAAGGGGAAATAACAACCAGGAACAGAGTATGGGCCAAGGGGGAAATCTGTGTGTGGAGCCTGAAGGCATTAGTTAGTACAAAGAAATACTTCACTTCTGACTTCACACAGGAGGAGAGTATATGCACAGAACTCAGGAAGGTGGATTGCACAGGTTGATATAGGAAGTCTGGAGGTTTTGGCAGGCTTAAAAGTGATCACATCCCCAGGTCCGGGTAAGTTATCTCTGAGGCTCCTGTAGGAGACAAGGGAGAAAATTATCCAAATGCTGCCCAAATTGTCTAATTCCTCTCTGGCCATAGGGGAGGTGCCAGAGGACCAGAGTAGAGCAAATGTGGTTCTACTTTTCCCAAAGGGTGGTAGATGTAAACCAGGGAATTATTCACCAGTGAGTCTCACATCAGCGGTGGGGAAAGTATTGTAGAAAATTCTGAAGGAGACAATGAATCTCCATGTAGAGAGGCAAGGTTTGATCAGGGGTAGTCAGGATGGCTCTGTCAAAACAGGGTTCAAATTTGATTAAATTTTTTTTGAGGTGGTGACCAAGCGTGTAGATGATAGTCAGGCAGTTGATATAGTGCGTACGGAATTCAGTAAGGCCTTTGACAAGGTCCCACATGGGAGACTGACAAATAAAGTAAAAACACATAGGGAATCAAGGCTACTTGGCAAGTTGAATCCAAAACTGGCTTATCGGCAGGAGACAGACGGTGGTGGTAAAAGGCTGTTTGTGTGACTGAAGGCTAGTGACCGATGGTGTGCCACAGGAATCGGCGTTGGGTCCCTTATTATTTGTGTTATATATAAACAATGCAGATGAGAAAGTGAGGGAATGATAAGTATGTTTGCGGATGCCATGAAGATTGGTTGGGTGGTTGACAGTGAGGAAGAAGATATTAAGTTACCATAATGCATTGGGCACATGGGCAGTTGGAATTTCACCTTGATAAGTGTGAGGTGATGTACTTTAGAAAGAAAGTAACAGGAACAAGGGAGTAATCACTGAATGTTAAAACACTAAGAACAAAGGGATCTTGGGATGCTTATCCACAAATCCCAGAAGCTGGCAGGGTAGCTTAACAAGGTAGCAAAGAAGGCATGCAAGATGCTTACCGTCAGTCTGCTGAGGTTTGTAAGAGCAGGGAGATCATGTTGGAGCTGTATGGAAATTGGGTAGGCCACAGCTTGAGTACTGTGTGCCCTTCTGATCACTGCAGCATAGAAAGGAAATGATTGCACAGGAGATTCACTGTTATGTTGCCTGCAATGGAGCATTTTGGTTATGAAGAGAGGCTGAATATGTTCAGGTTGTTTTCTTCGGAACAGCGAAGTTTGAGAGGGGACCTCAGAGAGGTATAAAACATTATGAGGCACATGGACAGGGTGAATTGAAGGGTTAGTAACAAGGTGGCATCATTGTATGATGGATGGCACGAGGTTTAGAGTGGAGTTGAGGAAAATATTTTTCACCCAGAGGATGATGGAGTCTGGAATGCAATGCTGGGGAGGGTAGTCTCATAACCTTTTCAACTGCTCATCCAAGCACTTTTTAATGTCATAAAATTCCAGGAAAAGTACTAGAAAGTGAGACTAATGCAGATTAGCATAGCTTTGCTGGTACAGACTTGATGGGTCAAAAGGTCCTCTTTAATACTATATGATTCTCTGCTTTTAAGCTAAATTATCTCCAATTCCCTCTGGACCTCCAGTACTGCAAGCTAATCAGAAACAATGTCTCTAACTAAGAAATCCCACATTGTTTACAAAAACACTTTTCTTTTCTGATTCTATTAAACAACCGTGGGTGAGCTTCCGATCTGCAGTTTGTTTTGGGTTTTCAAACAAGCATCAAACCTCAGAATTTCAATTATCTCACCTTTCCTAGCTGTTGGCATCTTCAAGCCACTTGAACTATACCTTTTAAGTAAGTATGCTAGACCTCAAAGTATTTTAGATGTATTTATCCCATTTTCTATTGAAAATTTAAAATCTAATTAAGACTAAAAATTAAGTATAAAATTACATCATCCTTAAACTAGATATTCACATCACACTATGACTCCCTACAATGCCACGGCTAAAATTTGAATTACGGCATGTGGACAATTGTGGTTATGAACCCAAATTATGTTGCTTGTGGGTGCAGCAGATTGAACACTCATCTTGCATCATTATCACTGTCATACTACCTTTGAACGAAGTATCTATTAATTGTGGTTGACGGCATATGTCTTTAATTCTGCAGTAGCCATTCCTTAATCATTAATTTTTCTGTAGCAATGTAATACATAACCACTTGAACACACTAATTAGTGGATCCACACCAGCAAACATGCCAGGACAAAGCAAAAATCATACCAGTACTTTCATATTACAATGCAAACAACCGATGCTTTAAACTGGATGATCCTAGGCAACTCCAAGGCTGTAATATGATCTTACTGTTCAGATAATGATTAACATTATACAAGCATTATTGGCACACTGTATGTCGCCTCCTGAACACCATGGTTAACATTTGACCTGGTAATATTTGCTGGTAACCCCTTGACAGATGTATCATGAGATAAGTTGGTCAGACATTGCATCAAATAATCATCCTTTAATTGGTTGGATTGCCCCATTTGTTAATATGTGAACACTTTCATACATAAGAGAATATTACTATAATTGATTTAATTACATGTTAAGGATCAGAATTCAAGTAATTTGAGTATTTGTCTATCCTAACTTATTAAGCAACTTATTATCCAAAAGGGGAATATGTTGCTGGCTTGGAAGATTATTCACATATTAAACTGAAACACTCTCATTGCGCACACAAACAATATAACATTCGAATATGATGCCAACCCATCCAAAGGCTTCCTGTCTGATCACAATTTAATTAACAACCGTAGAATCCACTAAATTATAAAGCAGATAACTTCAACGGAATTGAACAGGAACTTAAAATATGCTGTCTTTAAAAGATTTAGTACCATTACCGCAGTGTACTAATGAGGATTTATTTCACTTTTAAGGAATCTTATCTTCCTGTTGCAGAGCACTAGAGCAGCACTTGCTTCATACTTAATATCAATATATGCAGTTGTATTGTGATGGGTTTTCATGGAACTGGGGAGATTTGACAGGAGGTGAAAATGATGGCTGTGGCCTGATTCTGGGATGCCTGATCCCATTCCCAAGGTGAAAAAGGGTCTAGGCCCGAAACGGCAGCTTTTGTGCTTCTAAGATGCTGCTCGGCCTGCTGTGTTCATCCAGCTCCACACTTTGTTATATCCTATTCCCAAGGATTTGATTTTCAGAAGAATGTAGAATAAGACCTGGCAGTAAGCCCAGACATCCATTAGATGCTTGAAACAACTGAGCCCCATGTAAAAAAGTGCTGATAACATCTCTGGCTCTCTGATCTTTTCTGTTAATTACACAATATTTATTTATTGACGACAAAAGGTTTCAAGTATTATAGTTTCTGTTATTGATACTTTTATTGACCCACAATGAAAAGAGATAGATTTTAAGAAAGTAGAAAGGTATAAATGAATAACTACGTTTTTAAAAGGCTTCTGTACCTTATCCTGTTGAAAATAGAGAGTTCATTGTTTCTATGTCATGGGAGAATGGACATTGAAAAGCCAAAGCTTGCCATGGTAGTTCAAGGGGCAATGAGGATGGGGTATGAGGCAGTATGGATAGGACATGGGGAGTGAGGAGCTGTGAGAGATGAGGGTAAATCATATTGATATTTTTATTATAACTGAGATGAAGTGCCACAGCACTAAGCCAGGTCTTACAAACAGTACATCTAAGCACCCAATAGTTTGCGTGACTGCCTCGAAACTCCATACAATCCCTACAGTGTGGAAACAGGCCCTTCGGCCCAACAAGTCCACACTGACCCTCAGGGCATCCCATCCAGGTCCACCCCGCTGTAACCGACCTAATCTACACATCCCTGAACACTATGGGTAATTTAGCATGGTAAATCCACCTAGCCTGCACATCTTTGGGCCAGGCAGGGAGAGGGTGTGGATGGGACTATCAGGCTGAGCATGAACCTCAGTGTGCCAAACACAGCCTGCATTGCCCTCCAAATTCAATTGATTCCAAGTGCAAACTTCATATGGAAAATGGCTGTGACTAGACCCCAGAGTGGGCAGAGTTAGTGTTTTTGTTTTCTGTTCCACACAGGGGATCCACTTCGGAGAGATAGGATGCCCTTCAAGGGAGAATTGTATTAATCAAGTATATGCAGGGTGCGGGCTGAAGTCATCTGTAATCATAGCATTGCGCATGTGAAATACAGGCTGTATTCAACTATGTGAGGTACAAATGGTGCTCACAAAATGGCACGGTGGCTCAGTGGTTAGCACTGCAGCCTCACAGCACCAGGGACCCAGGTTCAATTCCGGCGTCAGGTGTCTGTCTGTGTGGAGTTTGCACCGGGTGCTCCGGTTTCCTCCCACAGTCCAAAGATGTGCAGGCTAGGTGGATTGGCCATGCTAAATTGCCTGTAGTGTTCAGGGGTGTGTGGGTTATAGGGGGATGGGTCTGGGTGGGATGCTTCAAGTAGCAGTGTGGACTTGTTGGGCCAAAGGGCCTGTTTCCACACTGTAGGTAATCTAATCTAAAACAATCTAGACTATGTCACTGGTCATTGTAGATTGAAGATTGAAGATAACCTTCTCCATGAAGCAGAAATAATCACAGGCAAAGGTAAAATCTTCACCTACAGGCCATAAAATGTAAAGGAAAAGAGCTAATACGCTGCACAGGGACATGGAACTGAATCTCTCACCTTGAATTAGAATTATTCTGCACGTGCTCTGATATGCAATGATACCTTTCTTGGGTGATGTGGGCTGGAAGGAAGCATTAGTACTCATGTAGAACTTGCAGTCTCCTACTGTCTCATTGTGACAGCACCCTCAGATCTGACAATCAGTGCCAGTATTGCTAATATTTTGTGAAAGGCATATCGAATTCTGTGAGCTGATGGCTGGTTCTGATCCATTGAGAGAACTGTCAGGCTAGTTTTTCATACTTAAAATGATGGAATTGGGACAAATCTTAAACTGTTGGTTCTAAACAGATGTTTAAAAGTGGTTAGCACAGCTGCCTCACAGCGTCAGGGTCCCAGGTTCGATTCCAACCTCAGGCGACTGCCTGTGTGGAATTTGCACATTCTCCCAGTGTCTGCGAGGGTTTCCTCCGGGTGCTCCAGTTTCCTCCCAGTCCAAAGATGTGCAGGTTCACAGCATAGAGCATAGAACATGACAGCACAGTGCAGGCCCTTTGGCCCTCGATGTTGTGCCGACCTGTCAAACCAATCTCAAGCCCAACTAACCTACACTATTCCATGTACGTCCATATGCTTGTCCAATGACGACTTAAATGTACCTAAAGTTGGTGAATCTACTACCGTTGCAGGCAAAGCGTTCCATTCCCTTACTACTCTCTGAGTAAAGAAACTACCTCTGACATCTGTCCTATATCTTTCACCCCTTAACTTAAAGCTATGCCCCCTTGTGCTCGCCGTCACCATCCTAGGAAAAAGGCTCTCCCTATCCACCCTATCTAACCCTCTGATTATTTTATATGTTTCAATTAAGTCACCTCTCAACCTTCTTCTCTCTAATGAAAACAGCCTCAAGTCCCTCAGCCTTTCCTCGTAAGACCTTCCCTCCATACCAGGCAACATCCTAGTAAATCTCCTCTGCACCCTTTCCAAAGCTTCCACATCCTTCTTATAATGTGGTGACCAGAACTGTACGCAATACTCCAAGTGCAGCCGCACCAGAGTTTTGTACAGCTTCACCATAACCTCTTGGTTCCGGCACTCGATTCCTCTATTAATAAAAGCTAAAACACTGTATGCCTTCTTGACAGCCCTGTCAACCTGGGTGGAAACTTTCAAGGATCTGTGTACACGGACACCGAGATCTCTCTGCTCATCTACACTAACAAGAATCTTACCATTAGTCCAGTACTTTGCCTTCCGGTTACTCCTACCAAAGTGCATCACCTCACACTTGTCTGCATTAAACTCCATTTGCCACCTCTCAGCCCAGCTCTGCAGCTTATCTATGTCTCTCTGCAACCTACAGCATCCTTCGCCACTATCCACAACTCCACCGACCTTAGTGTCGTCTGCAAATTTACTAACCCATCCTTCTACGCCCTCATGCAGGTCATTTATAAAAATGACAAACAGCAGTGGACCCAACACCGACCCTTGAGGTACACCACTAGTAACTGCTCTCCAGGATGAACATTTCCCATCAACTACCACCCTCTGTCTTCTTTCAGCAAGCCAATTTCCGACCCAAACTGCTATATCTCCCACAATTCCATTCCTCCGCATTTTGTACAATAGCCTACTGTGGGGAACCTTCTCGAACGCCTTGCTGAAATCCATATACACCACATCAACCAGTTTACTCTCATCGACCTGTTTGATCACCTTCTCAAAGAACTCAATAAGATGATTATAAATCCTATCCCTTACAACCTTTTCCAACACTTTACCAACAACTGAGGTAAGGCTCACTGGTCTATAATTACCAGAGTTGTCTCTACTCCCCTTCTTGAACAGGGGAACCACATTTGCTATCCTCCAGTCATCTGGCACTATTCCGGTAGACAATGACGAGTTAAAGATCAATGCCAAAGGCTCGGCAATCTCCTCCCTGGCTTCCCAGAGGATCCTAGGATAAATCCCATCCGGCCCAGGGGACTTATCTATCTTCACCCTCTGAAGGATTTCTAATACCTCTTCCTTGTGAACCTCAATCCCACCTAGTCCAGTAGCCTGTATCTCAGTATTCTCCTCGACAACATTGTCGTTTTCTAGAGTGAATACTGTTGAAAAATATTCATTTAGCGCTTCCCCCATCTCATCTGACTCCACACACAACTACCACTACTATCCTTGATTGGGCCTAATCTTACTTTCATAATTCTTTCATTCCTTAAATACCTATAGAAAGCCTTAGGGTTTATCCTGATCCTGTCCGCCAACAACTTCTCATGTCTCCTCCTGTGGATTGCCCACAGTAAATTGCCCGTAGTGTCTAAGGGTGTGTAAATTAGGTGGATTAGACATGGGAAATGCCAGGTTACAGAAAAAAGGTAGGGGAATGGGTCTGGGTGGATGCTCTTCAGAGGGGCGATGGGGACTTAATAGGCTGAATGGCCTGTTTCCACACTATAGGGACGCTATGAAAAGAGCTCCCAATACTGGATACAAAGTGAGGGATATTCATTTGGTCGTGTGCACCCCTATGTGAGTCTGAGCGAGAAAACAAACCTAAGAAATTAGCTGTGCCAGCCTAGATTTTGGGACAGACCTGTGGCATCACTTTTCTTTGTTTGCTTTATGTCCATATGCAAGTCCATTGTGGTCTCTTAAGAAGGAACGTACTATTTAAAGAATAGGTTCCAACTTGTGCTCCAAATTGAAATGGATGTCTTTCGTGCAGCAAGTGGAAAAGGGTTAAGGAATCATTCAACTCTGACAGTTTTCCCTCCCTCAAATCAATCCAAGTGATGGGCCCCAGCTCCATGTCAGTGGCAGTGGTTTGAGTGAATGGGGCACATGTTGCCTTCTCTCAGGCAACCAGTGTAATTGCACTGTCACCACCATCTCTAAATTCCAATAAATGTTACTTGAATCCTCGCTTTAAAATTAAGTGCCTTCAAATTCAAGAGTAAAGAATTGATGTTTCTGTTGCAGAGTCTGTATCGACAACAACCATGATAGTGCTTCAGTGTAATTAACATGGCGAGGCTTTGACAGGAACATCAAACCATGTGTAATGCTGAGTCCCATGAGGAGATACTGGATTAGATGACCAAAAGCTTGGTGAAAGAGGTGGGCTTTAGAAGGTGTTAAAGTAAGAACATGAGCTGTGGTAGAGAGGGGTAGGAAGGGAATTCTAAAGTTTGGACAACTGAAGACATGACCACCAACGGCAAAGCAATTATAATTGGGAATGCATAAAGGTTTGCAGTGAAGCACAGATCTATCAATGAGTTGTGGGTGTGGAGGAGATTGTAGAGATTGGGAAGAGCTAGACCACACAGCGATTTGAAAATATGAATGGCAATTTTAAAAAATCAAGATGGCGCTGGTTGAGGAGGTAATGCAAATCATTGAGCACAGAAGTGATCAGGGAACTAGACTTGTTGGAAGCAGAGGTTTGGATGACCTTATTACAGAATAGAATGTGGGAGACCAGCCAGGAGTGCATTGAATTAGTGTTAAGGCATGGATGAGCTGAGACAGGAGCAATGGTGAATGATTTTACATGCGACCTGATAGATGCTATGAAAATAAGGTCAGAAATCCATTACAGGATCAGATGTGACATATTTGCCAATATATTGCCAGGGAGATGGATAGAGCCAGTAATTAAAAAAGGAGTTTTGAACCAAGGCTAAAAACAGAGTAGTTAGCCTTCAGTCTTTCCAATATTTAATTTGAAGAAATTTCTGCTCATCCAGCACAGGACGTTGGAGAAGTAGCCTAATAATTTAACAATAGACGAGAGCTGAAAGAAATGCTGGTGAGGTTGAGCTGGCAGTCATCAGTGTATATGTTTGAACTAGAGCTGTGCTTTTGCTTGCTTGTCACCAAAAGGTGCTAGGTACATCAGAAACAGCCAGATGATAGGAGGGAGGTGTTGAATGATGATGGTGTGGTAAACTATGCACATCACAAAAGAACGAAAAATTTACCTTTACCACAGTCACTTAGGATGTTACTCATGACTTTGACATGACCCCATCTAGAATATTGCATTTAGTTATGAGCACCAAACTTCATGAAATATATTTTGGTCTTGGAAGGCGTACAGCATAGATTCAGCTGAAATATACCAAGGTTTGGAAAGTTAAGTTATAAAAAAGGGTAGAATATGTTATGTAGATTTGCCTTCGGTTAAAGAACAGTATTGATTTAACTCACCTGATTAAAATGTTGAAGGAATTTAATAGGCTACGTACAAGGGAATTGTTTCCTCTGATGGCGTGGACTTTGGTACAAAAATGGCATAATTTTAAAATAAAGCTAGATTTTTCAGGAGTGAAAAAAGGAAACCATTTTTAATACACACAGTCATGGAAATCTTTTGATTATTTGATTGATTTGTTATGTGTGCAGAAGCTCTGTTTACGAGTAGCATAGGCAGATCACAGTAAGTGAGGATGTACAGATCAAATCTAACATTTATTCCTCAAAAGAATGTGAATACCAGGTCAACTGAAACACTCAGGACTGAGACTGACACTTCATTGTTAGGGCAAAGTATTAGGAGATATTGGAGCTTGGCAGATGAATGCATTTGGAGTGTAAATCAGCCACAGCTGAAGTGACTGGCAGAATAATATTGAGGTGCTGAATGACCCAGTGTTCTCAGGATAGTGCCAGGCAACTGTTGTACATTGTGGACAATTTTCAAATTCAAAAATAAAATCTGAATTTCAAAGCTGTTTGTGATTAATAAGTACAAGGAATCATTTACAGGATAGACAAATGGATTGGCTGAAGCTGAATTCTTAAATCTAGTTAACAAGGTGGATGAACACAGCAGGCCATTCAGCGTCAGAGGAGCAGGAAGGCTGACATTTCGGACCTAGACCCTTCTTCAGAAAAATCTAGTTAATTGGTTTAGCATCACAAATGTCAAACATTTAGCCAATGCACTGTTGAATGCCTCAATTAAAATAATCAGACAACACCCTAACCTAAATGTTGTTTTATAATAATATGCATGTTTTGAATTTAGAGAGGAGAAACACTGGAGAATGCTATGATAACCAGGCATCAAATTAAGGCATGATAAAGGCATGTCTATCAAAGGCCAGCAGTCACTGAGTGGCAGGTGGGGCAGCAAGGTAAAACTTGGATCAATCTGTCTGTCAGTTAAATCCATGCCCCTTTTCAGCAGAGGATTCTGACTCTGGCCACCTTCCCCACTCCACCCCGCCCCCACCTCACTTAATGCCTCAAATGTATGTAGACATAATCTTGTACAAGTAACAATTGCCTAGGGTTTGTTTGCTGGATAAAGTCCCATCCCAATGTTTGTTTGCTTCTTCATATGCTACTGCACAGAACAGGACAGCTTCAGGGACTACATGCATATATAAAGTTATCTCATGAATAAAGAATGTCTTCGAAATTAAAAGAAAGCAATGCAGACTGAGGCAAACATTGACTGTACCTGGAAGACCATCAACGCGGTGAAAGAAGTTCTTTGTTCTGCCTGAAACTAGTGGGTCTTCCAGAACAAGAGTTGACCTTGACTGAGTGTTGCCGACTGGCATGTTCCAACGTCCAGGACTACACACCGAGGGACGCACTAAAGCACGGGGCATCTGCTGCTAAGGCTCAGTGGAAAAAGACCACCATCTGAAGTCTTTCTGCTGAAGTTAAATGTGATCATTTAGTTATCAGACTCGCCCGTGCCTCAAAGATACGTAAATATTGCCTTGTACAAGTAAGAAATGCCTTCGGTTTGTTTGCTGGAAAGAGTCAAATTTCAATGCTTGTTTGTTTTGTTTCTTCACATGCTACAGTACAGAACTGAACTGCTTTAATGACTAATCATATAAAAATATTTATATGAATAAAGTATATTTTCAAAATTTAAAACAAAATTGCCCTGAGCATGGCCTGGACGAGTCGAACAAAGAAAGAACAAAGAACAATACAGCATGGGAACAGGTCATTTGGCCCTCCAAGCCTGCGCCGACACATTTTGCCCTTCCATACTAAAACTGTCTTCACTCACAGGATCCAGATCCCTCTGTTCCCTTCCTGTGCATGTATTCATCCAGCTGCTTCTTGAATGCTTCTATTGTGTCTGCTTCCACCACCTCCTTTGGCAGCACCATTTGTGTGAAAAAAAAAATCATGCCTCGCACATCCCTTTTACACTTCCACCCCACACCTTGATCCTGTGTCCGTTAGTAATTGACCTGTCCATCCTGGGAAAAAGCCTCATACTTTCCACTCTCTTTACACCATTCATAATCTTATAAATTTCTATCAGGTCACCCCCTCAGCCTTCGGCATTCCAGTGAAAACAAACCCAGTCTATCCAACATTTCTTCAAAAGCACTGACATCCTTCTGGTAGTGTGGGGACCAGAACTGGGCAAGGAGTCAATGACTTACTGCGCTAGGATCCCTTGACAAAAGGTGAGGCTGTTAATAAAGCAAAGTTAAACAATAATGAGGGTCAACTGGGAGCTTGTCACCGCCTTGTGAGAATCTCACCACGCTGCTTGAGAAAAGAATTCAAGATGGGATGAGAGGATCTCAACGTTGAGATAGGGTTCATTGAGCATCATGCCAATTTTTACCATTCATCTCACTATAGCTTGCATCTCTCAAATTCTGAGAACATTCAGGCCATTATGTTTTGTTTTTGGCTAAGTCTGAGGTTCATTGGGTTTTTTTTTTGAGGTTGCTAACCAGAAGACCAAGCAAGATTTCTCTCTGTACCTGAACTACTTGCCCTGTCTGTATTGCGCCTCTCTCATCCAATTCTGCCCCCTTTTTACGCCATATGCACCATCACTAATAACCATGTCACCCACTGTCATCTCACTAATTTTGCCTTGTTTCTCATTACAGGAGAAGACAGCTCATGACAAGACCGAGAAAACCCATATGGACGGAGGGCACCTGGCATTAATGTCCTCTCTCCTAATGGGGAGAAAATCCATGCCCTCACAGGAAAAGACCAAGACCACTCCTGCCCCACCAAATGAGTAAGTACTACTCCTTATTCCACTGCCACTCTTCCATCAGCCCCCACTGTCACTCTCAATCCATTTCTAACGACTGGCTGTATCGTCTTCTCCCTCTTTGTCTTGCAGATTCTGCCGGATTATGATTTCAGTGAAGAAACATCTGGCTATGGAAGAATGACTCTCCTCACCTTCTGAGGACAAGAATATTCAAGCCTCAGAGGAAACATTGGCAGGGCTGGCTCCTGGACTCCCTACCAGGCTGATACTGACACCTTGGTGAGAGCCGTAGGCACGGAGATGGTGAATACACAACGTGGTGATCATTTCACTACAAGAGCTCCAACGCTTGCCAGGGAAGACATGGCCGGAGGGTTGTCACTCCGAGGACTCTCAGACACCAGGCACCTGCTTAGCCCCAGACAGGGGACAACCCAGTGGTGTTGGCAATCAGGGGCTTTATCAATATGCACATGCAGGAACAGGAATGGCAGGCATAATAGCTCCCATTGCTGAGTGCAGTGAGTCACGTGACCGTCTAGCTGACTCTATGGACACCGCAAGGTACGGATGATGTGAACATGTAGGTTGATGCAAGGTGAGCAAGTACTAAGAAAGCAAGCGAGCGTCCCTACTATACAGCCTGGTCCAATCAGTGAGCTGTTTCCCTTCCCTGTAGTGTCCTCAGTACAGCCTCACAATGCTAGCTGCTGGTGTGTGCTACAGCACAAGTCTGTGTGTCCAGAACACACTGTTGGCGTATGGTGCTAGGATACTCATGATGAGTTGACTGGTTCCCTTGCCAATGGTCACAGAGCAGGAGTATGTTTGGATCGTGCCCATGTATCATTCCCTTAGATGATGCTGCCTCCTGTTCAACAAGGAAGGCACCTGGAGCAAGCAGCAAGCTGACTCTGCCAGGTACACACTGGTTTCCTTGTTGAGTTTTCCTGACATCTAGATTGCTTGGGAAGATGGAAGGGTGAATATTAATGAGGCAAATTGTGGTGTTAACAAGGTAGCTAACAATTGTTAGTCACTATCAATAGACATCTTGCTGCTGCCTAGCATGGATCTCACCTCACCATTTGTGAAAAGCGTACACCCACAGAGCCAGATGAACTCAATCTCGAGGTGGACCTTGCCAGACTTCCTGTCAGATTCTGTCACACATCTCAGCAAAGCTGCATTGTTTGGACTCCTATAGGATTATTATCAACATCTACTACAGCAGGCATAAGACTGGGGGTTCTGTGGGAAGCGACTCACTTCCTGTATCCTGAAAACCCTCCCTTCAACCTGCAACAAATCAGAAGCGTGGTGGACTGTTCCTCACCTGCCTGGATTGGGCAGCTGTAACAATATTTCAACAAGTTCAACACTTCCAAGGACAAAGTAGTCTGCTTAATTGACACCATTGGCAGCAAGTGATTGCAAACACCATTAGCTCCAGCTTTCACTTCAAATCTCACTATCAAACACTATCAGACGTACATCGATGTTTATCCATTGTTGCAGGATCTAAGTACTGCTTAAAGTAGTTATGCACTTGTGATGCCAAAGCATACATTAACCAAGAGGTGGAAAACGGGATTAGAATAATTAGAATAATTAGGTGATTGTTTTTGACCAGTGGTCACTTGATGGGCCGAAGGGCTTTTTTATGTGCAATAGATCTCTATGGTGTTATGAATCTAACATCCTGGAACTGCCTGCCGAACTGCATTGTGGGAGTACCTTCAATAAAAGGACTGCAGTGGATCAAGAAGAAGGCCCAGAACCATCTTCTCAAGGGCAATCAGGGGTGTGAGATAAACATCAACCTTACCAGCAGCACCTATTTCTCAAGGATGAATTTCAATATACATTTTACTTCATAAGTTAAAAAAAACTTCACAGCTTAGAATTTACAAATGACTAAAATACATAAGCTTAGTTTCAATTATTGCACAATGATATAAAGTCAGAAGACTATTGCAACCTTTATAAATTTTGTATCTGGGCAATTGCACTTTGTAGTCTGGGAGAAAGCTTATACTTACTGTAACAGTTCATTCATTTAGCTATAAACTGGGGTCCAAAAGCAGACCTTGCATCACAAACACACTTGGTTAATTCAAAAATAACAATTTATTGGCCAGTGATTTATGATTTGTTTTTCATTAGTTTAAGTTGAGTTTTTGTTTTTGATTCAGATAGATCACACTTGTACATTGGTTATCATCTTGCTTGAAGAGCTCTTTTTCAGAAAAACTTCATCTGTTGTGTCTATTGAAAAAAAAATCAATTTTCTTTGGCAAAATGGATTAATTGCACCCAATAATGCTGCAGTGAACAGGACTGAGAGACAAATTTACATTTTATAATTATCCACAACCATTTGAGGACCATATCACCTTTGAGTTGGTTAATGAATTGTGTTCGTAGATATAAAAGTCCAGTGTTACTATATAATGCTGAGAAACTGACTCTGCAATGTCATGAAAGAAATGATATTAAATTAATATAAAACCTAATAAATCCAGATCTCTGATTGGGAGGAATCCGGCATTGTCCCTGTAATGTTCTGTTCCATTTGATACTCAAAACATGGAAGAAAAAAAGGACTGAAATGCAAGGCCTGTGTCCAGATTAACACTTTCTGATATATGTGCAACAGTATATTGATGTTATAGTCAACATGAATAGCAAAAACAAACCATAGGTTCCCACATTGTCTGATATTCTTTTTTGAAGTTCTCTTTTTGAAGCCATGAATAAAATTCCTCAGGCGGTTTCAAATTCCATCAATATTTGTGTCTAGAGGAAAATGGTCAGGTGATATGATGAATAATGTACCTTTTTAAAAGTGTGGAAAAGGCGTTTTGAAAATGAATATTTTAACATCACAATAAATGTACTGGTACTTACAATTAACTTTTTAAAAAGATTCTTTTTATCAAAAAGAAGTTTTCCTGACATACATCTCTGTCAGCAATACCTATAAATTTTATGACTGACCGCACATCATTAATTGCTTGTTTTAAGAATCCATAGAATGACAGTGCTCCAAATCAAACTATTCATTTAATTAAGCATCACGTTGCCATGACAGAAATTACATTTAAACAGCAAGACTGAGGGCTTATCAGCTTCACTGTAACATCAGTTCAGTTATTTGGAAATGATGTAATGGAAGAATGGGTGTAACACAGCATCTGTGCAGGTGCAATCTGCTTATCATTCACAACAGGGCAAGAGGTGTCATGGCAACACAACTAACTCAAATACAGGAAAAGGCATGAAGACTTTGGATCTGAAAGGTGAACAGCAGCTGAGAAACGTTCCCAATAAATAGGAAGAGTGAAATACTGATTAGCGTAGTGAAAAGCTTGGATTTACCACAAGTGTTTCAATCTCTAATAAAACATGAAATATTGCTGCTGTCAAGCAATTGTGGCTGGGCAGTACACAGTGAAAGATAAATTGTAATATACACTTAGTAATTTTAGAAGGTTAAAGCTAACAATAAATGTCACTTAAAAATATGTTTGCTTTCAAAAATAAGCAGGTGCCTGTGACTTTCTGGAATGCAGTTTCAGATCCGAGATCATTTACAAGATTTTTTTAATTAACCTTTCTTGATAAGACATGCACACAATGAAGAGGGAAATCCTGGCCTGGCAGTGAAATTCTATTGCCAGATATGAAGTGCTTATGTTAAATAAGAGATTGGTCTGTATTGATTTATTAGTCACCTTGACAAATAAAAATGATTTTTTTTTCATTTGTGACTGCTGCCTTGCAGAGGAAATATGGTTCAAAGATCTGGAAAACACAGCCTTGTTGCTCTGCAGTGCAGTGTGTTAGGTTGTAAAGACTCATGAGAGTTACAGGAGCACTTTCGGTATATCCCCTCCTCCCTTTGGTGTATTCCTCCATGGCTATTAATATTCAAGAGGAAAGCAGCAAGTGCAAGCCGCTTGTTATTGAAAACACAATTAAACCACTATTTTACACATTCCAAGCCCCAGCGTTGTCTAAATAAAAGGAAATGAATGCAATGTATTGAGAATCTAAAACTGCCTTCATATTTATTACGTGTCCAAAAACAGAGCACTTATTAAGCCTCGTAACGGTATTTCAAACACATGCATGTGTTTTTTTTCAAATGTCTCTGAACTGTGAAGCTATTTCTCCAAGAATACAATTTTACTGAGTGATTTGGCGCTATTGCTTAGCAGGGAACACTGCTCATTAACGCCAAGCACAGTTGTGCTAAGCTGCCCGAATGAGCAGACACAGGGGTACCTACCAGTCGGTGTGAGGTTCATCGATGACGAGGAGAATTTTGGCTTTCTTGGCAGCGCCTGTGGATGTCTGCTCTACTAATCCGGCGGCAGCAGCAGCTGTAGTTTGCTTGACAGCATTTGAAATGGAGCTGAAGAAGCTGCTTCCGGTAGACTGGCTCGACTGTCTCCTTTCTGGGGTGGGGGAAACTGGAGGAGGGGGCTGAGGGGGATCTGGCCGCTGCAGGTCAGTCATGTATCCATTTGGCAAATTGGCAATAAAGCTGCTGTCAGAAAGCCTCCGGCGCAGAAAGTTCATCATTTGTGCAGAATCTTACGGTGGAACCTTGAGGAGCAAAAAAAAAACAGAAACAGCGATAGAAAGGCTGGGTGCCAAGCAGTTGGAGAGGGGGCAAGTTTCAGAAGCGAATCTGCGTAATGAGCGAGCTCCTGTGCGATGTCTTTATATCTGTGTCTCTCAGGAGTGCTCAGCTGGAGAATCAGAGCTGCTCACACACTGACGTTTCCCTAGCACAGCTGCTGCTGAGTCTATAGCCACGGAGCCGGTGTCTTGCTCTCTTCTGCCTTCCCTGACTGAAGCCTTGCTCAGACACAGCCACTGCCTGATTAGCAGTCAAATACAAACTGCATCCTCAGTCACGATCCAGAACGCTCCAAGTGATGTGCTCTTGAATATTATAGGCGGCATGGAGTTGTCACATGGAAGGCAGTGAATCCCCTGTATAAATATTCAGATAAAAGGTGGGACACTGACTCCATTGGCAATGTGGCTGTGCACTTCCTGTATTTCTTGCTGACTTTTTAGTCCTGCTTTTCAGTTGCAGGGCATTGATGAAAACTGAACATATCACCACTAGACAAACAGATGTGCTAGAATGTGTTTTATTTATAGCTTTCCAATAACAGTGGCTAACAAGTGCACTCAGCCTCTGAATGTGCAACGCCTTTGAATTTCGTTCCAAAGGTTATTCTCAGACACAACTAAACTGCAATATTTTATCAGTAAGATCTCAATAATGTTTTCTCTGCAATGCCCTCGTTACTGTAATCGATAGCCAGATGAATAATCAATTAAACATATGCAAAGAGCATTCTTTGTTTTGTTGTTTGATAATTATTCTTTCAAGCATGCTACATAATCATTCAGCTTCAGTACAGATCGCTGAGTTTCGACTTTTGTGCGCGTTCTTCAGCACATACAAAAGTAACAAGCTTTTGGAATTTCATGTTCATTTTTGTCACCATTGAAAACAGTGATTTAACACAGGGAGCGAGTAAATAGAAAAATATGATGCAGTGACATGTAGTATCAATTCTCCTGTCATATTTTATAGTCGGATCTTCATGTAGATTTTTCGAAGACTGATGATGTTGATAAATTGCTTGCTGTTTGACTCCCATCCGTGTGTGTTCCAACATGTAATTTCTGCCAGTTCGTTTTCTGCAAACAGCACACAATTAAACATTACGAAGTAGAATTGCAGAAGTGTACAGATCCTGATAAAAGGGCTTGTTCCCTGTGTTTTCTGAATGAAGCAAACCACTGCAACCTGGTCACATTTGTACTAAAAGCATGAAAGTGTGAGGAGCCTTCTCAGGTTGCAGAAGACATTGTAAATGAGAAAACGCAGGTATTTCGTATATGAGAAATTTGCCTTGAAAATTCAGTTTGCAGAATCTGAAAATCTTGAAAATCTGGGGTGATGTCAATGTTATAGAGGTTTGTAAAACAACTAGAAAAAAGAACATGCCAATTTTTATTTTGATGGAAAATGCACAATATTTTGTTAAAGCCTGTTAACATAAAAGCAGATTTATACAACCAATTTGAGTTATTTGCCAATGCCTTCCACTAAAATTTCAACAGCTCTCCAGAATTGTTTTTGTCAGGCCTCTATCAACGGTTATTACATTTCCAAGATGTATTCAGTGGCAGTTATCCAGAATTTTTGTTTGACAGTTGACAGAATATTCAATAAGCAACACTTAGTGAATAGCATGAAATATTCCTATTGTAAAATGTCCTCTTTACTTCCCTGTTGCTTATGTTCCTGCTTCTAATTATTGCAAATGCTTTTATTGTGTTTTCCTCTGTTGGTGAGAAGATTTCAAAGTAGAAATTAGATTCTTACAATAACCAATATAGATCATATTTCTCCTGAATTTGTATTAGATTTGTTAGTGAATCTCTAATAATACATAGTAAAGACTTCAATTACACAGCTCCACAACTGACTTCCCTCTAATTTATGAAACTGACTGTCCACCTAGCTGAATTTTCAGGGCAAGTTTCTCATACACAAAATGCTTGTGTTTTCTCATTTACAATAATTTCAATCAATTACAATTGTGTCTTGTAAGCTTGAAAGAGACAATTCCTTCACAAAATATACCCATCATGTGCAGAGGAAAGGAGAGATTTCTTGAGCTAGTATTTTAGGAAAAACACAATATTGATTCCATGCCACATGGCTGCTCAGAGACTGTTTCAGAGCAGAGGCTGTATATGACTTTGACTTTATGTTGAACTCTTATTTTCGATTACTATGATCACATTGATGTTGAAGTAATATAATTAGCAAATTAATTTTTCAAGGGAGAATTGTTGTAATAAAGTACTTGCAATAGTATTATGCTAAAATAGAAAATAGCTTCTATCTCACTATTTAATAGCACTGTTTCACCATGATCACACTGTGCCATGTTGTTGGGCTTTAGCATACTGCACTTTCTGTCAAATCAGAATCTGCATTTCAAAGTGACATATGTGTGAAAAATAATTGATGGAGGATGTCAACTGCAGCAGCTTCTAAAGCCCTTTCAACTGAAATTTTTTTTCAAATCTTAACGTTTAACATATAAGAATTTTTTTGTAAATACCAACAGAAACATTGGTAATTCAGACCATTTTATCAGAGATTTTTCAATGTATGAATTCCTTTGCCTCAATTTTCTGCTCGCTAGGATTACCAGCAGAACATTGACACAATGGGAGAAGGTTGTGTCTATTTGTTGTACTGTCTCCGAGCCCAAATAGATTTTCCGCTCTAATTTCAGTTTTGTTGTGATAGATTGCAGCAACATTCCTAAATACACTTTGGGGACATGCAATGGGAGGATATGGAGTGGGATTGCTGGTGGATTCATTTTTATAGAATGAAAGGCCAAGCAGTCTGCAGGATGAAATTGATCAAAGGTCCAACAGGATGACAGTATGAAACTGACATCTAGACCTGGCATAAATTACTACGTACTTTGGACATTTACTTATTGCAAGGTTGGACATTTGTTGTGTGCTCCTATCGTTAGTGTCCAGTGCTAATAAAACAATAAAGACAGAGGATTTAACACAAGAACACCCATTTAAATGCACCTACCTAACATTTGGACAAAACTTTGCTGGTCCTCCATCACTTCTGCTGAAAAAATCTAACCACCTACAAAAAGCTTGGGAATCCATCCGCACAGAACCCATTTTATATTTATTTTCGGACTGTGGCTTTCTTCACTGATACTGCTAAAATAACATGAAAAAAGTGACATTAGTGCCTTACAGATAGTGAAAAATTGCTATTGTATAGATATGTTTCAACTTAGGTATTATCTTGTTTGCTACAGAGTTGTTAGATCACATGACTCTTTAGCTTCAAACTGGAGAAGGACATACAAAAACACTCTCGCTGCTTGCCAGAGTGCAGACTGAGATACATTCAAAAACAGATATGTTTTACTCAACCATATTAGGCAAGAAGTGCAGTTTCTTACTGGATGAATGAAAAATGTGTAGTCAATTGCAATAATCAATATGATGAGACCATGATTAAAGATAACCATGGAAAACCTATTTTGACCTTGGATCTCTTCCCCAGTTATTGGCCAAGTGACAGTCAGCGTGCTTGTACTGTTCTTCAGAATCCTTATGATTAGAAACAAATAGTTTCTCTGCTGACGTGTAAATGGAAAAATTACAGGACAGACCCAAAAAGAGAAAACCGCTGAAGCAAGCGATTCAGCCCATTGAGCATCTTCTACCAGACAATTTGATCATGGTTCAACAGTATTTTCCCAAGTTGGCTCTGTGATCCCTTAATATCCTGAGCTGCCAAAAATCCGTTGGTGTCAGATTTAAAGTAATTGTCTGGGCTAGTTTCTACAATTTCATCTGGGTGGGCTGGGGTGGGGTGTGGATTTGTGTTCCATATTATATTGTCCTTTATGTGAAAAAGTTTTTCCTTATTTCACTGTTGTATGGCCTGGCTCTGACATTAAGGTTACATTCTCCTTCCTAGTTCCCCCAAAGATGAAAAATATTTCCTTTGTCTACTCTAAGAATTTATTTGAAAATCTTGAAGCCCAATCAAATTACTTTAACCTTCTATATTCCAAGGATTGATTTATTATCTTTTCATAGTTCAAGGTTCTGAGCCCTGCGAACATTTAGGTGCATCAGCACTGCTTTCTTTTTAAGACCAATTATCCTTTCTCACAGGTGATACCCAGACTGTGCACAGTGCTCCAGATGTTGTTTCACTAGGGCTTTGTATTATTCCAAGCAAAACCTAATAATCTAATTTTCTCATTATGTAGGCAAAAATTATGTAGGCTTTGAAATTTTTCTTGTACCTGATTAGCACAATTTTGTTATCCATGGACATGAATCCCTAAATCACTTTGGACCTTTGGTGTTTCTAGCTTTCTGACAAATAAAAAAACAAGTTAAATCAATCTTTCTTTGATTCAACAAAGACAAACTAACATTTACCTGCACTGAAATCCATCCATTATTGTTTAGCCCAATCAATAAATGTATCAATGCTTTGTAATGTTATGCTCTTACCTGAAATACTTTCTACAGCACCTATATTTATGTCACCAGGAAACGTGCATATGTGACTCAGAGACAGCAAGAACAGCAGATACTGGAGTCAGAGGCAACACTGTGTGGAGCTGGACGAACACAGCAGGCCAAACAGCATCAGAGGAGCAGGAAAGTTGATGCTTTGGGTTTACACCCTTCATTACGGCTCCTCCAGCTCCACACTGTATTGACTCTGAATATGTGACTTTCTAGTGTGTTTTCTAAGATACAAACATCCATAGCAAACAGCTGAAGCTCTAACACTGATCCTTGTGAGACAAAATGTGTCAGTTCCCACCAATTCAATGACATACCCAGTGGGCAGAATCTTCCTAGGACTTGAGCTTTGTGGGCAGTAGTGAGCAATTTGTGGGAATATGGTGAGTATGATAAAATTCTCAGCATTTAGAGAAGAAAGTCTGATATTCCCCTTAGTTTCAATGGTTTAATGAAAATCATGCTAATAATCCAATTCTGAACTTGTAAATCTCCCCACCCCCACCGTCATCCCATGATTAACCGTCATTCTCATCTCAGCTTCATTGACCTGACACAACCTGTCCATCTTCTCTCTCACCTATCCACTCCTCCCCATCCACTCCCTGCCTGCACTCACCTATCACCATCCCACCTACCTTCCCCAGACCCACCTCTCCTCTCTCTATTTGTTTCTGAGCTCCCTCCCCCATTTCTGAAGAAGGGTCCCAACTCGAAACATCAACTTTCCTGCTCCTCTGAAGCTGCCTGACCTGCTGTGTTCCTCCACCTCCATACTGTGTTATCTCTGACTCCAGCATCGGCATTCTTACTATCTCTTAGTCTGAGTGGTTACCTGGCAACTGCAGATAACCAGTGTGTTCTCCAAGGTTCCATCTTGGCCATCAATCCCCAACATCTTAGGGCACAGACCATTGGCAGCAACCACCTCCACCTTCTGTCCATGGAAGCTGGCATTGGCAAGACTCTAGCCTCATCACATCACCATGGCAGATCTTGGGCTACCTCAGAAGACACTTTGGCACTTCAGAGTTTAACAACACTGTGTATTACAATGTTCCTGTCAGGTCACTTTGCATGCAAGTACAGACATCCATCTCAAACACCTGTACAGAATGATCTTAGAGCTCTTAGCTTGCCTTCTTAGCACACGTTCATTTTGCACATTTTTGGACAGTCTAATGTCTCTGTCTTGCTTTGCCTTTAAGGCATTGCTACTTCATTCAAAACTTACAGGCTCATAGTAGTCTTGTCCGATAGCACAGGCAAAAAGCCATTGTCGTACTTATCAGTTCTGAACAGTCAAAGGGTGGGCATCTTGCTGTACAGATATGCTACATCAACATCACACTTGCAGCACATGCCAGCAGCTTAAACAGCAAAAGCACTGCATATGCTTCAATCAAACAGACATGTCTGAAACACTAAAAAGAGTAGTCCTCAGTCAAGTGAAGGGGTCTACAATCAGAGATAGTAGGAACTGCAGATGCTGGAGAATCTGAGATAACAAAGTGTAGAAGTGGATGAACACAGCAGGCCAAGCAGCATCATAGGAGCAGGAAAGCTGATGTTTCGGGCCTAGGACCTTGGTCCCACCTCAGTTACAAAATCCCAAAATATTTGTGCCATGGCTTGTACCACATACACCCGCATTAAGTGTAATATTGCAGACACCCATGAAGAGGCATTTCATGGCCCTTTTTCTAGAAGGCCTCCATGTCATTTTGTACAGCAGCCTGTGTATTTGTTATGACTGTCAGAGCTCACATCCCTTTAAGGTGTTCGGTTTCTGATATTCCCACGCAGGTTCACTGCAGTGTCCCTAATGGGTTCATTAACAGCAGGTGCTATCATTGCTGTTGATACGTTGAAGAGTGTCAAAGTGTCAGCAAGCCCAGGGCCAACAGCAACTTCCAGCAAATACCAAACAGCTTCCACCTGAAGAAGCTGCAGCAGAAGATCCCCCTCAGGATTTGGAGGAACTTTAGAAGGACAAAAATGTGCTGACCTTGCTGTCATTTCCTCCACATGACCGAAGCTCACTGCAGACACAGACTGAGTATGCCCAGGAGCACCATTACAGAACTCTGTCATCTTCTGGAGCTGCACTTGTGCTCTGAAGGAGTGGGAGACCATCCTATCCCAAATCTTCATCAGGTATCCTGGCAGCTACCATGATGCCAATATTCTTGATAACGTTCATATTTCTGACTTGTTCGAAGGGCCAAATGCCTTAAGTGGATGGCTAGTTAAGGTCAAGGCTATCCTCTCCAAGCATTACTTGATGATTCCTTTAAGAAATGACCTAATTAAGGAAAATTGCAATGCAGTGCAACTCATTCTTCTACAATGGCCATCATGGACCAGACATGGAGCTACTTAAGCTAAGGTACTAATGCTGGGATTGATCTGAAGGGGTGTTGCAATAAACTCCAGAATAAGCATGACTCATAATCCTAGCCAGCTGCACTCTGCTTAATTGGAGCAGGCAAAAAGGGGATGTTATAGATGAGCTGGGAGAGAGGCAACAGTCTTCTGAGGAGGAAGTCTGTAGATTGAATAGGAGGAATATCACTCACACTGTAATAGAGGCGAGACATCATTAGGCATAACAAGCCAGCCAGACCCTAATTGATAACCACTTCCAACAGATTGGAATTGGGTGAACACATCATTCACTACATGTAAATATTTTGTTGTCACAAAATGCAAGCAGCTTCTGTTTATGAGAAAACATAAATGCAGCTTCTTTGTTATTTCTCATTTCCCCTTCCTTGACATACAATGAAAGTTATTGTTATCAACTGTATGAATGATTTGCAGTATCTGTTGCTCCCAAAATTCAAGAACAACAACACTGTCTATTCTGAATGAAAGTCTCAACAGAAAGTACAAATTAAAGGATCAAGAATTTTCAAAAATTGAACATTTGAAAGTCTATGAGGCTTAATGCTAAGCTATTGTGAGTTTATCCTTTTATTCTTCACCAGAAAGAATTAATCAAATTCACACTTAGCCACACTTAGAAAAAAATTTCTACATTGCAAAGAGTACAATATCTTTGGTACATTCCATTGGCTAAATTAGAGATTTCCCATTATTCTTGATACAGTTATAGATAATATGTTATGCACATGCGTATTTTGAAAGAATACTCTTATTATACAAATAAACCTGGAAGAACAAATAGAAAAATGTATGCTTTTCTTTGGAATTAGAATGTGCAATCAAATGAAGGGAATCTGTAATTGTATTACTTTTCAAAGTTCTTTAAAAACCATATTATTGATAACATTACAAATATTTAGTTGCTGTACATTTCTTGCAAAAAGTTGCTAGCCTTTGGCATCTTTTTCTGTCATGCATGCAGGTAACTTCTTACACTGAGATTTATAATGTAAACTACGAATTTAAGTGTGTCAACCTGGAATTACATTCACTCGTTAGTTGCGATGTTGCAGCATCTCACAATCTTGTCTTTCAGTTGTTCAGCATCGCAGCAAAAATTCTCAATATGCAGTCGAAAGAGAATTGTAACTTTTTATTTTACCGGGGGACAACAATCAAATGTAATTTTCCTGTCTCTTCAGCCACTAATTAGAAGTGTCACACTTCTTCTGTGTCTGCCTTGCAAAGAATCTATGTTGCATTCAGTTCTTGGTTTCTCAGGAGAACCAAGTAACAGGAAGGCACCAATCTGACAAACTGTGACAGAATCTATCAGTGAATGACAAAAGAAAGGTTAAACATGGAAAGAACAAAATAAGACAAAACCGGCAAAGTAAAAGCAAAAAGGAAAAGAAAAATATTGTAGGGAAGTGAGAGAGAAAGTGAATAAATGCAAGAGTTTGGACAAAGATGCATATAAAGGAGATATTTAATTTTAACTGAGCTATCCGGCAAAAAACCGGGAAGGTAGACAATTAAAATAAGATAGTTACTTACCCAACTGTATCTTGACTCTCTCTGACTTTACCGTGCAGAGTTCAATGATGATAAGTCCATTTATCCATAACATGTTTCTAAAATTAATCTGAAGTTGGTGCCCTATTATGCCAATGGGGTACCTAGGTCCTCCAAAGGAAACCACTGTAACATTTCTTCCAGCCTGTAGCACTACTACAATTGCTTGGGTAACAGAGGAGGCCAACCAAGATAAACAAAAACTTTCATTCTGGGGCTTGGATTGATGGAATAACTTCCATTTGACTCATGCATGAAATCATGTCTTTCTCAGCCCCAGCGCCTACCCCCAGCCTCTCTTTCTTCACACAAAAATTGCCCAAAATTCTCTCTACTATGCTTGGAGAGGGTCTTGCAGGAGGAAAGTAATGGAAGAAATTTTGGCCCCATCTACATGTCAAAAGAGCAGCTGAGAAAACAGAAAAAGCAGACTTTAAAGAGAATAACTGTAGATGAAGAGATAACATTGCATAGGAGGGTAAGCTTGGAAGGCCTCCTTTAGAGCTGATATTATATTCTAATCTATGAGTATCCAAAAGACATAATTAGTGTTTACACTTTGAAAATGGAGCCAGACTAGGTGATTTATTTTACTTCAACCTTGCTAATTTACTTGGTGTGCCTCTCATTTTTCTTGCTTTAAAGTGCAACAAAGCTACTTAAAATGTATTTGAAAATTGTGGTCTCTTACCAACATGATTTCCATAATTCAATGAGAATTCTCTACTATACTGATGAGAGGTTTTACATTTGCAACTGGGCTTTGCATTCACGCATGAAGCATTATTGATTTGTTCAGAATTACAACCAAACTCCTAAGTTAATTGGAATACTACATGATTTGTTCTTTGGTTTCATCTTGGAAAGATGGTTGATCATTCACTTCAGTGTTCATTTTGATGCTCACAGATTTAAAAGCAGAGAATTATTGGCAGTCTGGCAGGAAAGCAGTGAACAATTAACCTGAAGATTTCTTTGTCAATATTCTACCTGAGTGTTGCTGTCTTCGATTTTAACCTACTTTTACAGAGCAAATGCCAATGGAAGCCTATAGGACCTTACCCTGCTACTGGAGACAAAGACTCGGGAGACATGCAGGATTCAGGCAAGTGGCAGACTTATTCTTATTCAAGCAACAACCAGTTTTTAATGCAGGGAGAGGATAAAAGACCATCCCCAAAATCTTGCCTTGACATGAGAACCCAATTGTTCTCTTAATTTATGGCTCAGGTCAGAAGAGAAATGAATGGCACACTCTGATTTTTATAGTGAAATACAGCATTTTTATATATTTTGTGTTACAGTAAGTGTATGCAATGTTTTCACTGTGTCTTTCCCCTTATTCTATACAACCAATCCTGTGAAACACCTAATCAATGATAGGCATTCCTATGGACATCCCCAGGTTCCCATCATCTCACGGTGTTTTAACAGACATTGTAATCGCCAAGCCTTGGGATCTTTCTATGCGTCCTATTAATTTGCATTCCAAAGTTACTGGTTATATTCCTTAAGACCTGCTTATCTAAAAGGACTGCTTGAATTCTGTTATTCATCGTATTCCAAACGCAATCCTTATCAAATCCTGTTAATCTTCTTACATTTTCCACTCTTCCGATAATAGATATAAAAAATACAAAAGTTTTAACTTAGTGTTATGAGATTCACGGCATTGTAGAGTTTAACAGCTACTCCTATTGTTAGCATTTTTAACTGATAAGTTAAATAAGTTGTGAACAATCTATTTCATTCAGGATGTGCCGGGTATCTTTTTAGAGTTCAGGAAAGTGTTTCCTGAAACTAATTAACTTTCACATTTATGTTTAAATGTTTTTCCCCTAATGCTTCTATAATACTTTGGTTATAAGTGTGTCTATAAATACATTGAAATCTATCTCTATGATTATCTGAATAATGTTTAACTGGAATCTATTTCTTAATATTGTGCACAATCTCAAAGAAACAACTGATTACTACAAAATAACTTTAGCTCTTGTTTTTGTAGCTGCTCAATGAGTTAGGCTGACTGTCTCATGGAATGAGATTTACACCCCTTGTTCGAACTGGTGCTGTTCACTAATGGGACAACATCCTTTCATTAATGATGCTGGAATCAATAACTTGTTGTATTTTAATGAATTTGACTCTATCCTTAGATATCCTCTTATCAAACTGCCTCAGATGGCTACTTGTATAGGGTGTCCTGTTCACCTTGGAGTATACCTGTTCAAAGGTACCATTAAGTTTCATTTTAAGGCTGGAACAGGCTGTTTAATTCTGTTTAACCCTTGTCACCCATTTTGTGTCTTTCAAACATGGGCAGTCCTTACAAAGCCACTGAGGACATGCTTTAACTATGCAGATGAAGAGGTCAGTTGACTTTATCTAGCCTGCTGACTATTGTAACTCTGGACCAGGCAAAGAAGTCATTATAGCCTTTCTGCCAGTGAACTCAACTTAGAAGAGAGTTGGAAGTAGAAGATGCCTTTAAAAATAGGGTTAGTATTTTCCTTTCTTTAGCCCAGAGGAGTTGGAAAGTTTAAGTTCCTGTCCTGGATTCCCTTTTCTTCTCTACGTAGCATGTACTGAGAATCGCCCATGCCAAGTGAATGCTACCTCAAATACCTCAGGGCCACTAGGAAAGAAATGCAGCACTTGAGTCTTCTTGGTTTGTCAAAGTCATGTGACTTCTACCATGGGCACTTGCTTCAGGCACCCACCTTACAGCCTCTTCAATAAGGACACAGTTCAAGTCAGACCGATATTGTGTTAGCTTGGAACAGGGCCAGCAGCCATTTTGGGTCTGCATCTTGACCATTCCAATGACATTTTAATGAGGCCCCATGGTTAAAATCCCCAGGTTTCATTTAACCTTGGAATGAAACTGATTTCCACTACCAACACGCCTACCCTCTCAACACTCAGACCACCGAGATCTTGTGAAGGAACGTTCAGACCATGTCTAAAACCTGTTTCCCTCAAAGGATTGAGAGATTCTTTGATATAACTGGATATGCTGGAATTCAAACCAGAGAAGAATTTACATAATAGCAACAAACTCACTTTGCCAATGTAACACAGGCCTTTTAATTCAATCAAAAGATAACGAACAGCTATTACCAATTGCAAACCACAGGTTAGATTTTCTCTAATGAGGTAAGAAAGATGAATCTGAAAATTATCTCACCAGGTAGACCCATTTCCTTCAAAAGGCACCATCAGTTCTTGGGAAATGAGGGTGGGATGTAGTCAGGCCCCTGCTTCCCGAGAAAATTCAGAGATGACCACACAGGCAGGTGAGCAGAGCGATGGGCTTGTTGGAATATCTGCTGTGTTGTGTTCAAAGCTGTGTTCAAGGCCCCTTCACCCCTCATATCCCTTCACCCTCCAACCTATCTCCATGGACTCTGTTTACGTGGCTGACTGCTGGGAAAGGCTGCCAACATTATCAATGATCCCGGTAATGCTCTCCTACAAATCCATTGAGCAATCATTCAATCAAGTCTGCCCCATGCTCCCATATACCCGTATAATCCCTCATACCACCCATTGCTGAAAGTAGTGATTGTAACAAGGTCACCTAGGTGGGCCTCAGAGAATATGAGGTCTCAGATTGGGGCTGTTAATCTGGTCCAATCAGGGAGCCCTGGCTGACAGATATAAACAGGAGTGTTAGAGGTTCTGTACACTCTGAGAGCTGGCTCTGAGGAAGCTTGACTATACACGTGTAAATAAAAAGTGACTTGGTGATTCTTGGATACCAGCCACTGTGGAATCATCTCACATATGACCCCTCTTAGTGCCCTCATACACCTGTTCTGTTTCCAAGCTTACTGATATTCCTTGTGCCATTCATGTCTCCTCCATGCCCCACATGTCTCCTCATTGCCAATCACCTGGTATTCACTATATACAGATCTCATCTTATAGCTACTTCGAAATGAAAAAAAAACTTCTTGTAATCAAATAAAAATGACTGTCAGATTCACTTGATATTGAAAAAAAATCATGAAATCCATCCAAGATATGTAATATTTCTAAATGGTCATGTTGTTGTAAAAATAAACATCCATTTCACTAACCACATAGAGAACAGCTAACACTTTAACAGCCATTTAGAACTGTCAGTAAATGTGTCTGTTACTAAAAGAGACAACAAGCTTTCTGAATTGCCCTAAACAGAACTAGAACGCAAAAAACAGACTTGAGAAAAGGGACACCATTTTATCCAGCATGATAAGATGGGTTGATGACTGGTTAGGCCATTACTGCCATCAATACATGAAGAACCGTTAGCTGTCACTCTTAATTCTCAGACCAAGCAGGTAGGTTCTGATTTGTTGTGAATATTGCCAAGTAGTTTGCAGCAAAGATTGGTTGTCTCTATGACTCATTTTTACATGAAAATGGTGTAGTATATGAACAACAAGGCTTTTACCTTCTAAAGGAGGCTTCTGTGTTTACGTATATAGTTTCCTGTATGTGCAGATGCATCACACTGCAAAGCAACTGCTGAACTTTCTTAGCACAATCTTGATTTCTTAGTAACTGATTTCCAATAACAGAATTGTATCTAATGGCAGATTGACTTGCAAGAACAGGCTGGTTGAACATGAGAAGCATGATATTCACTGTAAATGGTTAATGGAACATGTTTAATATTGTCCTCCAGGCATTAATGTGTATAGCCCACATACGTAGCATCACACTGACACTGAAACTCATATATTGCATATGCATTGCCATCATTGGCGAAATATTGTGTTAGCTTGACAACAACATCCGACTAATGGAGAGAACCAATTGAGGGTTTACTGCAAAGTAGCAACATGAGACAATTAGCTTTACATATTGTTCAGACTTTTGAAACACCTTCCCTTTCCAAGATAATCTGAGGTGCACTGGGAATAGCTTGGCACCAAGAGTTATGGATGTTGGTTCTTTCATGTGATCATTTGTATTAGAAACCTCATGAGTAAGGTCCTAGCCATTTGCTTACTGTGCAAGCTTGATTCTGAGAAATGGCGTCGCAAAACTATGCTGTAGGATCACAGATAACCTGATAATCAAACCATTGCTTGCTATATATCATGAAAACTCCTGTAAAGACCTATATCCTCAACCTTTGGCCTTGAGTGGTAGCCAATCTACCTCAGATTACCTTGGAAGAAAATGATGTCTCAAATATTTGAACAACATGAGAAGCTAGCTATCGTAGGCTGCTCCCACGCTGATCATTCACAGTGGGCATCATGATGAGTGTGCTCTTCCTCAGAAAAATGAATCCACTATTTGACAATGTGAATGTTGCCAAGTAGTTGCAGGAAAGATTGGTTGTCTCTATGACCCATTTTTACATGAAAGTGGCATAGTATATGGACAACAAAGCTTTTACCTTCTGAAGTAGGCTCCTGAGGATTAAGATTGTAAACTGTTAACTGTTATCTCTTCTTGTTGCATCTATGCCAATGATGGTCCAACCAACCAACACCCTCTTCTGATAAAATGGTGTCCCTTCCTTCAAGTCTGTTTCTTGCATTGTAGTTCTAATGAGTAAAAGACAAAATGCTTTCACTTGTCTCCTTTCAGCAATGTTTAAGGTCTGTGCTACCAACCAATTATCAGTGTGCTCTACAATATTATTCCTCACTGGGGTAACTCACTGAAAATCAAGCCCCACTATTCATTGAGTAATCACAAAAGTTAAAGATTTTGAAATGAAAGAATGGAATGAAAGGCTTAACATATGAGGAATGTTTGAGAACCCTGGGTCTATACTTGATGGAATTTAGAAAGATGAGGGGTGATCTAACTGAAACTTACAGAATGCTGAATGGCCCGGACAGTGTGGATGTTGGGAAGATGTTTCCATTAGTAGGAGACACTAGGACCTGAGATAACAGCTCTAGAGTAAAGGGAAGACAGAGATGAACAGAGATCAGGAGAAACTTCTTTGGCCAGAGAGTGGTAAATCTATGGAATTCATTGCCACAGAAGGCTGTGGAGGCCAGGTCACTGAGTATATTTAAGACAGAGATAGATATGTTCTCGATGTCAATGTGATCAAAGGTCACAGGGAGAAAGCAGGAAAAGGGGGTTGAGAAACCTATCAACCGTGATTGAATGGCAGAGCAGATTTAATGAGCCAAAAAGTCTAATTTCTGCTCCTATGTCTTATGGTCTTATGAAAGGGATGCAAAATTCCCCAATTTACTCATTTTTTTAGACCCAGATTGAAAGAAAGCAAGGACCTGGTTTCTATACTTAACAAGAGTGACTGTTTATTACAAAGAGACTGTAACTCCAGATAAATAATTATAAACCATTGACATATAATTTTACTTGTTAAAACTCTAAAGCCTGAATAAATACGCCCTCTGAACACACATACAGACAAACACAAAAGAAAGGTGTTATGGGCAGAGGGAAATATCTGGGAAGACAGTTCAGTGGTCCTTGTCCACAGCAGGGATTGCTGATTTGATTTTGTTTTTGCTGATCAGAGTGGTGCATCTCATCACCATTCCCAGATACTTTCATTTTTAGCAAGGTGCAGACAGTGACCCCTTCACACTTACAGAGGTCTTTAAGTGAAAGTCACAGCTCACAACAATTGGAAAAGGGAAAGAAACTGGCTATGGTCAGGCTAACAACACACCTTAGGAAATATAAAGAATAGAGTCAATTGAAATTGTACAAACAATTGGTTAATAATTTTACTCTAAGCTCGACCATGACTGTGAATCAAGGAATTCCAGCTGTCAATGAGGAGAGGATCAGCAAAACTATTCTAGGCAGGAATGAAGAGACAGGGTGGTCTTTATGGGAGACTTTAACTTCCCCAACATTGACTGGAAATGCTATAACTCCAGTACGTCGGATGGATCAGTTTTTGTCCAATGTGTGCAGGAGGGTTTCCTGACTCAGTATGTCAAAGGGCCGACAAGAGGGGAGGCCACACTGGATCTGGTACTTGGTAATGAACCAGGCCAGCTGTTTGATTTAGTGGTAGGTGAGCACTTTGGACAGAGTGACCATAATTCGGTAACATTTAGTTTAGCGATGGAAAGGGATAGGAACATGCCACAGGGCAAGAGATATAGATGGGGGAAGGGCAATTATAATGCGATTAGGCAAGACTTAGGAGGCATAGAATGGGGTAGCAAAATGCAGGGGATGGGGACAATCGAAATGTGGAGCTGGTTTACGGAACAGATATTGCTTGTCCTTGATAGGTATGTCCCTGTCAGGCAGGGAGGATGTGATAAGGTAAGTGAACTGTGGTTTACTAAAGAAATTGTATCTCTTGTTAAGCAGAAGAGGGAGGCTTATGTGACAATGAGACGAGATGCTTCAGATGAGGCGATGGAGAGTTACAGATTAGCTAGGAAGGATTTAACGAGAGAGTTAAGAAGAGCAAGGAGGGGACATGAGCAGACATTGGCAGGTAGAATGAAGGAGAACCCTAAAGCTTTCTATAAGTATGTGAGGAATAAGAGGATGACTGGATAGGAATAGGGCCTGTCAAAGATAGAAGTGGGAAGTTGTAGGTGGAACTTGTGGAGATTGGAGACATGCTAAATGATTATTTAGGGCGGCACGGTGGCTCAGTGTTTAGCACTGCAGCCTCACAGCACCAGGGACCCGGGTTCGATTCCAGCCTCAGGCAACTGACTGTGTGGAGTTTGCATGTTCTCCCCGTGTCTGCGTGGGTTTCCTCCGGGTGCTCTGGTTTCCTCCCACAGTCCAAAGATGTGCAGGCTAGGTGGATTGGCCAAGCTAAATTGTCCGTAGTGTTCAGGGGTGTGTGGGTTATAGGGGGATGGGTCTGGGTGGGATGCTTCAAAGGGCAGTGTGGACTTGTTGGGCCGAAGGTCTGTTTCCACACTGTAGGGAATCTAATTTGTCATCTGTTTTCACTGAGGAACAGGATAATATTGTCAAGGAGATGACTGAGTTACGGGCTACTAGAATTGAAAGGATTAAGGTTAGTAAGGAGGAGGTGTTATCAATTCTAGAAGGTGTGAAGGTAGATAAATCCCCTGGGCCAGATGGGATTTTTCCGAGGATTGTCTGGGAAGCTAGGGAGGAGGTGGCGGAGTCTTTGGCCTTGATCTTTGAGTCCTCATTGTCTACAGGTTTAGTACCAGAGGACTGGAGGATTGCAAATGTTGTGCCCTTGTTCAAGAAGGGCAGTAGGGATGACCCATGTGATTATAGACCTGTGAGCCTTACGTCTGTTGTAGGAAAAGTTTCGGAAAGGATTATAAAAGATAGGATTTATAATCATCTAGCAAGCAACAATTTGATTGGAGATAGCATGCATTCGTCAAGGGCAGGCCGTGTCTCACAAACCTCATTGAGGTTTTTGAGAAGGTGACCAAGCATGTGGATGAGGGAAGGGCAGTTGACGTGGTGTACATGGACTTCAGTAAAGCCTTTGATAAGGTTCCACATGGTAGGCTATTGGAGATAGCACAAAGGCACGGGATTGAGGGAGATCTAGCAGTTTCCCTCTCTGATGAAGGGTCTAGGCCCGAAATGTCAGCTTTTGTGCTCCTGAGATGCTGCTGGGCCTGCTGTGTTCATCCAGCCTCACATTTTATTATCTTGGATTAGAAACTGGCTTTCTGTAAGAAGGCAACGAGTGGTGGTTGATGGAAAATATTCAGCCTGGAGTCAGGTCACTAGTGGTGTGCCTCAAGGATCTGTTTTGGGACCACTGCTGTTTGTCATTTTTACAAATGACTTGGATGTAGGCATAAGTGGATGGGGTAGTAAGTTTGCAGATGACACTAAAGTCGGTAGAGTGGTGGACAGTGTGGAAGAATGTTGCAGGTTGCAGGGAGACTTGGATAAACTGCAGAATTGGGCTGAAAGGTGGCAAATGGAGTCTAATACAGATAAATGTGAGGTGATTCACTTTGGGAGGAACAATAAGAAGGCAGAATACCGGATCAATGGAAAGATTCTTGGTAGTGTGGATGTCCAAAGGGATCTTGGTGTCCATGTACATAGATCCCTGAAAGTTGCCACCCAGGTTGATAGTGCTGTTAAGAAGGCTTACGGTGTGTTAGGTTTTATTGGTGTTATATTGAATTCAGGAGCCGTGATGTCATGCTGCAACTGTACAAAACACTAGTGCGGCCTCATTTGGAATATTGCGTGCAGTTCTGGTCGCCCCATTACAGGAAGGATGTCGAAGCATTGGAAAAGGTGCAGAGGAGATTTACCAGGAGGTTGCCTGGTCTAGAGCGCAGGCCCTATGAAGAAAGGCTGAGGGATTTGGGTCTGTTCTCATTGGAGAGAAGGAGGCTAAGAGGGGATTTAATAGAGACATACAAGATGATCAGAGGATTAGATAGTGTGGACAGTGAGACTCTTTTTCCGAGGATGATGACTTCAGCTTGTACGAGGGGGCATAGCTACAAATTGAGGGGTGATAGATTTAAGGCAGATGTCAGAGCCAGGTTTTTTACTCAGAGTGTGATAAGGGCATGGAACACCCTGCCTGCCAATGTAGTTAACTCAGCCACATTAGGGGTATTTAAACAGTCCTTGGATAAGCATATGGATAATGATGGGATAGTGTAGGAGGAGGGGCTTAGATTAGTTCACAGGTTGGCACAACAGCGAGGGCCGAAGGGCCTGTTCTGCACTGTATTGTTCTATGTTCTATGACCTTATTTTACTCTAAGTGAAGGCTCCTAATTGTTTTAATCTGAAAGAGCTAAGTCTAAGTCACTTCTGTTAATAATATTCATATCCACCATACACCAAGTGTTTGTGCCTGTTCCATACTGTGTCTACTTCTCAGACTGTGAGTTGAATTGTCCCCATCCACCAAAAGCCCAACTCACGTTCATCCTTTATGTTGCATTTAAATCATTCATCTATTACCTGTATCTATTATCCTTAGTTCTATGTACATCATGTTAATTATTGATTTAGTCTGTAACTCTTGTTTATGAGAGAATGTATACCTTTTTGCTGAATTTTGTAGCTTTCAAAGAAACTATTAAGAAGAGTAAGTTTAATTAGGAGATTCATCTGGTAAGGAGACCGCTGCATATTTTTCATTTGTTAATGAATTGGCTATTTGTCTTTGTATGGATGAAGAATATAGTGGGATATAGCTTTATAACTTGATATCTTCCCGTGGAAATTAAGACCAATGCAATGTTCTTTGAGAAAATCACTCCAGGCCTTTCTTTTTCGAACAGCTTTGAGCAAATGGCTAAACAGCAGTGTTAGCAGAAGTTGGTGAGTAGATCTCCATCTTGGAGTAGAGAACAATCACGGTGTGGTAAGAATACAGGAGTGAAGGTAACCAACAAATTTATGTTAGAGGCAGCCATATTAATTTGAATAATTAAAACTTCCTAACAACCAAATACCTCCAATTACCATTGGGCTTACTAGCTGTACAATTTGGTGACATTGGTTCCAATGCTAAACAAGACTGAGCCTGTCATCTGGATTGCTTCCATCCACCTACAGCATGGCACAAGCTGACGACACGGGCAGTAGTATGGACATGACATGTATCTAACATTCTCTGTGCAGAAGTCAGTATCAGTACCTAATGCTGACATTGCATCCTAGCTGTCATTTTGTGACTCATGGACCCTGTTAACAGCCTTCCTCAGATACCCCTAGCTGGGCATATGTTCAGCTAAACAGAATACCTCCCACCTAATGCTTTTGATATTGTTGCAAAGTCTGTGTTCGTTGGCATGAGTGGAGTTTGATACAAATGTATAGTGCTGGAATTTGAAAGGAGGTTCAAGGCATTACTTGGCCTGTCAGTGGAAATGCTGCTTTCAGTCATGGGGGGTATACTTGCTTTTCATCTCAGTTACAGCATGATCTTTGCAGTGATTGGAACCAGGTGGATCTTGTTGACGGTGCGATCTTTGATTGGGGTTGTTAACCTCTGTCAATCTGGCAGCCCTGACTCACCAATATAAATAGGATGATTTAGGATCTACTCAGTTCAGGGACTGACTCTGAGCTCACTGGTCACAGCCAGTGTATTGTGCCCATATAAATAAAGGGTGACTTTGTGGCAGGATATCTGCTTCTGTGCAATTATTTCAACCTGAAAATGGAGCAGAGGTAGCAGACATAGGAAACTGTGCACAGAGGGAGGAAGAGGGATCTTCTTCATGGAAGACCACGCACCAAAGATTTTAAAGGAGCAGTTTTTTTGCTTTCACCTCAGTTTGTCGGTGTTGTCTGGGAGACCTACACATCTCAAGGATGGGCTGAACTGTACCAGCTCCTATAATTGATCATGCATTTGATTTGATTTGATTTGTTGCTGCCACATGTACTTCAGTACAGCAAAAGGTTTTGCTTTTCATGCAGTACAGGCAGATCATAACATACAAGGACATGCAGATCACAAAGTGATTGAACACAGCGAGGCTTACTAAGTTGTAGCTGCACAGGAGATGTACAAAATGCAAGATTAACAGTAGCTGTGAAATTTGAGAGGTCCTTTCAGCAGTCTAATAACAGTGGGGAAGAAGCTGTTTTTGAACTTGTTGGCATGTGAGCTGAAGCTTTTCTATCTTCCGCCTGATGGGAGAGGTTGGATGAGATTATTACCAGGTTAGGAGGGGTCTTTACTGTTGCTGGCTGCCTTTCCGTGGCAACGAGAAGTGTAGATGGAGTCAATAAATGGGAAATTGGGTTGCGTGATAGTCTGGGCTGTGTTCACAACTCTCGATAGTTTCTTATGGTCCTGGGCAAAGCAGCTGCCGTACCAAACTGTGATGCATCTAGATAGAATGCTTTCTATAGTGCATCTGTAAAAGTTGGTGAAGGTCATTATTTGATGTGCTGAATTTCTTAGCCTCCTCAGGAAGAAGAGGCATTGTTTGTCTTCTTGACCATCACATCCATGTGGGTGGTCCAGAGTAGATTGTTGGTTATCAACACTCCTACAGATATGACGTTCTTGACCCTCACTGCCTCATTGATGTAGACAGGGGCATGTCCTTCTTTCTTCCTGAAGTCAATGATCAACTCTTTTGTTTTTCTGACATTGAGGGAGCTATTGTTATCTTTGCACCATGACACCAAACATTCTATCTTCACTTCAGGGCAAGGAACACTCCTTTACGAACACGACAGAGATCATACATTGAAAGGGAGAGGACTTCATTGTCTTCTCCCTTACCAGAAAGAAACATGAGGACCGAGCAAATGGTTCTGCCAGACCAGTGGGATTCCCAGTGTTGCAGAATGCCATTGAATTCATACACATGTCCCTGTGTGCTTGGAAATCAACAGGAAGATATTTTGCAATCACAAAGACTATAGCTGCATGAACAGCAGTACAGTCAGTGATCTTGGCAGCAGACACAACACATTCATCGTCACCTTTCATCCTCTGGCCATCACAATGAACTAAAGCCTGGCTGCCTGATGGCAAGGCTTCTCACTCCACACTTTGCTTCTGACCCCCTTCCTCTGATTGACCATTTTGGGACAACATTGTAAAATGACAGCTAAACTGCCACCAGGAACATCACAGATCAAATCATTGTAAAACCATGGTTCCGCTGCCTGAACCACTTGAAGCAGAGTCCTCTATCCCTTTCTAAAGACTATCTCAAAGTACATGGTGATCTGCAAATATACACAACATTACTAATATTAGAGCACAGTCTTTGACATCAGGCCTTTGGAGGGCACTTCAAGAGGGGGAAGAGGATGTGACATCATATTGCCTTTGCTTCAAAAGAGCTGACCTGCACCTGACACTACAGGGCAGTCTTGAGTAGCTCTGAGCCTTGAAGACATAGTTTCAGATTGTACCACCTTAATATGGAGAGCAGCAATCTGAGCTGGCTAGCTGGGAGACATCAACAGGACCATGGCGGAGCAGCAGTGCTGGGAACATGAATGTTGTCCTCCTAAGAAAGAACAAGTTGGGATGAGAAGTGATAAGTAACAGCTGTGCCACACAAATGCCAGGCAATGTCCATCTCCAATAAGAGTTCATCTAATCATCATCCCTTGACATTCAATGGTGTTACTTTCACTGAATCCCCCACTATCAACATCCTGGGGAATACCATTGACCAGAAAATCAACTGGACTCACCTCATAAATACAACAGCGACAAGCGCAGGCCAGAGGCTAGGAATAGAAGTGAGCAACTCACTTGACTCCACAAAGCCTGTACATCATCTTTAAACACGTGTCAGGAGTGTGATGGAATACTCCGCACTTGCCTGGATGGATGCAGCTCTAACAACATTCAAGAAGCATGACACTATCCAGGAAAAAGGCAGCTCAATAGATTGACATTTACATCCACAACATCCACTCTTTCCACCACTGACATTCAGCGGCAGCAGTGTGTACTATCAACAAGATGAGCTGCGGGAAAAATCTCCTCAGACAGCATCTTCCAAGTCCATGATCACTTCCATCTGGAAGATCAAGGGCAACAGATACATAGCAACAGCACCAGCTGCAAGTTCCCCTCCAAACCACTTACCATCCTGACTTGGAAATAAAAAGCTGTTACTTTACTGTCACTGGGTCAAAATTCTGGACTTCCTTCTGTAAGGGCATTGCGGGTTTACCCACAGCACATCAACTGTAGCAGTTCAAGAAGGCCGCTCACCACCACCTTCTCAAAGGAAACTAGGGATGACAAAAAGTGCTGGCTAGCCAGCTATGCATACAACCCACAAGAATTTTTTAAAAATTCCATTTAACCACTGCTACTTCATCTAGTAATTCACAGGGCCGCATGCTGCTGGACTGCCATGAGAACAGCATTGTTCCAGCACCTGCTATAGGCCAATTTATTCCCCCTTTAGAGGAGCAGACTGTCTTTAAGAACTGGAGGCTGTTTGTGCTTTGTGTGAGCCTGTGGTAAGCAAGAGCTGCTATTTGGCCGGAGCACTATGTGGGTGAGGGTGAATAAGTTTGTGCACTGTATTCCTCAATTAGAGAATGGTGACTTGATAGTGCTATTGCGACTCCCTGAAAACAAGCATTCTCACATATTCTCCACTGTCATTGTGAGTAATTTTTGTTATCTATTATGGAAGAAATTAAACAGTTATCAAACAGTTAAAATTCTATTGTGTTACTGACATAGTATGCTTCTACCAATTTCTTGGAGCCATCTGATTTATCAAGTCCTAGCCCAACATTTATCAACTGGTAAGATAGGAATGATGAGGATGTAAAGTAAAAGGAGCTCAAATACCTCTGTTACTCCACTACTAATGCCATTGCCATCAGTTACCATTTCCAGCCAGTGTACCAAGTGTATGATTCATCGCAGACTTCTCCTGATACCAGTCTTCAAATGATTCGATTCAGTCTGTGTGCTATCTCGAAACAGCTGATGCCAACCAAAGATGGTTAGGTGAATTGGCCATGCTAAAAATTGCCCCATAGCATCCAGAGATGTGCGGTTAGGTGGATAGACACAGTAAAAATTGCATGCAGGGTGGCTCTAGGTGCCAGCCTCTTTGGAGGGTCAATGCAGACTTAGTGGGCCAAATGGTCTCTTTCCGCATTGCATTCTATGATTCTATGAATAGATACTACGAAAGCCTTTGATCCTGACAGTGTTCTGAGAATAATACTGAAGAATTGTGCTCCTGAACTAGCTGTGCCCATAGGCAAACTGCTCCAGTATATCTACAAAACCAGCATCTACTTGGCAATGTGAAAAATTGGCCTCATATGTCTTTTCCACAAAAAGTAGCACAAATCTAATGCAGAAAATTACCAACATTTTAGGTCTGCTCTCAATCACCAGCAAACTACTACAAGGGGTGATCAACAATGCTGTAAAGCGGTGCTTTCTCAGCACTAACCAGATCAGCGGTGCTCAGTTAGGGGTCCGCCAGGGCTACACAGCTCCTGATTGGAAACTAGCAAATATCACCATAATACTTAAGAAGGCAATAAGGCAGAAAAAGGGAACTATAAACAATGTTACCTCTACCATTGAGGTCAATGCAAAGTCCCCAGTAGAAGCCAATGTGTCAACATTTTTAAAAAAATATATATACTTTATTCGTACAAAATATAAAAATTAAACATATTTACACACCTACCAAGTCATGCTAGCCGCTCCGAGTTACCCTGGGGGTACGTACACCAACTAAAAGAAAAAAGCAAAAAGCAAAAGAAAAACCCCAGCAGTTGCCTCCCAGCACAGTCCCTGTTGGCCCCCTGACCAGTTGGGCCCAGTTACCGAACAGGGCTCCTGTTACATTCCGGCTGAGGGGTCTCATACAGTGGTCTTTCCCCAAGCTTTAACACGTCTCTCAGCAAGTAGTCCTGGGCATTGGGGTGCGCCAGTCTGCAACACTTGGTCAGGGTTAGTTCTTTCAGCTGAAAGACCAGCAAGTTGCAGGCAGACCAAAGAGCGTCTTTCACCGTTGATGTTGGTGCCAATGTGTCAATGTGCCAATTGACTATGCAGCCTTGTAATTTAGAGGGAACAGTGACTACAGACTACATACAAGAATGAGACAGCTGTCTTATGGCCTGTTAAGGCTATGGTAACTTTACCTTTTTGGCTAATGGACACCTGGATAATAATGATTTGATTGGTCATAGTCAGCATGAACTTGTAAATAGGATTTCATGTTTGATGAACTTGTTCAGGTTTTTAAGGATGTCACGAACAAAATTGATAAAGGGAACTTGATGGGCAATCTATATTTGGATTTTCAAAAGGCTTTTGATGAGGTCCACCATAAGATCTTGTTTAGCAAAATTAAAGCATATGGAATAGGAGGAAATGGGTTGAAGTTTGGCTAATAGGCAGAAAACAGTGAAAAAACATATGGAGAGCATCCTCATGTTGCCAGGCTGTGGGTAATGGGGTACTGTACTTAGGGGTGCAGCTGTTCATTAAATAGATCAATGCTTTAGAGCTGAGGACCAAATGTAATATTTGCAAATTTGGGTATGATACAAGTTTAAGTGGGAATGTCTGCTGTGAGGAAGCAGTAAGCAGTTTCAGGATGAATCGAACAGGCTTTATAGATGAACAAGAACATGTCAGATAGATTATATTGCAGAAAAATGTGAGGTTACCCACTTTGATAGGAAGATCAGATGTGCAGAGCATGTTTTTAAATGGTAAGAGACCAGGAAGTGCAAATGTACAAAAAGTCCTGGATGTCTTTATCAATAAGTCACTAAGGCTAACTTGCAGGTGCAGCAAGCTATTAGGAAGGCCAATGGAATGTTAGCCTTTATCACGAGGACTTGAGTACAAGAATAGTGAAGTATTGCTTTAATTGTTGATTGGGCCATACCTGGAGTGCTGTGTGCAGTTTTGGGTTCCTGGTCGCAGGAAAGATCTTGCTGCTTTAGAGAAATTACACCAAAGCCTCAGCAAACCAGTTCCCCAGGGTAATAAAATGTGAGGCTGGATGAACACAGCAGGCCAAGCAGCATCTCAGGAGCACAAAAGCTGACGTTTCGGGCCTAGACCCTTCATCAGCTCTCTGATGAAAGGTCTAGGCCCGAAACGTCAGCTTTTGTGCTCCTGAGATGCTGCTTGGCCTGCTGTGTTCATCCAGCCTCACATTTTGTTGTCTTGGATTCTCCAGCATCTGCAGTTCCCATTATCCCAGGGTATTGGGGCTGCTCTATGAAGTGAGACTGAGCTAACTGAGCCTGTATTCTCTAGAGTTTTGAAGAATAAGCAGTGATTTCTCTGAAATATTTAAAGGGATAGACATGGTAAATGCAAATATGATGATTCTCCCTATTGAGGAGCAGAGAACATGGAGGTACAAGTTAAAAATAAGAGTGGATTCCATGTAACACTGAGACGAGGATATTTTTTGACTCAAAGGATTGTGAATCTTTGCAGTCCCCTATTCTAGATGGATGAGGTAGCTTAGTCTCTAAGTATGTTAAAAGTAGAGATTGATTGATACCTGATTGCAAGTGGAGTAAAGGGTTATGGGGCTGGTGTAGGTAAAAGGCATTGCAATGCTTGATCAGCCATGATTGTGCCAAATGAAGGAGCAGGCTCAACGGGCTGAATGGCCTATACTTGTTCCTCACTACAGCATTGGTCTAAACAAAAGAACTGAACTCCTGCAGAGAAGTGAGAGTGACTGCCCGTGAAACCAAGGCAGTACTTGACAGGGTATGTCATCGAGTACTCCCAGCAAAACTGGAGTCAATTGGAAATAGGTGGAAAACTCTCCACTGGCTGGAGTTATACATGGAAGAAAGAAAGATGTTATGGTTCTTAGAGGTCAATCATCTCAGTCCCAGGACATCACTGCTGGAGTTCTTCAGGGGATAGCCCCAGGCCAAACACCTTCCATACAAATGGCATCTTCAATGTAGTTACCCATCCTAAGTAGTTTCACTGCAGTGCAGTCAGAAAGAAATCGGTGCCAAGCCATAAAGAGATGAGCTAAAACTTGTTCAAAGTGTAGACTTAAGGAATGTCCCTAAGAAAGAGAAAGAGGTAGGCAGCTTACATGCAGTTAGGAATGGTTAACTTGATTGGTCGGACATTAGGTTTACTATGCAGAATGACACCGATAATATAGGTCCAATTCACATACTGACTGAAGTCACCATGAAGGTCCTGTATTATCACCTTTACCCCTCGCCTGAGGAGTGGTGAGCCTCAGGTTAAAGCCAAAACCAATTGCTTCTCTGTCATGAGGGAGAGCCAACAATTATCTGGGACTATTTCAAATTTCATTTCACTTTCAGATTCTAGGCAAATCAAAGGCATGTTTGCTAATGCTGGAGCAATAGAATTGGAGGACGTATGGAATCCCAGAGAAAACAAGAAGCAATATATGGAAATGCTGTTCTGGAGCTCCACTTCAAAGAATACAAGATGTGTTACTCATGAGCTTTATTAGTTTTGCCTTCTGGGATGCCAAGATTGGAAGGATGTAGGAATCACAAAGGCATAACAAAAAATAAAGTTACAAAGATAGCTGCATCACAGTATTGTCCATCATTGCTAGTCACATCATAGAACATACATAGAACATAGAACATTACAGCACAGTACAGGCCCTTCGGCCCTCGATGTTGTGCCGACCTGTCATACCGATCTCAAGCCCATCTAACCTACACTATTCCATGTACGTCCATATGCTTATCCAATGACGACGTAAATGTACCTAAAGTTGGCAAATCTACTACCGTTGCAGGCAAAGCGTTCCATTCCCTTACTACTCTCTGAGTAAAGAAACTACCTCTGACATCTGTCCTATATCTTTCACCCCTCAATTTAAAGCTATGCCCCCTCGTGCTCGCCGTCACCGTCCTAGGAAAAAGGCTCTCCCTATCCATCCTATCTAACCCTCTGATTATTCCACCTATGTGACTATTTGAGTCTCTCGTCATATTTCCTATTCCTTTGAGATTAATTATTTTTAAACTTTGAAGTCATATTCAATAAAACATAGTAGAGGCTGCCAAAACTAAGTTTGCAGTTGACAGAAAAAGAAAACTACTCCCTTCAGACTGAACTGAATTTTGGCTAAGGCCTCACACTCTCACTGTAAAAGCCATTTGTAATCTTTTGGAGGGAGGGGATCAGCAAGTGAAGGAGATACATTTTAAATACTGTATTGCAGATATCAAGTCATTTTTGAATTATTTCAACAAACAGTTTGAATCCAATGAATCCGTATCATGCTTAAAACAATGACACAATGCAGGTAAAGCAAGCGCAGTTATAGTGACTGAAAATATGTCCCACTTTAAGGAGCAGTTGACTGATTTCAGTTGGCAAAAATGCCCTGTTTTGTTGCCTTGTGAAACCTTAACTAAAATGTGAAAGTGAAACAGAAAGCCAATACCAATGATCAATTTGCTTTACACAAGCTGAAAGAGGGATCTGCTGTTTTTTGACTGCTAATCTGAATATGTGAACGTATTCACCACATCCCTTGGAAGTATATGATGCAATCAGCCATCTGTTTCTTTTTGGGTAAGGTGTGAGTTTTTTTTAATATTTAAGGCACAGAACAGCAGTGTTCAGCTCGAGGCAGTAGCAACAATAACAGATGACTCCTGAAGCTGACCTGGATGGCTGCTAGTCTCTGAATCCTTTAACACTATCCTGCTTAGAATTAAGATAATTCAGCCATTACTGACACTTGGAGCAACTCTGGCTTCAAATCGCTTTTGCATTTAAACAAGGCATTGCAGGCTGCTAGTTGAAAGTGTTAAACTGCAGAGGATTTCATTCTTAATTGTTGAAGGTTTCATGATAGACTGTGTAAAGAAAAAAAATATGGTTGGTACAATTTCTTAATTGTAATGCAACTAAATATATTTGTTGAAACTACAATGAAGTTCACCATTTGTTCATTACTGCACTGAAGTGTTATACTTGATTGTTACATTGTTGCAGAACTTGACCCCAAAGCCTTCTGACTCAGATGGGGAGTGTTACCAACATAGCCATGTACTGCTGTGGAAGTTATTTTGACTGCAATGGAGATTGTGACACCAACAATTAGATCCTGCATCAGTGTGGGATTCACCAATGTGTTGATCAAGTTGATTACCCATTCGATTCTGGCAAAAAAAGGGTTCCTCAGAGGAAGGGTTACTCCAGCCGAAACGTTAACCCTGATTTCCCTCCCCGGATATTGCCAGACTTGCCGAGCTTTTCCAGCAATTTAGACTTTTGTCTCTGATTTACAGCATCCACAGTTCTTTCGGTTTTTATTTGGGAAAAGATGCCATTCAGTCCCTTATATTTGATCTGTGATTCAAAAGATCATGGTGGATATGATTATGGCTTCACCTCCACATTCCCATCTACCCCAATACCCATCAAGTCAGTCAAAAAGCTATCTACCTCCGCTTCAAAAATAATTAATGATCCTGTCTCCAATGGTCTCAGGAGATGAGTTCTACAGACTCCCAACACTTTGACAGAAAATACTTCTCCTCATCACTGTCTTAAATGGGAGAACACATTTTAAACCTTGTCCCCATTTTCTAGTCTCTCCCACAAGGAGAAGTATCCTTTTCAGCATTCCCCTTGTCAAGTTCCCTCATGATCTTACATAAAAGTCTTCTCCAATCCTTCCAAACCTTAATGGATACAGGCCCACCTGTCCAACATTTCCTTGTAAAACAATCTTTTTATTCCATGAATCAGGTGAGTGACCCTTCTCTGAGCAGCTTCTAACTACAATTCCCAGAAAAAATAGCATGGTCGTATCTATCGGAATTAAAATCTTGTCCTTCTCCAGTTCTTTGCTGCAGCCTTCTATTGTACACAACCCTGTCCTGCAGGGAAGTGCGGCAGTCAGTGTCAAGCAGTATTTTTGAGGATATGGCAGTCATGATTGAACAGCTGCCAATGTGTATGAGCTGTGAATTGTGGGTGTGAAGCTTGTAATAGTGTTAAGTATGTGAAGGCAAGATAACGCCTATGAATTAAAGGTTACTGACAGATTTTGTTTTATTTATTGTTGTGACATGTACCTAGGTACATTGAAAAGTTTTGTTCTGCATGCAGTACAGGCAGATCATGCAAAAAAAAGTGCATTAGGGTAATAGAATGGAGTGAGGAATGCAATGTTATGGCTGCAGAGAAGTTGCACAAAGAGCGAGATCAACATTAAATTTAAAATTTGACAGGTCTGTTTAGAAATCAAATAACAGTGGAGAAGAAACTGTTCTTGAATCTGTTAGTACATTTGTTCAAGCTATTGTATCCTCTGCTTGATGCAAGAGATTGGAAGAGATTATAATCAGGGTAAGAAGGGCCTTTGATTATGTTGGCTGCCCTTCTGAGGCAGCCAGAAGTATAGATGGAGTCAATGGATGGGAGGTTGGCTTGCATGATCGACTGGGCTATGTTCATAACTCCCCATAGTTCTTACTTTTCTGGGTAGAGCAGTTGCCATACCAAGCCTTTGATGCATCTGGATAGAATGCTTTCTATGGTGCATCTACGAAAATTGGTAAGAGTCTTTATGGACATGTTGAATTTCCTTAGCTTCCTGAGCAAGTAGAAGCATTGTTGTGCTTTCTTGACTGTCTCATCAATGTGGGTAGATCAGGACAGTTTGTTGCTGATTATCACTCCTTGGAACTTGATACTCTCAACATCTCCACCTCAGCTCCATTGAAGTAGACAGGGGCATGCTCTTCATGGTAGCTGAATTGTAAGGGATCAAGGCAGGCTGGGAGGCTAGAACTGATTTGAGCCATGACTAACCTCTCAAAGCACTTCTTAATTATGGAGGTCAGAGCCACTGGGTGGTAGTCATTCAGGCACACTGCATGAGCTTTCTTTGCTATTGGGATGATGGTAGTTTTACTAAAACAGGAACGGACTTTGGATCATAGTAAGGAGAAGCCAAAGATGTCAGTGAATAATCCTGCCAGCTGGTCCACACAGGATCTCAGTGCACGACCGGGGTACTCCATCTGGGCCAATCATTTTTGTGTGTTCACTCTCAAAAAGGCCAATCTGATGTCTGTAGTGGTGACTGAGGTAACAAGTGCATCTGAGGCTGTTGAGGAGGTAACAGTAATATTTACTGTTTGAAATGAATGTAAAATGCATTGAGTGTATTAGGGAGGGATGTATTTTTGGCTGCCATTTGGTTCTGCTTTGTTTTGTGGCCCATTATGTCGTGTAGGCCTTGCTACAAACTATGGGTATCTAAGTGGTTAGTTTGGGTTTCTAGCTTTGTCTGGTAGTGTCTCTCGGCACCTCTAATAGCCTTATAGAGGTTATGTCTGGATTTCCTCTAAAGGCCAGGGTTGTCGAACTTGCACACCACGCACCTGGATTTCAGTAGGCAATGCATTTCCTGGTGCATCCATGGTTTTTGGTTGAGGAACATTTCTTATTAACTTCTTTGGCACACAAGTTTGTACACATTGTAATGAATTTTGTAATGGTAATGGCATATTCATTAATGTTGGCGACTGAATTCTTGAGTATAGCCCAGTCCACTGATTCCAAGCAGTCCCTGCTGCCTCACACCAGCACAGTTCTGCCATCTGTACTGGGTCCTCATGTTTCAATTTCTGCTGGTGAGCTAGGAGGGGAAACTCATTGTGATCTGATTTTCCAAAGTGTGGTGAGGGTATGGGGCAGTAGGCATCTTTGCTGTGTAGCATTAGTCAAGGATGTTTGGCCACCTGGTGGAACTGGAGATGTGTTAATGGTAGTTTGGTAGCATATTCATCAGGTTCACCCGATTGAAGTCACTGACTGTGATAAACAAGGCCTTGCGATACTCTGTCTCAGGGTTCTTGGCAAGTCAGTGAAATAGCTGAAGTGAATTGAGCAGTGGGTGACAGTGCATCTGATCAAGTGTGGCATTAAGGAACTCCAGCAAAACTGGAGCCAATGGGTGTTGGGGACAAACTTTCTGCTGGTTGGAGTCATACCTGGCACAAAGGGAGATGATTGGAGGTCAGTCATCTCATCTGCAGGAGTTCTTCAGTGTAGTACCCTAGACCCAACCACTTTCAGCTTCTTGATCAATAACTTTCCCTCTATCACAAGGTCAGAAGTGGGAATGCTCACCAATGATTGCACAATGTTTAGCAACATGCGCAACTCCTCAAATACTGAAGCAGTCCATATTCAAATGCAATAAGACCCAGACAATATTCAGGCTTGAGTTGACAAGTGGCTAGTAACATTCACACCATATAAACAAAGCCAATGACTATCTCCAATAAAAGACAATCTAACCATCGACCCTTGACACTCAATAGTGTTACCATCACTGAATCCCTTATTATCAACATCCTAGGGGTTATAATTGATCGGAAACTCAACTGAACAAACCATATAAGTACAGTGGCTGCAAGAGTAGGTCAAGGCTAGGAACACATGATGAGTAACTCACCTCCTGACTCGCCAAAGTCAGTGTCCATATCTACAAAGCACAAGTCAGGAGTGTGGCAGAATACTCCCCACATGCTTGGATGGGTGCAGCTCAAACAACACTGAAGAATTTTAACACTATCCAGGACAATACTGTCCATTTGATTGGCATCACATCCACAAGCATCCACTCCCTCCAGCGCAGATGCTCAGTCACAGTAATATGTGCCATCTATAAGAGGCATTGCAGAAATTCACCAAACATCTTTAGACAGGATAAGCACTGAAAAAGAAACTGTGGATGCTGTAAATCAGAAGCAAAAACAGGAATTGCTGGAAAAGCTCAGCCGGTCTGGCAACTTCAGTGGAGAGAAATCAGATTTAACATTTCGGGTTGAGTGACCCTTCCCCAGAAATCATTCCTAACTACAGTACATGGACTGCAGTGGTTCAAGAAGGCAATGAATGCTGGCCCAGACGGTGACACCCATGTCCCACAAGTGAATAACAAAAAAAAAATTCCTACAGCCTGAGGGCCAGACATTGCAAGTGACCTCTGTGTCAGTTAACTTCCATTCCCTTCAATGTGTTTGTCTGGACAGCCTCTTGGCTCCTTACAGAAAGATGACATCTCACCTCTTTCCACCAACAGCTTCATCTGAGAACCTGAGAGCCCTCCCTCAGGCTTACTGCTCCATTGTACATTCCTTCCTTTGTAGAAAATCTCTCCCAGGCACTTCTGGTGCAGATATAATTCACTTTCACATTTATAAAGTACAGGCTGGCCATTACTGCTGGCCTTAGGTGAACTGGGTCTCTGCTGAGCATGCTACCACTCAGCTGGATGTTTATCGATGGTTTGCATGGCACAATAATGGAGTTAGGAAGCCAGCACAAAGATTGCCCATGATTGCCTTGTACCCCAACCTTTAAAATATTTCGCTCATGACAGAAATGTTGAGTGAATATTTTTGAATCATTTTGGCCAAAGTTATTTTTTATATCTGTGAAGTTACATTAAGTCATTTAAAAAAAGCCAAACAGGAACATTAGTCATTCAAGAAGACAGACAGCAATGTGTAGTATGCTAATGCTGTATTGGGTCAATTCCACAGTTTGTATAATGTTGTCTAAATGACTGTATTATTCCTATTTTATTGCTGACAGGAAGAATAGTAATTGAATATTCAAGCTGCTTTAAAACAGGCCAGAAGAAGTGTTGAAATGATAAATGAAGGCCCTTGTGAACATCCACCCACAGTTTCAAGAGTTAATGGTAGCCACTCTTAAGATGAAGTGGAGTGAATTCTAGTAATAAAACATTAAAGCTCCAATAGTAAACGCTTTTAATGAGAGTTATTTCTCACAAACCTAGGGTTAAATTTAAAGCTATGTCAGGGTCACCCGCCCACCTTCTGGAAACTAGGCAGCCATCCTGTTGTGCATGTTTCCAGCATTCCCAATGGAATTAAATGCCTATCAGAAGGTTTACCTTCTCATCATTGAGCTTCTCAAATCTTTAAAAGCAAAGAAACTAGCTCCAAGATGGGCTGGCGGTGTATTTAGAGCAGTGATCATGTTGAGATTGCAGGAGGCCTGCACCTGCAACACTGGAGGTCCCAGAAGAAAAATGAGGGAGACAGGCCAGCTAAGCCCTGCTATCACACAGGTCCTGGTGAAAAGGGTGGGATAATGGAGCTTGAATAAGGGTCAGAGGGACCTCTCAGAAGTGGTGACCCATGTTGCTAATGGCCCTTCCAAAGAGCATAAGGTGACCCCTCCCACCACCGTACTCCATAGGGAGACCGTTGGGTTGACTTCGATCTTCTTCTCTTCTGCCTGAGTTGGGAAGGGACAGAGGAGCAACAGACTCTCCACCATTCTGACCTTCCTGCCCCACGACCTTCCTCATCACCCGCTGCAGAGAGGGGATGGGGGATTGCAGGAAGTGGTAAGGGGAGATGTTAAATTCTGGTCATAATAGCAATGTTTTCCTTAAGTAAAGGTATCATGAAAATTGCAACTGAGATGGGTAAAGGAAAGTGTATTCAGGCTAGCCATGATCAAATCCAAAGTCAGAACAAGCCCGAGGGTAAAATCTCCCATTCCTTTTTTCCGATACTTTTAAATGAATGTCAGATTGTATAACTGGTTCCACATATGCATCATTTATGACTGAGATTTTTCAAATTCTTTCCCCCGGCCAACCATTTTTAGTCAGCACTTTCTCTCCATTAAGCTCACAGCATATCAAATTAACAATACGGGAATACTTTTGATAATGACTGCAGTAAGCAGAACTTCCATGATGAACGTTGTCTCAGTGAGGAGAGACCTACGGCAAAGGTATCTGACACAAACTACGTTCCGTACTAGGAGCAATCACCTCAGTAGCTTCATTGAAGATCAACAGTTTAACTCTCTGCAATTTTCCTATTGATGTGGTAATGAGTCATTAGCATTTTCATTCACTGTGATGTATGTTTTCAGGAATTCAAAAAGAATGATTTACTATCTTTGTGCAGTTTCCATTTTGCATATTAACAACAATTGAATAAATTAATCTTATTTCCTATTTCTAGCCGGTAGTTGTTATTGAAATCCAACTTACTGCAAGGATGTTTCAAAGCAGTTTATTTAAAATACAGCACCGACGTGATGATAGATTCCGAATGTTAATATTTAACGAAATCAAGATAATTTTAACATAGTAATAGAAGCTCCAGTTTTATCTAAAATCCCATGTTTTCTGTGCTCTTCCTCTTTGAATCTGTACAGTGTGGAAGCAGGCAATTCAGCCCATCGAGTCCACACTGACCCTCTGAAGAACATCCTGCCCAGACCCATTCCCCTAACCCTGCATTTCTCATGGCTGATTCATCTAACCTGCACATCCCTGGACACTACGGGTAATTTAGCACAGCCAATCTACCTACCCTACATATCTTTTCATTGTAGGGGGAAACTGGAGCACCCAGAGTAAACTCACGCAAAACACGGGGGAGAATGTGCAAACTGTGCAAAGACTGTCGCCCAAGGGTGGGATCAAACCCAGATCCCTGGCACTGTGAAGCTGCAGTGCTAACCACTGAACCAACTTAGCCTTGGCTTAATCTCTTGTGCCAGAGCATCCCTCCCTGGTCAGGTTTACTCCTGCCACTTCTTTTTGCTTCAATTTTTTAGTTGATCCATCAGGAGGCATCTTCAAAAGGTGCAACAAATGATCCTACTCTGGCAATTATATCCAAGTTTATGTGGTTAAGGCTGGAAAAGGTACATCTTAGGAAGCCATGAGCAGACTAGTAAACAAGCTTGGGTTGACTAATTGAGTGCTCTATTGGTTTTATCAGCCTGCAAATAGCATACCAACAATGGGTTGTTGGAGCGTGTGAAAAGGCAAGCCCGATTTTCTTCAGGACAATGTTAAAAATATTACATAAAATGCGTTTATTCGATTATTCATAAATTTTCTCCTCCACCTTGTTTTTAAAGGCATTTATTTAGTCAGAGCTTATGAGTCCCAGATGAATCCAAATATATTCAAGGGTAAGTTTCCTGCTACATTTCTGAAGTTGACTCAGAACGACCTGAAGAAATCCACAAACATGTCACTTGTTTCTCTTGACAGCGAGCTTGTCATGGTAACTATTGGTAGGTTACTGCAATCAAATCATGTGACCTGAGCAAAAAAGGAAGCAAGGCATGTACCTCGCATCAAAAGCTGCATTTATGTTGGCTGTTCAATGTAGACAAAAGTCCCAAGGTACATAATAGAGATATACTCAGAAATTAATGGACATTAAAGAAGGTGAAATAGGTAGAAGTAGGGATGGAATAGAGGGACTAGGACGATCACAATTTCAATGGCAGATGTTTTGAATGAATACTGATGCTAGCAAGGTTTAAGCTATCTCAATCTTAACTGTGCATTGGACTATTCCCATTGACTTCAGCCTGCATTGTTGTCCCAGCATGGATTCTATTTAATATGAGTTCTTTTGGTCAGTGGGTGTCTGTACTACACTCTTTCTGCTGCTGTATCTAGCTAGAATGCTCTTCCTCTGAATCTGCTGCATCACAATCTTTTCCTTATCTAAGGGTAATGTTCTCCATTCGCAGCAAGTCCTATAAACCCTTAATTAATATTCTCATGTAATTTTGCTGATTGTTAGTCTCTAGTACAATGTTTCTAACTTATCTTCTTTGAGTCCTAATCACACGTCTCCTTTGATGCCAGAATAGTATGATCATTAACATATTCATTTCGCATGATACAACTCAGGGCCCTTTTAGAGAGGCTCTTCATGACGGACAGAATTTTAGGGAAAGCAGTTGAGAGTATGGAACTACATAATTGAAAGGTAGTGGTAAGGCAGCAGAAGTTACAAAGAAAATGAATGGTGATATCGTCAAGGGATTTAGTCATAAAGATGCAAATTTTGAATTGAAAGCTCTAAGGAGTTGGAAAGAATGTCGGTCAGTAATGATGTGATAGATTATTGATATCATGAAGAAGGGTCACTGGACTCAAAACATTAACTCTGCTCTCTCTCCACAGATGCTACCAGCCCTGCTGAGTTTCTTCAGCAATTTCTGATCTTGTTTCAGATGATCACCATTCAAAGTTTATTGTTTTATTTTTTATGATGTGATAGATGTATGAGACTTCTTTCATTTAAGGACAGATAGTGTCACTGTGGAGCTAAGGTTGAGTGGATCTGAGGATGGGGAGTAGTTGCAACAGACTGGCCAGCAAAGCAATCAAACTTTTAAGAGAAGGAGATGAATGAGGATAACAGCAGCAAATGGGCTGAAGAGGGCACAGAAGTGGATGATATTACAGGGAAAAGATAGCCAGTTTTATGATGGAATGCCAAGACTCTATCGTATGAATTATTAATAATTTAGAAGTGAAATAATTAACTTTGATTTTAATGCATCACAAGGCCATAAAATTAGCATCTAACCTTGAAATGTTCAACTTATTGAATTTTCGTGGATTAGCATGCGCCTGCTTTCTGCACACCTTTGGGGAAAGTAAACTGGTGTGTTGTGATTCACTGACTGTCCTCCACATGAATAGCCTTGAAATGAGATATGTGAAGGTTAATTTACCCATAATTAATTACAACAATGGAGATTAATAATCAAATTAGAAGAGATGCATTTGCCATGTTGATGTCTTCAGTAAGGCTGCGTGCTGGTATCATTTAAATTCAGGGCCCAAGTTCATAAATTTGAACAGCTTGTGCACATACCCAACAGCTTATTAAAGTGAAATATCCAGGCACAGAGAGCGATCTACTCAAACTTATCAGATTGAGAGAGGGTTTGACGGGAAACATATCGAAAGAATGTTTCCCCTCTTAAGAGGATCTAGAACTAGGGCCACAGTTTCAAAATAAGAAGAATTTCATTTCTCATTGGGCTGTTAATGCAGAAAGTTAGAATTTACTTCCCTGGGCAACAATGCTGGCTGAGCCATTAAATATATTCAAGATGTGGGAGGCCAGAGAGGAAATAACTGGGGCCTTAACAGAGATAGTAGGAACTGCAGGTGCTGGAGAATCTGAGATAACTATGTGTAGAGCTGGATGAACACAGTAAGCCAAGCAGCATCATAGGAGCTAGAAAGCTGACGTTTCGGGCCTAGACCCTTCTTCAGAAATGGGGGAGTGGAAGGGGCTTCTGAAATAAATAAGGAGAGGGGGGGAGGTGGAAAGAAGATGGGTAGAGGAGAAGATAGTTGGAGAGGAGACAGACCAGTCAAAGAGGCGGGGATGGTGCAGTGGGAGAGAGATCCGCTGAGGTTTTTTCAGAGTGAGGAGGGTAACTTCTTCAGGTAGGCATCCTTAGAAGAGGCTTCGCAGTGGGGTTAAAATTGTTAGCCTCCTCCCTCAGAAAAAACCTCAGCGGATCTCTCTCCCACTGCACCATTCCCACTTCTTTGACCGATCTATCTCCTCTCCACCTATCTTCTCCTATCCATCTTCTATCCACCTCCCCCTCTCTCCCTAATTTTTTTTCAGAACCCCTTCCCTCCCCCATTTCTGAAGAAGGGTCTAGGCCTGAAACGTCAGCTTTCCTGCTCCTGTGATGCTGCTTGGCTCGCTGTCTTCATCCAGCTCTACACCTTGTTATCTCGGGGCCGTAACAGATATCTTTACATCTTCTTTAGCCTCAGATGAAGTTCCAGAGGACTGGAGAATAGCCGATGTTGTTCATTTCTTTAGAACAGATATAATCCACATCATTACAGGGTGGTGACTCTGATGTCAGTTATGGAGAAGCTGTTGGAAAATGTATTGGGAGATGGTGATAATGGGAACTGCAGATGCTGGAGAATCCCAGATAACAAAGTGTGGAGTTGGATGAACACAGCAGGCCAAGCAGCATCTCATGAGCACAAAAGCTGACGTTTCAGGCCTCGACTCCTCGCTGATGAAGGGTCTAGGCCCGAAACATCAGCTTTTGTGCTCCTGAGATGCTGCTTGGCCTGCTGTGTTCATCCAGCTCCACACTTTGGTATATTGAGAGATAGGATTAATTCACATTTGGAAGTAAATGGACTTGTTAGTGTTAGGCAGCATGGGTTTGTGCAGCGAAGGTCATGTTTTACCAACTTGATTGAGTTTTTTGAGGTGGTGACAGACTGATTGATGAGAGAAGGACAATGGATGATGTCCAAATATATTTTATTAGGGCATTTAATTAGGTACCTCATGGCAGGCTTGTAGAAAAGGTAGAGTTTCATGAGATCCGGGATGGGCTGGCTAAATGGATATAGAACCGGCATGGTCTTAGAGGACAGAGAGTAGCAGTGGAAGGGTTTTTTGTTCAGAATGGCGATCAGTAACGAGTGGTTTTCGGCAGGTATCAGTGCTGGGTCCTTTGTTGTTTGTAATATATATAAATTATCTGTGGAAAATGTAGGTGGTCTGATTAGAAAGTTTGCAGATGATAAGAAAATTGGCGGAGTTGCAGACAATGAGGTGGATTATCAGAGGATATAGTGGGATATACATAAATTTCAGATTTGGGCAGAGAAATGGCAGATGGAATTTAATTCAGACAAATGCGAGGTGATGCATTTTGGAAGATCAAATTCAGGTGTGAATTGTACAACAAACAGTAGAACCCTTCGGAGCATTGGCATAGAGAGAGATCTAGAGATACATGTCCACAGATTTCTGAAACTGGCAGCACTGTTGGATAAGGTGGGCAAAAGGCAGCCATCACACTCGGCCAGGGCATAAAATATTAAAGTTGGCAAGTTAAGTTCCAGTTGTATAAAACTTTAGTCAGGCCCTATTGGAGTATTCTGCTCAGTTCTGGCCACTGCACTATCATAATGATGTGGTTGTTCTGGAGAGGGTGCAGAGAAGATTTACCAGGATGCTGCCTTCTCTGGAGGGTTTTAGTCATGAAAAGAAATTGAATAAACTTGGAAAAACTCAGTAGGTCTGGCAGCTCTGTGAAGAAAGAATCAGTGTTAATGTATTGGGTCTGGTAACCCTTCCACAGAATGTTGACTCTGATTTTTTTCTTCACAGATGCTGCCAGGCCTGCTGAGCTTTTCCGGCAACTTCTGTTTTTGTTCCTGAAGAAACTTGAATTGCTTTCACTGGAAAAACGGAAGCTGAGGGGGTGTGGGGGGGGGGGGGGGGCGATCTGATAGAGGTCTGCAAAATTATGACAGGGATGGATGGGGTGGATAGCCAAAGGCTTTTTCCCAGGGTGGAAAGGCCAACTACAACAGGCCACAAGTTCAAGGTGAGAGGGGGAAAATTTAAGGGAGAAGCGCAGGGAGAATCTTTTCACACAGAGGATGGTGGGTGCCTGGAACGCACTGCCAGTGGAGGTGGTGGAAGCAGGCACATTAGCAATGTTGAAGGCCTGTCTTGATAGACACATGAACGGGAAGCAAACGGAAGGATAGAAACTGTGTTAAAACCGATGTCCGCTTCAAGCCCACCAATTCCCACAGCTACCTAGAATACACCTCCTCCCACCCACCCCCCTGCAAAAATTCCATCCCCTATTCCCAATTCCTTTGCCTCCGCCGCATCTGCTCCCAGGATGAGGCATTCCACTCCTGCACATCCCAGATGTCCGCGTTCTTCAAGGACCGCAACCTCCCCCTCGCAGTGGTCAAGAATGGCCTTGTCCTTGTCTCCCGCATTTCCCACAACACATCCCTCACACCCTGCCCCCGCAATAACTGCACTAAGAGAATCCCCCTTGTCATCACATACCACCCCACCAACCTCCAGATACAGCGCATCATCCTCCGACACTTCCGCCATCTACAATCCGACTCCACCACCCAAGACATTTTTCCATCCCCACCCTTGTCTGCCTTCCAGAGAGACCACTCTCTCAGTGACTCCCTTGTCCGCTCCAGACTCCCCTCCAACCCCACCACACCCGGCACCTTCCCCTACAACCACAGGAAGTGCTACACTTGCCCCCACACCTCCCCCCTCACCCCCATCCCAGGCCCCAAGATGACTTTCTATATTAAGCAGATGTTCACCTGCATATCTGCCAATGTAGTATACTGTATCCACGGTACCCGGTGTGGCTTTCTCTACATTGGGGAAACCAAGCAGAGGCTTGGGGACCGCTTTGCAGAACACCTCCACTCGGTTCGCAATAAACAACTGCACCTCCCAGTCGCGAACCATTTTAACTCCCCCTCCCATTCCTTAGACGGCATGTCCATCATGGGCCTCCTGCAGTGCCAAAATGATGCCACACAAAGGTTCCAGGAATAGCAACTCATATTCCGCTTGGGAACCCTGCAGCCCAATGGTATCAATGTGGACTTCACAAGCTTCAAAATCTCCCCTTCCCCCACTGCATCCCAAAACCAGCCCAGCTCATCCCCGCCTCCCTAACCTGTTCTTCCTCTCACCTATCCCCTCCTCCCACCTCATGCCGTACCTCCATTCCCCACCTAAAAAACTCATCCACCTCGTTGACCTGTCCATCCTCCCTGGAAAGACCTATCCCCTCACTACCTCCCCACCTACACTCTCCTCTCCACCTATCTTCTCCTCTATCCATCTTCGGTCCACCTTCCCCTCTCTCCCTATTTATTTCAGAACTCTCTCCCTATCCCTCTCTGATAAAGCATCTAGGCCCAAAAAGTCAGCTTTTGTGCTCCTGAGATGCTGCTCGGCCTGCTGTGTTCATCTAGCTACACACTTTGTTATCTATAGGCAATAAGTAACGGGTCTAAATAAGGATCAAGAATTCATGGAGGCTTGGTGGGTCGAAGGGCCTGTTCCTGTGCTGTATTGTTCTTTGATCTTTGATCTTTGTGAAGTAAATTTTCTGTGACAGAAAAGAAAACAAGATTATAAGTAATTTCAGTCAATTTTTAAAGTTGTTGCCATTTAGAATTAAAATTAATGTTTTAATAGTGTTACATAGTCTGAAATGGTCTGAAAGAATGCCTGTGGCATGATGGTCAAAGGGAACAGGCGATAGATATTTTAGAGTTTAAATGGATGTGAATTTGTTGTACAAATATAGTGAGCTAGTGAGCAGTGGGGTGAGAGTTTTATGGACTGTGATTAAATGAAATAAAGATCTCATTAAAATGTAGACTCAGATTCTGTTAAAGGAGTTATCATTCCACCTATAACAAATACATCTAAGTAATGTCTTTCATAACCTCAGGAAATGCAGGCAAGGGAAAAGAGAAGAATACAAGAAAGTTAATTTGCCAAACGTACATGAGCGATACACCAAAAGAACTCTTATGCTCTTCTTCAGACCTTGTATATCCACCTGAGGCTGCACACAGGGACTCAGTTTAATGCCTTATCTAAAAGACATTATCTCTTAAAGTGCACCAATCTTTTATATAAATTGCCAATCAGTGCCAATTATATCGTTTGTGAAATAACTCCACAGAGGCAGGTATTCTTTCACCAAGTTACTCTTTATTTACACATGGAAAGTAATGGGCACTGGTCCGGCTTCCTTAGATCCAGCTCTCAGAGTGAACAGATCATCTTACACTCCTGTTCTTATCCATCAGCCAAGGCTCCCAGATTGGGCCAGATTAACAGCCGGAATCAGGAAACTCACATTCTATGAGGTCCACCTGGCTGACCACATCACCATGACTACATCCTTCCCCCTCCCCTTGCTATTCTTTTGTCTTTAATGTATTTGTCGAATCCCATTGGATTCTTTTTAACGCTAAGGGAGCCCCAGTCAATATGGGGGGAGTTAAAATAAACCACCACAACAGCCCTGTAATTTTGCATCATTCTTGAATCTGACTACATATCTCTTCTTCTATCTCCCTGTGGTAACTATGGGGGGCCTGAAGTACAATCCTAGTATTGTGATTGCATCCTTCCTGTTCCTGAGCTGTGCCCGTAATGCCTTGCTGTAAGATCCCTCCAGGGTGCTCTCCCTCAACACAGCTGTAATATGCCCCCTAACCAGAAATGCAACTCCGCTACCTCTTTGCTTTCTCCTCTGTCTCATATAAAATATCGATATCCTGGAACATTAAGCTGCCAGTGCTGTCCCTCTTTCAATCATGTTTCTCTGAAAGTGGAATATCATAATTGCATGCATTAACCCAGGCTCCAAGTACATCCACCTTACCTGCTATACTTCTTGCACTGAAGCAAATACAGTCCAGGTTCTGCTGAGTTCATCAACCTTTCCCCGACTACTCTTCCTCTTAGCTTTATTTGCTTTAGTCTCAAGCTCTTCCTCAGTCTCTTTACTACTGACCTGCTGCTCAGGTTCCCACCCCCTGCCACACTAGTTTAAACCCTCCATAGTTACACTATAGAATCTCCCTGCCAGGATATTTGTGCTCCTCTAGTTTAGGAGCAACCTGTCCTTCTTGTACAGGTCCCAGCTACCCTGGAAGAGATCCCAATGAACAACATATCTGACGTTTTTCCCCTACATCAGCTTTTTTAGTCACATATTCAATTATATTGTGTCTCTGTTCTGAGCCTCAGTAGCACATGGCATGGGGATTAATCCTGAGATTACTATTCTAGAGGTCCTGCTTTTTTAGTTCACCACATAACTTTCTGAATTGTCATTGCAGGACCTTGTCACTCCTCCTACCTGTGTCATTTGTGTCAATATGGACAATGACTTCTGTCTGTTTACTGTCCTGTTTCAGGATGCCCTGTACCAACTCAGACGCATCCAAGACCCTGGCACCAGGGAGGCTATATCCCATCCTGGAGTCCCTCTCACAGCCACAGAAGTGCCGGTCTATGTCCCTGACTATTGAATCTGCAATTACGATTGCTCTACAATGCATTGTCCCTCCCCTCTGTAGAGCAGGGCCAGCCATGATGCTGCTGCTGTCACCTGATGCGCCATCCCACTCATCCATATCCAAAATAGCATTGTTGTTTGACAGAGGGACAGCTGTAGGGGATTGCTGCACAGACTGACTGCCCCAACTGGTGGTCACCCATTTATCTTCCTGTACCTAGGGTGTGATCAACTTGTGTACGTGAAATTGCCAAGTAGTTTACCAAAGTATGCCAGAGTGAGGTTTAACAGCAAAAAAATTTAAATAAAATGAATTGCACAAATCATCAACAAACACCCACTGTTAAACTTGAAACCAGGGTAGAACACTGCAGAAAACTCTGGATACACATTTGTTATTGCGAAATATCTTGTATATACTGTACGGTACATAATTCCTATAAAAAGATTCTTATGAAAAGAATGACCCAGAAATTCAATGAAGCCATCGCTGTTTTACAAACACACATTTGTCAAAAATTATTTTTGTAATATATGAGGACTTTCTGATTCAATGGATCCAATGTTATCTTGTACCACTTCCTTTTATTTGAGTACAAGGGACGTTTATTTACCTACAGTTATTTTAGGGAAAGAAAGTAGGGATTTAATAACTAAATAGTTGGTATTCATCACAAAATATATAGTTAGTAATGATGTGCTATGTCAAATACCATCTCCTGTTCATTTGTTTTAAATATTACCCATAGAATTCTAGGTGCAGGTTAATCATTGGCAGTTCCTCCTTTCACATAGTAATATACTGAAAGCAGGCTCCCGCATAGTAACCTTGGCCAGTGCAGGAATTTAACCCAAACTGTTGGCGTCATTCTGCATCGTAGACCAGCCATCTAGCTAACTCATCCCCCCTTCATTGTGTACAGACAAATGCTAAAAGAATCCAAAGAAAGTAGTGAAAGTTCTCATCAGGTCTGGCAGCATCTATGGAAGGAGAGACAGAGTTAATATTACATAACAATATTATATCTCATTATTTCTATATTGAACTCAAAAAGCTAACTTGGCACTTTCTATTTTGGTTTCAGACCTCTAGAGTTTGCAGTATTTTGATTCTTTTGTAAATATCCAACTTGATTGAAATTTACTTTTAGTATGAAATCTAAGTGAAAGGCTCAGAACCAGCACAGCACATCACTGAGGCTTAAAATGGATGAGGAATAAAAGGTAGCAGATCCTGGGCCTCAATGAAGATGTGTTAAGACTTCAAACATAAATCTGAGCAAGGTAAAACCTTCAAGATTTGAGATTCCAGAAAGTAATTAGTTACTCTAGAAATCTAAGCAATAAATCTTGATTTTAACATTATGGTATTGAGAAGAGATCAAGTATTGGATGGGACATTTGGAGCTGGAGTGAGAAACATGTCAAAAGAAGCAACGCCCAAAGTTCCCTCTAAGCAGCACTGGATGACTGAACATCAACTTGAAAATTCATAGCGAGTGCGCACACAAGTTGGGTCCTTTAAGTTAAGTCACCCACAAAATATATTCATAGGGACCATGCATTTAAACAAATTGCCTGCACGTTACGACAAAAATTCAAGGGCGGATTGGAATTAACCTACACAAAATAGCAAATTAGAAAGAAGGAAAGAACTTATGTTCATGCAGTTCTGTTCAGAACTCAAGACATCCCAAAGCAGATTATAATCAATGAGATTCTTGATCAAACTCAGGCAACAGTTGAACAGAGTAAAATATGCTCAAATAGCAATGAGATAAGTGGCCAGTTAATCTACTTTATATTGGAATTTGAGAATGGAATTCATTGTGAGGGTGGGGGGTTTGTATCAGAGTGGGTGTGATGGTCTGGTATTATTATTACTGCATAATTAATCCAGAGATCCAGGTAATGTTTTGAAGTCCTGGGTTCAAATCCTACCATGTTAGATGATGGTATTTGAATCCAATAAAAATATAAATCTGGAGTTGGAGTTAGGGTTTGCTAATGCGCTTTAAGGAAAAGAAACTGCCATCCTTACCTGGTGTGGCCTGCATGTGACTCCAGACCTACAGCAATGATTCTCAACTATTCTCTGGGCAATTTGGAATGTGCAATAAATGCTGGCTAGAAAATAATGCCCACATCCTCTGAATGAATAAATAAAAACTACTGGCTGAGGGCTAAACCTTCACTAGGAGAGCTCTTGTTTAGGCAGTGCTGCCAAATCCTTTTGGTCTAGTTGAGTTGGGTCAAGTTCATCATATCTGAGCCCATATCTCTGATGATGCCGCAGGATGGAAAGGGTCAGGAATCTAACTTCAGGCACAGCAGATAAGACAAAGTGAAGGAAGGTCAGTCTGTAGAGGACTGAGAGTGTTGTACTTAAATTCGCACATGATACAAGCAATGTAAATGAACTTTTACCACAGATAGAAATTAGTGGATAAGATGATGTGGGGTATCACAAAGATATGGCTGCCAGGGTGTCTGGGCTGGGAACTAAATTTCCAAGGATATGTGTTCTATTGAAAGGAAGGCAGATGGGCAGATGGGGTTGGCTTGCCCTGTTTGTAGGAAAGGAAGTTAAATCAAGAGCAAAAAGTGATATAGAGTCAGAAGGCGTAGACAGAATTTAAGAACTGTAAAGGGAAAAAAAATCCCTGATGGGAATTGCATACAGGCCTCCTAGCAGTGGTCAGGATGTAGAGAACAAAATAAATCAGGAGACAGAAAAGACATGTAACAAAGGCAGTACAATAACCATGGTGGACTTCAATATGCAGGTGGTCTGAAAAAAATCAGGTTGGTAGTGGATCTCAAGAAAACAAATTCATGGAATGTCTAAGATATTTTCTGGAGCAGTTTGTGGTAGAGCCCACTAAGGAACAGGCAATTCGGGATTTGGTGATGTGTTATGAGGCAGGCTGGGGAGCTCACAGAGAAAGAACTCCAAGGGACAGTGACCATAATATGATAGAATTCACACTGCAGTTTGAGAAGGAGAAGCTGGAATCAGATGTAACAGTATTACAACTGAGTAAAGGTAACTGCAAAGACATGAGAGAGGAGCTGGCAAGAGTTGATTGGAAGGCGAGCCTAGCAGTGAGACAATGGAGCAGCAGTGGCAGGAGTTTTGGGGGATAATTCAGGAGGAACAGCAGAAAGTCATCTCAAGGGAGAAGAAACATACTAGGGGGAGGATGAGGTAACCACAGATGATAAGGGAAGTCAGGAACAGCACAAAATCAAAAGAAAAACCACACAATGTGGTGAAGATTTGTGGGAAGCCAGAGGATAACTCAAAAAGCAATAAGGGGCGAGAAGGTGGAATATAGGGGTAAGTTAGCTAGTAATATAAAAGGAGAATACAAGAAATTTTTCGGTAAGAGAAAGGCAAGAGTGGAAATTGGACCACTGGAAAATGAGGCTGGAGAGGTAGTAATGGGGAACAAAGAGCTTGCAGAGGAACTGAATAGGGACTTTGCATCAGTTTTCATAAAGGAAGGCACCAGCAGTATACCAGAACTTCAAGAGAGCCAGGGAGCAGAGGTGAATGTAGTGGCCATCACTCAGAAAAACGTGCTGGGAAGCTGAAAGGTCCAAAGGTGGATAAGTCCCTTGGATCAGGTGGTCTGCACCTCAGATTTCTGAAGGAAATAGCAGAGGAGATTGTGGAGGTTTTGGTGGTGATCTTTCAGGAATCATTAGAGCCAAGGATGGTCCCAGGAGGACTTGAAAATGGTTAAAATATCACACCCCTGTTTAAGAAGGGAGAGAGGCAGAAGACAGGAAACTGAAAACTAGTTAGCCTGATCTTGATCATTGGTCATATTTTAGAGTATATTCTTAAGGATGAGATTGAAGAATACTTGGAAGTTTATGGTCAGCATAGCTTCATCAAAGAGAGGGCATGCCTGACAATTACCTTGTACACCTCGATCAGGTCACCTCTCTTCCTCCTTCTCTCCAGAGAGAAAAGTCTGAGCTCAGTCAACCTCTCCTTGTAAGACAAGCGCTCCAGTCCAGGCAGCATCCTGGTAAACCTCCTTTGCACCTTCTCCAAAGCCTTCTCATCTTTGCTACAATAGGGCGACCAGAACTGGACACAATATTCCAAGTGTGGTCTCACCAGGGTTTTGTAGAACTGCAGCATAACCTCACGGCTCTTAAACTCGATCCCCCCATTAATGAAAGCCAAAACACCATATGCTTTCTTAACAACCTTATCCAACTGGGTGGCAACTTTGAGGGAGCTATGCACTTGAACACCAAGATCCCGCTGTTCCTCCACACTGCCGAGAATCCTGCCGTTAATCCTATATTTAGCATTTAAGTTCGACCTTCTAAAATGCATCACTTCGCATTTATCCAGGTTGAACTCCATCTGCCATTTCTCAGCCCAGATCTGCATTCTGTCAATGTCTCCCTGAAGCCTGCAATAGCCCTCGATACTATCAACGGCACCTCCAACCTTTGTGTCATCAGCAAATATACTAACCCACCCCTCAACGTCCTCATCCAAGTCATTTATAAAACTACAAAGAGCAGAGGCCCAAGAACAGAGCCCTCAGGACACCACTCAGCACTGACCTCCAGGCAGAATACTCGCCGTCTACAACCACTCTCTGCCTCCTGACAGCCAACCAATTCTGAATCCAGACAGCTAAATCACCCTGTATCCCATACCTCCTGACTTTATGAATGAGCCTGCCGTGGGGAACTTTATCAATACAAGACCAGAGATGTGCTACTGAGGTTGTATAAGACTCTGATCAGATCGCATTTAGAATATTGTGGGCAGTTTTGGGCTCAGTTTCCAAGGAAGAACGTGCTGGTCTTGGAGGTGGTCCTGATGTGGTTTACAAGAATGATCCTGGGAATGAAGGGCTTGTCATATGAGGAGCAGTTGAGAACTCTGTGTCTGTACTCGATGAGGTTTAGAAGGATGAGAGGAGATCTCATTGAAACTTACATATTAGTGAGAGGCCTGGATACAGTGAGCATGGAGAAGCTGTTTCCACTAGAAGGTGAGACTAGGACCCCAGATTACTACCTCAGAGTGAAGGGTTGATCCTTCAGAGCTGAGATGAAGAGGAATTTCTTCAGACTGGGGGTAGTTAATCTGTGGAACTCATTGCCGCAGAGGGCTGTGAAGGCCAAGTCATGAGTTTATTTAAGATAAAGATAGATAATTTCTTGATTGTTAAGGGGATTGAGAGTTACGGGCAGAAGGCAGGAGAATGGAATTGAGAAACTTATCAACCGTGATCAAAAAATGGAGAATCCTCGTTGGGCCACATGGCCTATTTCTGCTCCTAGATCTTATGGTCTCAGTACAAGAATAAGGTGTCAGCCCAGGTTCTTTTCATAAGCCTTGTTGTTGAGCTTGAGCCAATAATGTCTGTCACAGGTAAGAGAACTACTGCTGCAGCAGGTTGACACTTCTACATCAGGAAAATAACAAGATTGTGCTGGAGAAAGGAAATTATTATAATGAATGGTGAGTTTGAAGCCACATTTTTTTTCTGAATTCCAATTAGGTAAAAATGGTTCTGCCTTTGTTTTATTATTTTTAGACAGGTAAAGGAATGACTATGCTACTGATGAATTAACTCACATTTAACCAGTAATTCTCAGGCAAAGACTACTCTTCACAAACTTTAGCATCTATTAGATGAATTAATCTTGCTCTGACATAACCCTATCCATCTATTGGAATGGAACAGCTGAGTGGTTAATATCATAGAGAGCCTAGCATTATTAGGGTCACTGACTTAGGTCACGAAACAAAGATCATATTCAAATCAGGGTGTCTGGTTTTATTGGGATCCTGTTGGTATTTTAAGTGTAAAGCCTCAAGAAAACCTGACAGATCAACCTGATAAGCTACTCACATGATTATGAGCACAATGTAAAGGGACCCTCACATGCAGTCATTTTGTTCTCTGTTTCTTTTTCCGGCTGGCCTGTACGCACCCCAAATGATCTCATAATTTTTTGCTTCTTCATGTTGAATGGAGAGAAAGAGCAATATCAATATCTGGGCCTGCATTCGTAGTTTCAGTGAGTTTGTTGCTGCCTTATTCAGTTGATGGGGTCAGTAGGTTTAGAATCACTTTGGGCAAATCAAGAGAGGAATATTAGAAGTGTGTGCTTTACTAAATAGTTTGGTATTGATCAGCAGCCACAGACAGCAAGGTGTAGTAAGAGCTGTCTGTAGCTAGTACCTGGTTCTGATACTTCTTGTGATACTAGCCTACAGGACTCACTGTTTTAGATTAGATTAGATTCCCTACAGTGTGGAAACAGGTCCTTCGGCCCAACAAGTCCACACCGCCTGTAACTGTTATTAAGTGATAGATGATTAACCGCGAATAAGGTTTTGACTGAAGAAGTTTAACAAGATGCAGTTAATTACACAATAATAAGATTCCAAGTTACCTTACCTTAAGACTGATTAACTGCATTAACATCAGGTAAGAGACATTGTTTTCTCCTGATAGTAACTAGGTTCATGCTTCATTGTTGTAGACTCTAGAACGGATTGACACCTAACAGCAAATCAAAACAACTGGGGCTGATTGGCTCCTCCCACAGACAGTTATTTACATGTAAGCGATGGAGTTATTCACAAACTATTCATGGCCCTTCTTGTCAAAGTCCTCCATGTCCTGATGTATCAAGGACTGTGCTAAATTGTCATTTGAATGTGGCACAAATGCTTGCTGCTCACATGAATCAGGACTAGTTCTGTTTTTGCTGTTCCCTACACAGGTTCATTAGAATCGTGAATCAGCAGATTCAACCACAGCTATGTTTATCATCGCTGTGGCTGCAGTGTTATGAAGGCACAGAGAAATCTAGGAAGAGCAAAGTGGATGCTGAACAGCTTCCAGTAAAAGAAATTGCAGCCAATTTCCCCTCAGGAGACATCAGAGCTTATTATCCTCAATGCCATTTCCTCCAGATGAACGAAGTGCAGTGTCATGTTGCATTGAGAGGGGTATATCATAGAATGGGTGAGTTCATCAATAGAAAAGAGCTCAATATCATCAATGTACAGGTCATCTGTGCTCATCAGTACCACATCTCAGACTGTGCTAGGTACCTTGGAAGCTGCCATGATGCCTATCTCCTTGAGAACTCTTATGCTCCTGTTTCATTTCAAGGGCTGGATATCTAAAAAGAATGGTTACCAGGAGACTAGGGCCACTCTCTGCAACCACAAAGGATGATTCATCACACAATCCCCTGACTGAGGCTGAGCTTAAATACAATGAACCCATTCCTCCATCAGGACTGATATGGAGTAGATGTTCATCTCCTGAAGATGAGATTCCAATGTTTGGAGCAGTCTAGACAATACAGTACAGACAGCATGTGCCACATAATCCTCATATGTAGTGTTCTGCACAAATGGTACAGGCAGAGAAGGGATCTGATGAAAATGCAGATGTTGAGGTGGAAGACAAAAATATTGCCATCAGCATAGCTTGAGTGGTAAAGCATCAGGTACCACAAGCTAGACTGGACTTATTTGACACCTGATTGCAATAGATGTGAGATGAGTGAAGTGATCATTCATTGACTGTAAATTTGTTCTTCCTCAAGAAGCAAGCAATCCCTATTTATTCCCAGATGTAAATGCAGCATTTTTTTTGATTTGCCTTTTTCTTCACTCTTCCTCTTGTTCAATAAAAGTTAATGTTTCTGACTGAAGGTTTTCCCACCTTGAATGACGAGAAGATACTGTGCTCTACCAGGCATTAAAGAAAGAGTGATACTTATTTTGATAGGTTTCTAACATGGCTTGGCTGGAGAGCTTACGTAGGTAGATTCTTGAGACTGCAGTCCATCAGAAAGATAATGATGTAAAATAACAATCTATTTACATTAGCTTCCATTTCTGATGTACAGCCACTTGTGTGATTTTTGTGTCGTCAGTATCTGTTCTTTATCATTTCCCTCCCAACACATGTACTGTGAAGGGCTACTTCTGACTGGCAGCAATTGACCTGGTGCACAGTTGGGTTTTAAATATGGTGGTGGGGGATGGAGATCCCAGAAGGTCCCGGCAGTGGTGAATACATCTACCGTTAGTGAACGCACGATTACACGCATGCATTGCTATAGAGGAATGAGTATACGTAGATTGTAGAACCCCTACAGTGTGGAAGCAGGCTCTTTGGCTCAACAAGTCCACACCGACCCTCAGAGCATCCCACGCAGACCTATCGCCCTATAACCCACCTAATCTACACATCCCAAATACCACAGTCAATTTAGCATGGCCAATCCAGCTAGCCTGCACATCTTTGGACTGTGGGAAGAAACCCATGCAGACATGGGGAGAACGTGTAAACTCCCCATGGAGTCACCTGAGGGTGGATTGAACCTGTGTCCCTGGCACTATGATGCATTAGTGCTAGCCGCTGAGCCACTATGCTGAGATGAACAGCAGAGAATTAGATGGGATACCTCACTGGAGCCCACAGAGATGGAACCTCCATGAAAATGCCTGAAATTGGCACTGAGTTGATTTCTAGTAAATTTCGGCCCACAATTTGTCAGAATTCAGTTCTGTCAATGTTAATAGAAAGAACGAAGAAATTCACGACCCAAGCAAACTCATTTAGTGATGCAATGAATCAAACATTTTTACATTAATTTCAATATAAACTGTGCATTTTTCATACAATAAAATCCACACCTATACATTGTCACGGGTCTGGATTTGTTCATTTTAAATGAGGGGAACTCCCATAAAAATTCTACTTTGTGAAACACAGGCAGTTCAAAAATAAACCAGACAGTTCAGTACTTGCTCCATCCATAAGCAACCAGTACTACAGTAACCATGACAATCCCTTTCCATGGCTACACTTTAGTAATCTAGAGAAGCAGCACATGATGTCATTGGTCACCGCCTCACAAAGAAATTGTGCCAGTGACATATATAAAATAGAAACAAATTAATTTTGCCACCAAACTTATTGAATAATTATATGGTAAATTATGATAGTACAGTACCATAATGACCCATAGCACAACTATTTTGTGGTTCTTAGAGGTGAAACATTCAGCATCTTAAAAAACCACATTTGTTTCACAGTAATGAAATACAGAAATGGCATCTCTTATTTGAAGATGTTTACTAACTTGTGTTCTGCAAAATATCATTAAAATGTGTTTTACAGTTCAACAGAATTGCTGTCTTGGGGGCAGCTCTCAATACAAAATTTATCAGATTTTTTCAAATACATCAAAATGCATTAAACCTGTAATATGAGAACAGAGTATTTGGCAAATTGGTCAGCATCAGCATTTGCCACCTCTAGAAGCAAGTAATCTTGATCTACCCGAAACCTTCTTCCTATTTGCATATTCCTTTAGCTCTTTTTCCTTTATAATCTATGCAATCTTACCTGGAATTTTCACCCAGTTTAGGCCACTAAAATAAGATGCAAGTCCCATAACCTTAGAACACCGTGTAAAGATTTTGAGCTGAATCTTATGTTTTCGCTATGTGTTAATTTTGTTGAGCCTCACAGTTTCTTTTGATGAATCCTGCCATATCATTCCAAACATGCCTCATTAAGTACTTACCTTGCCTGTGTGGGGTTGTTCTGTTCAATCTCGCTTCAGTCTACACTTGCCATACCCAGAGGAACCCACCTTTCACTGGGTATCCTGGCAGAGATAGGCATCCTGGCACCTGCATCATATCTGAAAGGCCGTTGCACCCTTGAACAAACACTGGCATTGCAAAGTACCAGATTAATTTGAAAGGATGTTGGACAAGGGAAAAGTAACACTGCAATTCTCCAACAGGGACAGCTCCCACTAAGACTCATGCTCCACCCTTCTTACTGATGCATGTAACATCTTCCCTCAAATTGCTGTGCTCCCAACCGAACAGACTCAAACTAGTGCCCCCATAGCCTTCTGTGCTACTTACTCGCCTAGTCAGGACTCATTACCTCTCCTCCACTTGCACCAGCACCAACAACGATGCTAACCACTTTCCCTTTATTTAGTTCTTCCCTTTCTCTCATTCAAGGAGAAAATGGCCTAGAAAGGAGCTGAAAAGGCCCAGACGAGTGGTGGGATGCCGAAATTAGGCTCCTTACACATTTGAGGTGAGAGTCCTGTCCTTTGTAGTTAAAGACTGGGAATGTTCCTGTGGGGTACTGAGACATCCATGTCTCTCAACTGAGTAACTACCGGTCTTCGTTCCACTGCAATTGTCATTGTAACCCTGCTATCAGTGTCATTCGTTGCCCACCACATTTTGACCACATTGCGTTAGAAATTTGAAAGTTAAAGACCAGAAAAGAAAAAAAAAGAAATATGTTTTAACGTTTGTCTTGAAATTACAGAGTAATTTATTTTGCTGGGGTAACAAAAGGATCAGTACTTGCCACCATCCCCCGCCCACCCCCACTGTTGTTCGCAATAAATATTGTAACTTGGCGGTTGGGACCAAATGTAATATTTCCAATTTTGTCAATGACAAAATCTAAATGGGGCTGTGTGTTATGAGGAAAATGTAAAGCAGCTTCAGAAAGGTTTAGACAGGCTTAGCGATTGGACAAGAGCATAGCAGATGGAATATGATGTGAAAAGTAAAGAGACATAGTCGACTTTGTTAAGACAAACAGATATGTAGATATTATAGATTTCTGATTGCCAATAACAGACAACATTATAGAAATGGAATGGATAAAAAGCGCTGATGTATCTTCATGACACTAGACACTATTGTGAATAAACTCATGCAGAAACATCATAGTAGCAATAAAAAATATAATGGTTTTACAAATACATATATTTTGAACAACTTCATTGTTAAAAATATCAGAAAAGGGGGTAATATCATAAAGTTACAGCATGTGAACTATTTATTGCTAATTTAATCGGCTGATTTAATTTTGTTTTTCCATTCGGAAGAAACACCTTGAAATGAGTCAGAATACTGTGCTTCAAAATGGCTGCAGAAGTCACCTGACATACACGTTGGCCAAACTCCACAGGGATTTACAAAATGGATGCTAAACTATATTTAAAAGGCTCTGGTTTACATTGAGATGATTGAAATTGACGACAGCAGGAACACTTTGTCTACAACGTCCTGCATAGATAATGACCACCTTGAGGTGTAAATAGCTTTTTCCTGTGTGTGGAGGATAGATTATTAAGGAGTCAAAGCTGAAAATTTAATCTTCAATCACCTTTCACTCTATCATGGGAATAGGGGATGGAATTTTTGCAGGAGGGTGGATTTCTAGGTAGCTGTGGGAGTCGGTGGGCTTGAAATGGACATCAGTTTCTAGCTGGTTGCCTGAGCTGGAGACAGAGAGGTCCAGGAAGGTGTGGGATGTGTTGGAGATGGCCCAGGTGAACTTGAGGTTGGGGTGGAAGGTGTTGGTGAAGTGGATGAACTATTTGAGCTCCTCTTGGGAGCAAGAGGTGGCACCGATACAGTCATCAATGTAACAGAGGAAAAGGTGGGGTTTGGGGCCAGTGTAGGTGCAGAAGAGGGACTGTTCCACATAACCTACAAAGAGGCAGGTGTAGCTTGGACCCATGCGGGTACCCATGGCCATCCTCTTTGTCTGTAGGAAGTGGGAGGAATCAAAAGAAAAGTTGATGAGGGTGAGGACGAGTTCGACTCAGGGTGTCAGTGGAGGGGGACTGGTCGGGCCTGCGGGACAGGAAGAAGCAAAGGGCCTTCGGGCCATCTGCGTGAGGAATGCAGGTGTATAGGGACTGGGCGTCCATGGTGAAAATAAGGTGTTGGGGACCAGGGGATTGGAAGTTCTGGAGGAGGTGGAGGGCGTGGGTGGTGTCACGGACATAGGTAGGGAGTTTCTGCTCCCACTGGAGATCTCACAACGAGATCTAGGTGTTCTTGTACATCAGTCAATGAAAGCAAGCATGCGGTACATGAGGCAGTGAAGAAAGCTAATAGCACGCTGGCCTTCATAACAAGAGGAATTGAGTATAGGAGCAAAGAGGTCCTTCTGCAGCTGTACAGGGCCCTGGTGAGACCGCATCTGGAGTATTGTGTGCAGTTTTGGTCTCCAATTTTGAGGAAGGACATTCTTGCTATTGAGGGAGTGCAGCGTAGGTTCACGAGGTCAATTCCCGGAATGGCGGGACTATCATATGTTGAAAGATTGGAGCGACTGGGCTTGTATACACTTGAGTTTAGAAGGATGAGAGAGGGTCTGATTGAGGCGTATAAGATTGTTAAGGGATTGGACACTCTGGAGGCAGGAAACATGTTTCCGCTGATGGGTGAGTCCAGAACCAGAGGACACAGTTTAAAAATAAGGGGCAGGCCATTTCAAACAGAGTTGAGGAAAAACTTCTTCACCCAGAGAGTGGTGGATATATGGAATGCTCTGCCCCAGAAGGCAGATAGCGCTCTTAAAGATAGAGGAATCAAGCGTTATGGGGATAAGGCAGGAACAGGATACTGATTGTGGATGATCAGCCATGATCATAATGAATGGTGGTGCTGGCTCGAAGGGCCGAATGGCCTACTCCAGCACCTATTGTCTATTGTCACTCTGCATTGTCTCACTGGCCCTCTCTCACCGGCCCACTTGATTTTCTGCTGTTGCTCCAGCCCATGCTTGATCCACCATCGCTGCAGGACAAAACCTGTGCATTCTGCTCCCACCATGAGGTTCCTGGTCACAACCTGGCTCCTTCCCAACTCCTTTGGTAGGTAGTTAAAAGGGGTGAGGTGGATAGAATTACTACAGTGGGAAAGAAGGGAGAAAAAAAAATGAAGGACAAAGAAAGAAAGAGAGAGAGAACTGGTGAGCAGAGTGAGCTCCGAAAGGAGCAACTTACCCTGCTGCTATCTCACCCTCCCACCGATTCACCACATCCATCCTGACAAACTCCATACCCCCTCACCCCCAAACCCTGTAACCTCTGTTTGCTAACCTACTCGGGTGTGTGCCATGGAAGTCAGCATTTATACTTGTCTCACTGAGTGAGTTTACAAGAAAACTGCTTTACTAATTCTGTTTACCTCAAGCGATCTGATTAATTTGTTTCTTCATGGTCAATTACACATTGAACTGAAAAATCCTCTATTCTAAGAAAATTGAAACACTTGTTGCAACAACCTCAGGAGTGGAAAGGGTAGGATCTATTCACTCTTCCAGACATGATCATAACAGGGTAGAAGAAATGAGTGACTGATAGTCAACAATCAAGCAATGAAACATTAATCTGCATTTGATTTCCATTCATTGGCAAAGGTAAAACATCTCTCTGCTGCTGTGGACACGTCAATTGATCAATAGCAGGAGTGTGCGATCAGGGCAGTCAGAGATTATAGACGTCCAAGGTTGTCAATATTATTCCCTAATTTACTTCCCCAGAGCTTTGTTTAAGGTGTGGCCAGGAGTCTGAAAGATGGCATACTGGCCTGTCAGCTGCCATACATGACAGCTGAGTCAGATCTCAGGTTAAGGGCATGGTCCGGCCAAAGGAGGTTAATTTTTGTCTATATCTATCTTCTCCCTCACAAAAGAACTACTTTGACATAGAATACACATTTCCATGGAGGATGTTAGATACACAACTTAGACTTTCAGATGCAGGGTTGTTTGTTTGTAATTTAGATATTTTATATTTAATGTAGGTGTACCTACATTCTAATGAGAAAACCTGCTCTCCATGGATTGTCCAGCAGGTCACTACCAAAGGTTCTGGCAGCTTCATCCCAGAGCATATGCTAGGCTATCGCCCCCACGAATTTTCATAGCAAATATTTTGGCAACAGTTGACTCACAGATTGTAAATCTACACTATGAGCATCGCATCCATCTCTTCTTTGGCATTTCGACTTCATGCAGTCATCACATATTACTTTTATCCAAGACTCATTTTGAACAGAATAAGGAATGAGTGAGACTGTTCCCACCTGTGGCTGCGGTTGCTTTCAGCAGGACTGTGTTACAGATGGAAGTGGAGGTGCCTATATTTTAAACATAGTTAGCAGCCTTCCAGCAGTAAGGTTCAGAATCACTTCCATGGCCATTAACCAGGTGGTCCTGATGCCAAATAATTTATAATATACTAGAATTAGAATTAGATTTTATTGTCATGCATTCTCAAATGCAGAAATACAGGAGTACAGCGAAAAGTGTACAAGTCATCATTCACAGCATCATCTTAGGCACAAAGACACCTCCGTACAAAATTTTAGGTAAAAGTAGAAAAATGAAGAAATAAGTTAAATGTTTGACATTATTTTTCTACTTGATACCAAAAAGAAATGTAAAGAAATAAAGTTAAAAGTTCAGCTTTACAATCCTTCTTTAGCCATGACACTTCAAGCTAGGCTTTTCCCACAAAGGTTTGATCTCTCCCCCTTGCAGGGATTGATCTCCTGCACATTGCTGTATTGCCACAGGCCACACGGATGGGACTCCAGTTCGCCAGCCACCTCACCATGATGCTACATGCTGCTGAGTTCTACCTGGCTACCAGAAGCCTCGCCATCGAGTGCCAGAGTCCCAGACCAGGGCCCAGCCACTGCCACGCTTCAGTCTCCAATGTCATCGCCTCCATGAATGAGCTCTCTCTAGTAGGTAAATTTAAAATTAAACCACAAAATTATATAAACAAAAAGAGAAAAAAAAACAGAAAGAGGAAAATCAGATGGAGTGGGCAATCCCTGGGGTCAGAGTCCAGATGCCACCATTTATACACGAAGTGGGACGATGAGGCTAATGGACCAGCTGCTAATAATAATTTTTTTTGTTATGTGTTCTTGACAAAATTTGATCATCTAGCCCTCAGTGCATCAGTTAACAGCTTCAACCGCCTCTATGAGAATTGCCAAGAAAACGAAAACATTATAATGCATTCTTATTTATCTTTGCTAATAATCTCACTGTAATGATTCACTATCTGACTACAGCTACTGTCTCATTAGAAATTGCCGTGTCTGGCTCACTTCAGAGCATTCAAAAGTGCCAGATGCAACTAATCCACATTTATAGGAATGTTTATCAGCATTTGATTACATCACTGAGAGGATGCAGAACATTTTGAGAGGGAATGCAGAAAGGCCAGAAGTCATAGTCCATTTGGGAACCCTTCATATATAAAGGAAACAGGTTACATTATTGCAGTCAAACTTTCAGAAGCTTGGGAGGAAATTAAAAAGGAGGACCTCAAATGTAGTACCTGTAATCTAAGCACTGCTTCCATTGGTAGGTGTTAGTGAGTGTAGGAATACTGTAGCAGAACAAGGCATATTAACACAGGGTTGAAAAAATAAAATAATGGCTGGGGTAAGGGCTTCAGATTCATGGAGCACAGGGACCAGCTCTTAGGCATGAGGGATTTGTTCAGTGGATTCTGAAAATTTGAAATTAAAAACAGAAAATTCTTCAATGCTCAAAACCACATTGTCCACTTCATTGTCCACCTGTGGGCATAAGCTGTGTATCATTCAGTAATGTTTTCAGTCTGGTGCAATATTCAGCAATGATCAAAGAGTGAAAGATTATTTAGAATAGAAGTGCCACCTGCAGGATCTTTTTTTGAATGTATCATTGCCACGATATTATTGGAAATACACAAAGCCAGGGATGGTGTAAGATAACAGTCCATTAGTCAGTTTTGACAAACATACTGAGACATCACAATAGAAAACTTCTGAAATTTTCTGAGCAACAATGAGAAAGAAAGAGCTGATAGTACAGGCACAGTTGAAATTTAATTCCGTAAGTCAGTGGGTGTGAAGTCAGCTGATCAGCTAAGGAGAAAACTCTAATAGTACTTCAATGTCAAAAAACTCACCACTTCAACGCAACTAAAATGGCCAGAGAAATTTAAAAGATTTGGAACCTCTTCACTCTTATCTTTGATCACTCTATCATGACAAATCTGATTTTAAAATGCTGCTTGAGGATAAATATCCTTTGTTACGATTCCTATGTTCTTCGAAATAATGCCATGGAACCTGTTAGGAGGGATTGAGAATGCAGATAGCCCCTCAGTTTAACATTTCATCCAATACATGGTACTTCCAGTGGGGCAGCATTCCCACAATACTGCACTGGAATGTCAGTTCAGTTTATCATGCTTCAGTCCTGGAGTGGGTCTTGAAATCACACCCTCTGAAACAGAACTACTAGCACTAATAAACACAAAGCTCTACATCTCATTTCACTTGCAATTCTCTATAATTCAGAAATGGTCAACCTAAAGTGTAAAAGATTGATAACTTGATTGTTTTACTGGGGAGGGATACCATTTGATAGAAGGCAAACAAATTAAATTAATTAATCCACATTGGCAATTAACATTTGATGAAGTTAACTCTTTTGTCATTCTATGCTTAATGAACCCAAGGAACAGTTTAAAACAATGATAAAAGGGCAAGTTTATTCCACTGTCTAGCCTTACATTTTAAATGAGTTTTGAGAAAAATGCATTTCAGTGACTTGCTCATTCATCAAGATTTGGCTTTTAATCCTGTCTGAGGAAAAGTGCTAGCAGCAAATTTGATGATTGCCCAATCTTAGGGCTGTTATTAGAAGCATACAATTTGACTTGATCTTGAATTTGTTATCAGCACAGCGGAGATGACAGTTATTTTGTATTCAGATTTTCCATGAAAATTGTGTCCTTAGTTTGATTGCCAGATCTTCTTCATTTGTCAAAGTACTTTCATTTTTAGTCAATGACGCACATTAAGTGAACCAGGTTTGAGAGTCAGTCAATAGTACCACATTAAGTAAATTAGGATTGAGAGCAAAATGCTGTGAATTCTGAAAGTATGACATAACAGAACATGCTAAAAATATTTAGGTCAAGCAACATCGTTGAAAAGAAAACCAAAATTAATGTTTTAGATCTTTGATCTGTCATCAGATCTTAGAACTGTGAAAAATGTAATAGAGCTTTCAAGGAGGGAGACAGTAAGAAGAACAGAGAAAGTTTGTGATGGGATTGATTGCAGGACAGAAGAGAAATCAAATGCAAGTCAGTGATCACTTTGTGGAAAGCTTCAAAAACAAGCTTCCTATCACTTACCATTTCCATTGTCTACATTGCTCCCAATCTGACTTGTCTGTCTTTGGCCTGTTGCAGTGTTCTAATGAAGTGTATCAAAGCCCAAGGAGCAGGATAACTTTATACCATAATCTAGAATGTCATCTTGTGTCTTTTGTTGGTTAATTTTTTTCCCCCTTGTGTTTTCTTAACCACTTTGCTTTGTCTTCAGAGAGCTTTGCATGTCTCCCCTTCTTCAGGTGCATCTTTTATTGTGTCTTAATTGTCCTATTACCATTCCCTTAGGTGTCTGCTGGATCAAATGTTTTCTAAATCGGTATGCCCTACCACCTGCATTTACGTGATCTAATTGTCAATCACTAGTCAGGGATTAACTTCATGGGTTAGTCAATTTGAAACAACAAAACACAAGTTATGAAACAGTCATTAGAGAAATCAACAAAACTTGTGCAGCTTACAAATTCTCAGCATACTAATCAACAGACAGAGTTGCAAAATTATATATCTGCACATAACATGGAGTCATTAAAAGGTAAACTTTCTTAAAGGCAAGATACATACACAATAACCTTCACAGGCTCTCTTTGGCACTGCATCTGTAACTCATTTCATTTGTTTTAAAAATATAACATTCATAATATTTGCTAGTTTTTAATGAAAGTTCACAGATTTGAAGAATTAATACTATTTTTCTTTTCACTGATGCTATCAAGATCAGCCAAGAATTTCCAGAATTTTCTGTTCTCATTTGGGAGTTGATACCAATCATCAAGTTGTAGCAATCATCAGCATTACATATGTTCTATTTTAGAACATGCTTATACAAAATATAGATTTTACAGTAGTTGAAAATGAATTGCTGCAATTCTATCATATTTTGCTGGGATCTTTCCATTAACTCCTGTAGTATTTAACCAATGATTTGTGTGTCACAGAACTATAGCTTAGCAGGTGTTTCTTACACATCTGGGAAGGGTAATGTGACTTATTTCATTGAAATTGACAAAAACCAAGAATTAGAAGCAGCCCATTAAACATGCTCCACCATTTAATACAATCATGTCTGATCCCATCTTGGCCTCAACTCCACTTTCCTGCCTCCTTCCTACCACTTTACCCCATTACTAATTACAAACCTGTCCATCTCCTCTTACTTATTGTCCCACCAGCCACCACACACTGCAGAAGTGAATTCAACACATTCACAAACCTTTGAGGGAAGCAATTCCCCCCCCCCATCTCTTTCTTTAAATCTGTTACCTCTTATCCCAAAACTATAATATCTCATTCTAGATTGCTCCAGGAGGAAACATCTACTCCATGTCTACTTTGTCAGTCACCTTAAGCATCTTATATACCTCAGTTCAACCTCCTCATCATTGAACAGTTTTGGCTTATATTTGGCAATCTCATTAAAAAGATAAGCATTTCATCTCTGGAACCTTCTCTGAACTGTCTCCAGTACAATTACATCCTCCCTCAAGTAAAGTGACCACAACTATATGCAATACTGCAGATAGTCTCACTAATGCCTTGCATAATTGCAACAATACTTTCCTAATTTTATATTCCATTCCTTTAACAATGAATGCCAAAATTCTATTAGCCCTCCTTAGTACCTGTATGCTAGTTTTTTGTCATACACTTAAGAGGTCACCAATCCATTTACACAGAAGCATTTTGTAGTATCTCTCCATTTAGATAATAAATTGCTCTTTTAATCTTCCCACAAAAATGGATAACCTCACATTTACCCATGTTAACTTCCATCAACATATTTTATCCCACTCACCTAATCTATCCATATCAATTTGTAAATTTCTTATTTCTTCATTACAATTTACTTTCCCACTGAAATAACTGCACAGAGGGTGGTATCCTGTCACCCTTTATTTGCATGCACACAGTATACTGGCTGCAATCAGTCAGTACCTGAAGTCAAGAGACTGTCTGAATGTTTATATCTTTCTGCCAAGGCTCCCTGATTGGCCCAGGTTGACAATCACAATCAAATGATCTCATAGTCAGTGGATCCACTTGGTTGCAATCACTACACCCACTTATTTTAGTATCACCTGCAAAATTGGCCATAATACATTCTACATTCTTTACATGCATTCAAGTCAATAATATAGATTGTTGGAGCACAAGGACCTCTGTGACACCCCATTAATTACGTCTTGACAACCAGAAAAAAGAACACCCATTTATCCTGACGTTGGTTTCTGTTAGTTAGCCAATCTCTTATCCAAGCTGTAATCTCACACTGGCTTATATGTAAGATCTTGGATGTTAGTCAGCTCCGGTCTCCACTGTTATGTGGAAAACATGTCACAGCTATACCTCCCTCCCCTACTTCACCAACTCTCACCTTCACTAAACTCCCAAATTCTGCAGCTTGCATTCTTGCACAAAATTCTTACAGGGCATGATAGAAGGATGTTGATAGGATGTTTCCCCTGGAGTTTGCACAAAAAAGTGATGTTGAGGTATGTAATCAGCCATAATATAACTATATGGCAGAGGAGGTTCAGTTGGGTGAATAGCCTACTCCTGGTCCTACCTTCCTGTTTGGTCAATTATTTTATGAACAGTTAGTAGGCCTAAAGTGGATTGAAGAGGATTTTGAATGACTATCCATTTATCCTAAAATATTTATGAGCACTTCAGAGAAATGAACTCATTTCCAAGTGGAACTTAAGTAGATTTATTTTATGTCATAAACATTTCCCAGTGTTATTAGAGGATCCATGAGTTTTGTTCATTGTGGATACTGAGGGAGTAAGTATAGAGGATAAATGGGGGTATGGAGAGAACATGAATGTATGGAAGGGAACGGGAAGTCAGAAGGGCACAGGGCTTTGGAGGGGTAAAGGAAATATGAAGGGTTTTAAGGGAATTTGTGGGGCATGGAGATACAGAGGATGTGTCGAGTGCATGAAAGGGGCATTAGGGGTGATGAAATGGTTTTTAAATGGAATAAAGCAGGTAAATTACCATCATCCTACCAAACCACAGACTACTATGTGGTTACAGAGATATGACTGATGGCGGTTTAACCTGAGCCACACCGTGCTGGCAGTTTGAGAAGATGTGTCCTTCCTAGTAATCCCAGTCAGTGTCGGGATTGAACTCATGCTGTTGAACTCAGTCTGCATTGTTGACCAGCCATCCAGGCCACTGAGCTAATGGTGTTAGGTGGGATGCTTGAGCGTACAAATACACAAATTAGGAGGAGGTTTAGGCCACTCAATCCTTGAATCATTTCATCATTCAAAATGATCGTGACAGATCTCATTATTCCACATTTCCTGGTAACCACTCACTCCCTTGCCTGTAAAGAGCCTACCTACCTCTGCAGTAAACCATCCACCTCAAGATTCTTATAATTCTCATTTAGGTGTACACAAAGAAAACCTCCCTGCATCATTCACGGAACTCAAAAATGAAACTAAAACTATGTCCCTTGTGTCTTAATACACACCTTATGAAATATATGACATGGTTATTGCTATAGACCATTTCCCCAATTTAACACCCAGGCTACCAAATAATCATAATAATACATCATGAAACTTCATCCTAATATGTTAATCAAGAAAGTTCTCTTTCACACATTTTAAGTATTACTCGTCACATTGTCACCATAACAAAAAGAAAGAGGAATAGGCTGATTAGCCACTGAGCCTGTGCCATGATTCAATAGGATCATGGCTGATCTCACATTCCTCACACCCACTTTCCTACAATTTCCCATTACTTTAAATTCCCCTGCTGATAAAATATTTATCTCGGCATTAAATATACACAGCTCTCTGTGAGAAGAATTTTGAAAGACTCAGACTTCCCAGAGACGAAATTCCTTCTCATCTCAGTCTTAAATTGGCATCCTTTACTACTGAGACTGTGTCCTCTGGTCCTAGATTGTCCATGAGGGGAAACATCCTCTCAGCATTAACCCTGCCAAGCCCCTTAAGAATCCTATATATCTCAATGAGGTTACCTCTCATTCTTCGAAATTCCAATGAATAGGACCTCACCTTGTTTAACCATTGTCTACAAGCTATCTCAGGCTATTTTGTCGCGACCAAAGTTTTTGCAGCTTTCTGAAACACACCTACAAATTTTCTCCTCTATCTCATTCCTTCTATTTTGTGGCTTATAATATGCATGGAGTAGTATAACCATTCTTCCATTATCTATTCTTTATCATTCAGAGATGTGGGTGCTATGGGCTGGGCCAGCATTTATTACCCATTACTAATTGCCCTTGAGAACATGGCGGTCAGCTATTTCTTGAACCACTGCAGTCCATTTGCTGGTCCACTGTGTACACATTGTACTGTAGCAAGGGAGTTCCAGGATTTTGACCTAGAGAGTGAAGGAATGGCAATATATTTTCAAGCCAGGAAGGTGAGTGGCTAGAATGGCAATTTCTGAATGATGATGCTCCCGTGTATCTTCTGTCTTTTTCCTTTCCAATAATATTGGTCATGGATTTGCAAGGTGCTATCTACTGAGTCTTGGTGTATTTCCACAATTCATCTTTTGCATGGTACACACTGCTATTATAGAGTCATAAAGTCATACAGCGCTCTGTTGCTGAGCATTACTGGTGGAGGAAGTGATTTGTTTGTGGATGTGGTGCCAATCAAACAGGCTGCTTTCTCATGGATAACATCAAGCTCCTTGGGTGTTGTTGAAGCTGCACTCGTCCAGGCAAGTGGGGAGCATTCCATCACTCTCCTGACTTGTGCCTTGTAGATGGTGAAATCAGGAGATGAGCTACTTACTGCAGGACTCCTAGCCTCTGACTTGCCCTTGTGAATGCTGTATGTATATGGTTAATCCAGTTGAGATTCTCGTCAATGGATGTTGATGGTGGGGTTTCAGTAATGTTACTACCATTGAATTTTGAGGGACGATGATTAGATTCTTTCTTATTGGAGAAGGTCATTGTCTGACAACTGTGTGGTAGAAATTTTGTTTGCCACTTATTAACCCAAACCTGGATATTTGTCAAATCATATCTTGCTGCATTTGTACAATTGAGGAGTCACAAATGGTGCTGCTGATGAGAATGCAATCATATGATAACATCCCCACTTCTGACGCTATGATGTGATGAAGGTCATTGATTTGACGAAAAGCCGATGATAGTTGGGCCTAAAATATTGCTGCAGAGATGCTTTGCAGCTAAGATGACTGATCGCCAACAACCATAATTATCTTCCTTTATACCAGGCATGACTCCCAACAGCAGAGAGTTTTTCCGCTGATTCCCATTGATTCCAGTTTTGTCAAAGAGCATCAATGACACAAGGTCAAATGCAGCCTTGATGTTAATGGCAGTAATTCTTACCTCCTCCCTAGAATACAGCTCTTTTGTTCAGATTCAAACCTAAGACTATAGTGAAGTCAGCATCTGAGTGCCTCCAGTGGAATGCAAACTGATCGTTGGTGATCATGTTATTGCTAAGCAAGTGCTGTTTGATAGCATTTTCAATTACTCTTTCCATCAATTTATTGTTGATCAAGAGGAGACTGATAGAACAGTAATTCCCCAGGGTAAATTTGTCCTGCCTTTGTGTAACAGGGCATAATTGGTTGATTTTTCATGTTGCCTGGTGGATGCTAGTGTTGTAGTTATAGTGGAACAGATTTCTGTATTCTAATCAAATAGGTTCTGTCTGTGATCCTTCAACAGCATAGTTCCACTCAAGTACAATGGTTTTGCAATACATTCACTGAATGTATATGTTGACACAGGATATATTGCCCATCTCTAACTACCTCTGAGAAGATGCTGTAGTGCACCTTTCAGTTCCAAGATGGCGGCAGAGTGACAGGGCTGCATGCAGAGCTCATCCACTCCCATCTGCTTTCTTTCTTTTTTCCTTTTTACTCCAGCTCTTTGTCCTTTTTTTTTTAAATTTTGTTTTTATTTTCTTTGCCAGGTCAGTTGGCAGCAACAGCAGGCTATGTGTTGAGTGAATAGTTTAAAAATTAAAAAAAGTTAAAAGATATCACTGAAAGAGAGTCTGTCTTCATTCCGGTGCCTCCACCATGAGTCCTGAGTTGGCTCACCAGGGACACCTGCGCTGCCACCCCTCCTCCACAGCCTCGCTGCCATCTGTGCCAGACCCACCAAGGTGGGAGTTGCCACTCTTTAGGCATCATCTCTTCACCACAGGGCCCACCTCGCGTCACTGACTCTTCCGCGTGGCAGGAGGAGGGCAGCGGGAGCAGGATATTTAGCAGGGCAGCGGCCTAGCCTGAGAGCGGAGCCAGGGACACATGGTTGTGGGGTGAGTGTGGGTTCAACATGGGTCTCAGTGATGTGAAGTGGGCCCTCTAGTGAAGAGATGACGTCTGATGAGTGGCAACTGGGGATGGGTCGCAGTGATGGAATTTTTGATCTTGGGCAGTCCCAGATGCCGGTGGAGCGAGGCTTCTTTTCCTGCAGGTTAGTGAGTTGGGCTCAGTCAGGCCAGGCCTCCTTGGGATCTGGTAATTGGAGGATCAGGGGGCCGAGCCTAAATCTGTCGGGCCTCCTCGAGGTTGCTTAGCTGCCTGTCTTGGGTTGGCTGTCAGGGCTGATTCCATTCTGGCTCATGGTCAGTTCGCTGTGTGGGTCCTGCAGGATGCCAGTAGGCCTGTCCTGGATGTGTGAGTCCAGAGTCACCAGTACTCAGGCCTGGACAACCCTAGGATCCTCAAACCTCTAAGTAGATTTAAAAGAGCATTATTAGTAATTTTTACAGTTTCAGAATTTAAGTTAAAAGTGCAGAACAGTAATAAGAAATGTTAAAGTTGGATCTGCTGTAGGGAGCTCGCAAGGAGTCGCACAGTGTTGGTCCATCATGAATTGAATTGGATTCTCGAATATGACTGCCTGACTAGTATTTCCATATAATACAACTTTTCTAAAGTTTCTGTAGTTTTCTGTTTAAGTTTCTCTCTTATGGTCATGCATATGCCCAGTTTTTACTTCCCTTTCTGCACATATATTTACTATTTCTTACTTCGTACTTTGCTATCTATGAGGATTATTCCATTGGATTGGTTGATTACTCTATCTGGTGTCTGCCTACTCACAGATCCCATACATTTCTGTTAGAACTTATCAAGTACAAATGTATCAGAATAGAATAAGTCCGCATTCTTGAGCCAAGTAAATCTTTCCATGCAATTTCTTTAATGTGGAAATCAAAACTAGTTCCTTCATCACTAGCCACAAACTCTGGGCCATTGAAATATGCAACCAAATCCTTTCCAATTCTTCAATCAATTCGGTGGTGACTATACCACTGGAGACAAAGCTAAGTAAGTATTATAAAAAGATTTCTTCTTACTACTGACATTCACTGGAAATGAAAAATTAAATCAGCAAACTACCAAACAAATATTTGATAATTAGATTTGAGATGCTAGTGCAATTACGTAAGCAATTTTATAAGATAAATATAATACTAAAGTATGTCTTAACTAGTCACTTCCTCCAAATAAAAGATCTTGCAAGAGAAATCTATGTCAGCACTTAATAAATAGGAGAAAGAATACACCACACAACCCTTTCAGTTACCCTGCTATTTAATAAGGTTCTGGCCAAACCTGCACCTCAGCTCAACTTTCTTACTCTATCAGCAGATTCCTTAAGGACCAAAAATTGTTCAATCTCTATTTTGAATACACAATAACTCAGAATCCACAGCTGACTGGTGTAAGAATTCCAAAGATTCACAAATATTGATTGATCAAATGGTCGAGCCCTCATTCTGAAACTGTGGCCCCCTAATTCTAGATTACTCAACCTGGAACGACATTCTTCTGCAAGTGTCCTGTCAAATCCATAAGGAATTTTTCATGCTTTAACAAGGTCACTACTTGTCACCACTCATTCTTCAAGACAATATAGCCTTGGTTTACTCATGGATATTTGCAATGCCTGCATCTTTGTGAAATATATGGAACATTCTTCTTTAATCTCTGCCACCGGACATCGTTTTAAATCTCCGACATCCTCCACTCATGAAGTTTTGTCATCAGTCAGAAACTCTTGCTTGTCACTTGCTAAGTATTCCTAACATTTTCTGTTTTTAGTGTGAATTTTCAGTTTTTGCAGTATTTTATTTTTCCTATAGCACCTTTGTTTTAACTTGGGATTGAGAGTGTCAGGAAGTGTCTTAACTCAAGTTGGCTTGACAACCAGGGTTCTTGGTTATTTAATGTGAAGCTTCCATAACTTAGGAATATTTAGGGGTTAATTTTTTTTTGAATTGTGTCGTTCTTTAGATTTTCAAACCAAACAAATAAAGCATGTTAGAATCTGTTTTTTGGACCAATTGAATTAATATGTACTAATTTCTCATTTGGTAGCCCTTTAAACATCAACTTCCACAATAGTAAAGTATTCTTTTTATCTAACTCCTAAATTAGACATTTATACCTCAGGACAAATGGAATGTTTAATTAGTGCCAAAGTGAAAAGGAGAAAAGATAAAGAAGAAAAGGATTTCAACTATGTAGAAAAGCCTTAAATTCTTAAACATAATTTAACTAAAATAGAAGACACAAGCACATCGGTCAAAAGTGCCAGAAAATAAAACACATAGATGCTTAGAAAAACATCCCATGAGTTTAATGTTGAGACTAATCCATGTACAAACTGACCACATCCTGTCCTTCTGTTAAAGTTTTCTGACTTAACTCAATATTTAGCCAGGAAAGGGTGAAGGGATTAAAACCTGCTCTAGATTCTGGCTAAAATTGACTATCCTGATGGATGACTGATCAATACCCTTCCCCGCACCATTAGACTGCTCTCACAGATGACCATCAAACCCAACACCTCGCCTGATCCAACCCTCCACCAAGGATCTGACCACAACTGCCTATAGATACCCAATATCCTTGCAAACATTCCTCACCCCTCAAACTCTCACCCACTTCTCTGAATCTTGTAGGACCTGAACCTTCCCAATAACTTCCCTATTCTCAACACCGCCTCAGCCCAAATTGGCATGATAAATGCCAATTCCCACAACCACTCCACTGACCATACCTTCCTTGAGAGTTGTCAAACTGTTGCCAAGAATTGCCTCCCATCCAACATATGCCCTGAAACCTATGCTAAGTCCTTACCCATATATCCGTTACCCTAACCCAGAACCAACTTCCAACCTGTACCTCTCACCCACCTTCCACAACAGTCTATGCTCCACCTGAGCAAATCCCCCTCCCCTTCAAACCAACTGGTTCATCTGCCCGTCATCCACCTGGCACACTTCACATCGTCCATATGGTCCTAGACACCGGCCTCCTGTGCCACTACCCACCTGGCATCTATACCCATTGCCCTCCTGCCAACTGTACCCCTCAGCCACCTATTTCTCTATCACCATTCACCTGCCACCTGTATGCCTCATTGACATGGCATCTTACTTGACCTGGCGCATTACATCTCACCCACTTGACCCTCTAGTCACATCACTTACCTTTCATTAGTTGTCAAAGTGAATCTTGGACCTTTAAATACCGAACCTTGGAAAGTACTGAAGATCGGACGGATATTGATGTGCATATCTACAAATCTCTGAAAATAGCAAGGTGTATAGATAGTCTGATTAAGAAGGCATGAGGGACATAGTCAAGGGATAGAATACAAATAAAAAGGAGGTTATACTGGAACTTTGTAAAAGGTCATTTGACCAGGTCATAATTGGAGTACTGCATGCAGTTCTGGCAGTATATTGTGGAAAGGATGTGATTGCTTGGGCTGGAGAATCTAAGAAATGAGGAAACATTAGAAAAGCATGTGTTGTTTACTATGAAAGTAGAGAAGGGTGTTACAACTGTGTTGTTTCTAAATTTTTGATTCTTTAAAAACTGAGGATTGCAATGAGAAATAATTATGTTTAAAACAGTGATTTACCAGTATGGCTGGATAATTTCACAGCAAGGAATTCATTTCCTATTGTGGCTGTAGGCTCCTGAAACATCAGATAATCAGGAGCTGAGGAGTTCTTTAGAAGTGAAACTGATTGTCTCTCAATTAAGGTTGGTTGAGAGGTGGCAAATGGAGTTTAATGTAGACATGTGTGAGGTGATGCACTTTGGTAGGAGTAACCGGAATGCAAAGTACTGGAATAATGGTAAGATTCTTGGTAGTGTAGATGAGCAGAGAGATCTCGGTGTCCATGTACACAGATCCTTGAAAGTTGCCACCCAAGTTGACAGGACTGTTAAGAAGGCATACAGTGTTTTAGCTTTTATTAACAGAGGAATCGAGTTCCGAAACCAAGAGGTTATGCTGCAGCTGTACAAAACTCTGGTGTGGCCGCACTTGGAGTATTGCGTACAGTTCTGGTCACCGCATTATAAGAAGGATGTGGAAGCTTTGGAAAGGGTGCAGTGGAGATTTACTAGGATGTATAGAGGGAAGGTCTTATGAGGAAAGGCTGAGGGATTTGAGGCTGTTTTCATTAGAGAGAAGAAGGTTGAGAGGTGACTTAATTGAGACATATAAGATAATCAGAGGGTTAGATAGGGTGGATAGGGAGAGCCTTTTTCCTAGGATGGTGACGGCGAGCACGAGGGGGCATAGCTTTATGTTGAGGGGTGAAAGATATAGGACAGATGTCAGAGGTAGTTTCTTTACTCAGAGAGTAGTAAGGGTATGGAATGCTTTGCCTGCAACGGTAGTAGATTCGCCAACTTTAAGTGCATTTAAGCCGTCATTGGACAAGCATATGGACATACATGGAATAGTATAAGTTAGATGTGCTTCAGATTGGTATGACAGGCCGGCACAACATCGAGGGCCAAAGGGCCTGTATTGTACTGTAATGTTCTATGTTCTATGTATATTAACTGAGCAATTGAAACTGGAAGCAAGTTACAGAGACACAGAAACAGAGAGAGAAAGAAGCAGAAGGGTATGCTGTTGTTCTCCCCAGCAAATGTTGCTTGTTCTTAGCAGCATGAAGAAGTTTAAACTTGAAGAAAACCAATTATCTTTCCTGCACCAGTTGCTGTGAGCTGTGTCTTGAATAGTTAAGTCAGAGACGTTTTCCAAGTGAATCAACCATTCTGTACTTCTCAAAAACCAGTGGAAGCTTCCAGAAGAAGATAACTGATCACAAGGGCCTGACTAACCATAGTAGGATCATCTCAAAATATACTTTCTACCTCTGCTCATGATCCGGTTTTGCTACTTGTTTTTGTGTGAGTGTGTTTGAGGGGAATTAGAGTTTTAGAGATGGTCGGAACTGCAGAATCTGAGATAGCGAGGTGTACAGCTAGATGAACACAGCAGGCCAAGCAGCAACAGAGGAGCACGAAAGCTGACATTTTGGGCCTAGATGAAGAAGGGTCTAGGCCCAAAACACCAGCTTTCCTGCTCCTCTGATGCTGCTTGGACTGCTGTGTTCATCCAGCTCTACACCTTGTAATCTTAGAGTTTTTGATATAGTAGTTCTATATGCCAATCTTCATACGTGTTTATCAGTAATTATAGTCCAATTACTTACTATAAATAATAAAATTTATTAAGCACAAAAGCCTGGTCTGTGCTTTCTATCAAGCTTGGTCTGAAAGTCAGGTAAGTTGGGGTACTGTGTATACCTTACATAAAAACAACTTTATCATTTAGTCCAACTTGGGCTCGATTTGAGGATGCCATCCCAATGGGTTGTAACGGGATATCTGTTAGATGTGTGTACGAATATGAGGGGCACAGGTAGGGGAGGGAGGATGACATTTTTTTCGATCAGTGGAGGGGTCAATAGCGAGAAGACACAGATTTAAGAAAAGAGTTAGGAGGCTAACAGGAGAGCCGAGGAGAAATCTTTTCAACCAAAGAATGGTAACAGTTTGGAAATCGCTGCTGAAAGGATGATTGAGTCACAAACTCTAGCAATGTCAAAGCAGTACTTAGATATTCACTTGTGCAGCCTTAGTTCCAGGGCTAAGGGCCAAAAGCTGATCTTTGTGTAATGGTGTCTTTATTGAGTGGTGTGTGGGCTGAAAGTACTCCTTCTCTGCCGTAAACATTGATGCGTCTATAAGTGCTGTGTGAAACTTTCACAAATAGTTAGGCAATCTTACTGAGTGCTATCCCGTAGCTCTGACATTCATCACTCTGAAGGGCTTTGAGATGTTAGTGATGGCACACATCAATTCCAGCTTCCCAGATTGCCTCAAACAGATTACCTCGACTTTGCTCCACACTTTGCAACTGGATTCTTGACTGCAATCAGTAAGAATAAGCAACAATATCTCCTCCATAATAATCCTCAACACTGGTGCCCTACGAGGTTGCGTACTCAGCCCCGTACTATACTCCTCACATACTCCCAACTATGTGGCCAGATTCAGCTCTAACTCCATTTACAAATTTGCTGATGACACCACCATAGTCGGTCGGGTCTCAAACAATGATGGCACAAAGTACAGGAAAGAGGTAGGCAGTTTAGTGGCATGCTGTAGAGGTGACAATCTCTCCCTCAATCTCAGATAAATGAAGGAGCTGGTTATCGACTTCAGGGGATGGAGGACATGCCCTGTCCATGTCAATGGTGCTGAGGTGAAGATGGTTGAGAGCCTCAAGTTACTAGGAGGAAATATCACCAACGATTTGTCCTGGTCCATCCATGTCAATGCTCCAGTCAAAAAAACACACTGACACATCTACTTCCTCAGAAGGCTAAGGAAATTGGGTACATCCACAATGTCTCTTACCAATTTTTATAGATGCACTATAGAAAGCACCCTATCTGCATGCATCGCAACTTGGTATGGCAACTGCTCTGCCCAAGACTGCAAGAAATTACACAGAGTTTTGAACACAGTCCAGTTCATCACGAAAACCAGCCTTCCTTCCATTCACATTCTCTACACTTCCCACTGCCTCAGAAAAGCAGTCAACATAATCAAAGACTCTTTCCACATGGTAATACTCTCTTCCACCTTCTCCCATTGGGTAAAAGATAGAAGCATTTGAAAACACCTACCAACAGATCTAGGAACAGCATTTTCCATGCTGTTATCGGACTTATGAACAGACCTCTCATATATTAGAGTTGATCTTTCTCCGCACCTGCTCTATAGCTATAACATTATATTCTCCATCCTGGTCTATTATCGTGATATACTTACATAAGGTATGATTCGTTTGGTTAGAATGCAAAACAATACTTTTCACTGTATCTCAGTACAAGTGACAATAATAAATGAAATAAAATCAGTTCATGCATGCCTTCATTAGCTCAAGACTGTATAATTTCAATGCACTTCCTGCTGGTCCCCTATATTCACCCACTGTAGACTTGAGACTATCAAATACTCTGCTGCCCATGTCTCAATTCACACCAGGTCCCATTCCCCTATCATCCCTATAATTGCTTAGCTACACTGGCTCCTGGTAACACAACATCTTGATTTTAAAATTCTCACTTTTGTTTTCAAACCTTTCTGTAGCCTCATCCCTCTCCATTTTCTGTCATTTCAATCAGCCTGTATTGGCTATTCTGATCTCTTTTGCAACCCCAATTTTAATTGCAACATCACTGGCAGCTAGTTGTTGCAACGGCCCATGCTCTGGAATTCCACCCCTGCATATCTCTGCTTCTGCACTCTCACTTTCCTCCTTTAAGATATACTTTAAAATCTACTTCCTTGAACCTACTATCCTAACCTAACTTTGACTTTCCATCTGATAATGTCATCAGTTTCAGGCATCTGACTTTGTTTCACCATGTTGTGAAGCAAGTTGGGACTTTTCATTGTATGTAAAGGCACTAAACAAATACAAGCTGCAGCTGTATTATTCCATGAGTTTGATAAGCTTACAAAGTAATAATTGATATCACAAGTCATGACAATTTGTCATCATTGTCACTGACAGGATCAATTTTCTTTTTTATTACTTATGAACACAGAAGAAATGCCTTGATGCACAGTCAGTTCTGCAATGAGACTTACAGTCCTACAGGGCTAGAAAGCTTTCTTCACTTTCCTGAATGTTACACAGGCCTTACTAGATTACATCCGAACAGCAGTCAGTTGGTTTTGGTTTATTTTTCGGCATTCGATAGTTCCACCTTGCCCACCAGTAGTTTTAGATCTGAGACCCAGATTGTTTAAATGTGTCTGAGATGAAAGTCAAATCTACAGTTTGCTTAAGCAAATCAAGGTGTAAATCCTAACGTTTGATTTGTTTCATAATTGAAGTCTGACTATTGTGTTGTCCAATGAGAAGACCTAAAACAATCAACTGGTTACTGAGAGATAGAAGGAACTGCAGATGCTGGAGAATCTGAGTCAACAAAGGGTAGAGCTGATGAACACAGCAGGCCAAGCAGCATCTTAGGAGCAGGAAGGCTGACGTTTCGGGTGTAGACCATTTCTGAAGAAGGGTCTAAGCCCAAAACGTCAGCCTTCCTGTTCCTCTGATGCTGCTTGGCCTGCTGTGTTCATCCAGCTCTGCACCTTGCTATCTCAACTGGTTACTTTCTTAGCTGTCTGGGTAAGTTCTCACTCCAAACTGGATTATTTCATTGATAAGAGAAAGAGAAAACAATGGTGCTGTGGAGACAAGCCAATTTGATGCGTTTCAGATGCTTTTAAAGTTAGAAAGATAATTTCCAACTTTCAAAAGAATGTAAAATCAGGAGATTTCTATAACAAGTACCTAACCTTTAAAGCTGGCGTTATGCTCAAGGGGGAAATGGAAAATTAACTCCTTAGTTGATTGAGAAAAGCAAATTACACAGTACAGTTAAATGTGTCTAATATTTCATTACGAGGTATAACCTCCAATCAGATCTAAAAGAACCAAATTTAATACTTTATATATGTTAGCAATTCTATACAGAACCTGTGAAAATCAATTGATACACAATAAAATACAACAGACATTTTCATTTCATAGAACAGTTACTATCAGAAAGAATGTTAAAGGAATGGGGCTGGTATGTTAACAGCTAGTGGTCTGTCCATATTAAAATAAGTAGTAATCCTGAATCTAAAGTTAGTTGCTTTTTTTTATTTAAATCACTCTATTACAAAGAAAGGTACAGATTTAATTATCACTTTTAATGAGTTGAATGTTGATGCTGTGTCCACAGATAATTGCTGATGAGGATGTAAATAGCATTTTAGTGACAATGACAAAGTGCAGAAATAACTAAATTAGTGATGCACATAATTGCAAGAAATATTTTAATGAGTGTCTCAGGGTACATCAGGGAATGTGCTTCCTAATACTATATCAATTTCACATCCACAATGGTCCGTTAGTGCATTCTCTGACGAAATGACACACTTGGAAATACACTCCAGTCAGCACTAAACCAATGAAAATTCCAAACAATTTTTTCTTGTGATTAAACTTATGCTACTTTATCTGTATTAATGCATTCTACTTAGAGTAAGAACATTGGTCCCTTTATGACAGTATGCAAATAGCAGATGTGACACAGTATTTTTTCATGAGATTTGAGCATCGTTAATAAGGCCAGCATTTGTTGCTCATCTCTAATTGCATTTGAGAAGGTAGAACAATAGGTGTCCATCAGGGGTAAGGACACCAGCAACGGTAAAGGAATGGCATTATAATTTCAAGTCAGAATAGCTTATGGTTTGGATAGCAATTTCAAGGCCGTGGTGCTCCCATGTCACTGCCACCCTTAACTGAGGTGGTAGAGATCATAGGTCTGGAAGATGCTGTTGAAGGAACCTTGTTGAGTTGCTGCATCTTTTAGATGTTATACATTGCTGCCACTGTGCCTTCGGTAGAAGCATTGAATGTTTAAGGTTAGGATTGGGTGCCAATCAAGTGGGTTATTTTGTCCTGGATAATGATGAACTTCTTGAGTGCTGTTGGAGCTGCACTCAATCATACTCCTGACTTGTAGTTTGTAGACGATAGAGAGGATTTTGGGAGATGGGAGGTTACTTGCTGCTAAATTCACAGCCACTTGTCTGTTCTTGTAGTTATAGTATTTACATGGGCTGTTGAAATATTGTGATTAATGAGAGACATTAGTAAATCTGTTACTTTTAAGTAATCACAGAAATAGTCAACAGAATTCAGGTTAAACTTGATCCTCAAAAACAGAACAATTTTCTGAATGTTCCTGTTGAAGCAATATTTTAAAAACTATTCACAGGATGTCAGCATTACTGGCTAGCCAAAATTTATTGCCCATCCCTAATTTCCCTTGAGAAGGTGATGATGAAGTAGCTTCTTCAACTGTCACTGCCTATGTAGTGCAGGCTCAGTGCTTTTAGGAAGGGAGTTCCAGGGTTTTAATCCAATGATCATGACTGGCATCGCTGGACATCCTTGTGGGTAATGACTGTGATGTCTGGAACGTTGCCATTAGATATGTTTCTGAGAGAAGACTCCGTCAGGTTGTTGCTTTACTAATCTGTGGGACAGCTCTCTCAATTTTGGCATAAATCCTCAGATGCTCATAAGGAAGACGTTGCAGAGTTAACACGTTTTGTGTGTTGGTGCCTAGGTCAATGATGTGTTGTCTGTGCAGTTCCATTCCTTTTATCAGACCTTCTTGCAGTTAGATACAATCAAGTGGCTTTGGAGTCACACGTAGGCCAGACCAGATGAGGATGGCATATTTTACTTCCCTGAAGTACATTAGTGAATCACATGGGTTTTATGACAATCAGCAATGCTTTCATGATCACCATGACTCCACCATTAGATCTTACTTGATTGCAGATTTATTAATTGAGTACAGGTTTCACCATCTGCCATGGTGGGAATTAAACCCATGTCCCAGATCATTAGCCTAGTCCAGTGATGATCCCACAGCCCAGAAAAAGAGAAGACAGTGCAGGATTTAATATTTGGGAAACAGCCCATGCAGATAGAAGGTCAATTAGGAGGGAAACATTTTGGAGATAATGATCATAACTCTCTTAGATTTAGAGTAGCTATACGAAAGGATAAAGATGGATCAGGAATAAAAGTTCTGAACTGTGGAAACACTCATTTCACTAGGATACATTTGGCCCAAGTGGTCCTGAAGCAGCTATGTGCAGATAAAAATTTGTCAGAGAATGGGAGGCATTCAAGCAGAAAATATCAAAGAGTACAGGGCAAATAAATTACCACAAAGACAAAGATGGAATCAAGATGGAGGAATCCTGGATGTCAAAGGACACAAAAGATTAAGAAAAAGACAAGCTTACGGCAGATATCAAGAGCTCAATATGACAAAATCCCTGGAACAGAATAAAAAATGCAGCAGGTTGGGGGGTGATGGAGGAGATGGGAACTGAAAAAGGAAATTAGGAAAGCAACAAGAGATCATGAGAAAACGTTGGTGGGTAGAATGAAGGAAAAACCAAGGATTTTTGTTCAAACATAAAGAGCAACAGAATAACTACAGAAGGAATAGGACCCATTAGGGATCATTGAGTTAATTTGTGTGTGGACCTGGAAAATGTGGGCATCGTCCTTAATGAATACTTTTTATCAGCTTTCACAATGAAAAAGAATGATGTAGGTATAGACATCAGCGTGGAGGATTGTGAAATGTTAGAAGAAATTAACATGGAGAGAGACAGAGTGAGAGAGGAGGTAAATACAGGGTTTAATAGTTTTCAAGTGGATAAATTTGCAGGCCCAAATGAGATGGTTCCAAGGTTGTTGGGGGATGCAGGAAAGGAGTTATCAGGGGTCCTGCCTATAGTTCTTCAATTCGCTTTCGCCACATGGTGAAATATCAGAGGACTAGAAGCCTACTAAGAAAAGGATAAAGGAATAGACCAGGATATTACAGGCTAAGCAGTCTAACCTCAACATGGAGAAGTTATTGGAAATAATTCTGAGGGACAGAATATACCTGCACTTGGAGGGACACAGATTAATCAGGGATAGTCAGCATGGATTTGTTAAAGGAAGATCATGTTTGCCAAATTTGATCAAATATTTTGAGGAGTTAATCAACAGTGTTGGTGAAGATTATGCATTCAATGTGAACGACTTAGAAAGGTTTTAATAACGTTTCTCATGGCGGTCCAGCAAAAAAAAAGAGCATTTTGGATTCAAAGTAAAGTGGTAATTTGGATCCAAAATTGGCTGGGTGATAGGGAGCAGAGAGTGATAGTAGAGATACGTTTCTGTGACCAGAAGGCCTTTTCCAGTGGGGTTCTGCAGGGGCTAGTGCTGGGCTCTCACTGTTTGTGATTTACATAAATTATTTGGACTTAAATGGAGGGGATATGTTCAAAAAGATTGCATATGACGTGAAAATTGGTGCAGGATGATAGCTGTAAACTGCAGAAGGATGTCAATGGCCTGGTCAGCTGGATAGAGCAGTGGCAAATGGAATTCAAACCAGAAAAATATGAGATAATTCATTTGGGGAGGGCTAAGAAGACATGAATGGTGGGACCCTGAAAAGGATTGAAGATTAGAGAAACCTTAGTGTGCATGTCCATAAATCTCTGTGAACGTCATTTGACAAGTAGGTAAAGCGGTTGAAGATGACCAATGGGATACTTGCCTTTTTTAGCCAAGCATAATATACGAGTGCAATGAGGTTATGCTGAAACTGTATAAAATGCTAGTTGAGCTGCAGTTTGGGGTACTGCATACAGTCCTGGTCCCCATGTTATAGAAAGGATATGATTGTGTAAGAGATGGTGTCAGGGAGATTTATCAGGCTATTGCTGCAGCTGGAGGGTCTGAGCTTTGAGGAATGGTCAGATAAGTTGGTGCTGTTTCCCTTGTAGCTGCGAAGTTTGGAAGGGGGCCTGATAAGATTGTGAGGAATATAGATAGGATGGATAAAAAGACATTTTTTCCGAAATTACTGTAATCAATAACCAGCGGGTCACAGGTTTAAGATAAGAGGCAAAAGGCTAAGAGGAGAATTGCGGAGAATTTTATTTTCACTCAGAGGTTTGAAGGAGTTTGGAAATCACTGCCTGAAAGGCTGGTTGAGTCAGCTCTTCCAGTGCAGCCATAACACATATAATTTGTTTTGTGTGTATTCCATGTTGCCAGAGCCAGCATTCTACGAGCACTGTAGCATTTGAGAAACAAACTTCCAATGACCTACTACATCAGAGTCCCGGCGTTTGTTGCTATATTTGACTGTTCCAAAATATTATTTCATATTCAGTACTGCTGAGGAACAAGGGTGAAGCTTGTTACAAGGTTTTCAATAAATCACTCAGAGCCAGTTGATGTCATTGAAGAGCAATTCAGGGTCACAATTAGATGGAGAAGACATATACAGAGAGAAAAATAAGCAGAAAAGAATTATTTAGCTGAACTGCTGAGAAGACAACACAGCAATACTGATTCTGGATAATGAAATGTGAGGCTGGATGAACACAGCAGGCCCAGCAGCATCTCAGGAGCACAAAAGCTGACGTTTCGGGCCTAGACCCTTCATCAGAGAGGGGGATGTGGTGAGGGAACTGGAATAAATAGGGAGAGAGGGGGAGGCGGACCGAAGATGGAGAGAAAAGAAGATAGGTGGAGAGGAGAGTATAGGTGGGGAGGTAGGGAGGGGATAGGTCAGTCCAGTGAAGACGGACAGGTCAAGGAGGCGGGATGAGGTTAGTAGGTAGGAGATGGAGGTGCGGCTTGGGGTGGGAGGAAGGAATGGGTGAGAGGAAGAACAGGTTAGGGAGGCAGAGACAGGTTGGACTGGTTTTGGGATGCAGTGGTGGGAGGGAACGAACTGGGCTGGTTTTGGGATGCGGTGGGGGAAAGGGAGATTTTGAAGCTGGTGAAGTCCACATTGATACCATTGGGCTGCAGGGTTCCCAAGCAGAATATGAGTTGCTGTTCCTGCAACCTTCGGGTGGCATCACTGTGGCACTGCAGGAGGCCCATAATGGACATGTCATCTATAGAATGGGAGGGGGAGTTGAAATGGTTTGCGACTGGGAGGTGCAGTTGTTTATTGCGAACCAAGCGGAGGTGTTCTGCAAAGCGGTCCCCAAGTCTCCGCTTGGTTTCCCCAATGTAGAGGAAGCCACACCGGGTAAAGTGGATGCAGTATACCATGTTGGCAGATGTGCAGATGAACCCCTGCTTAATGTGGAAAGTCAACTTGGGGCCTGGGATAGGGGTGAGGGAGGAGGTATGGGGGCAAGTGTAGCATTTCCTGCGGTTGCAGGGGAAGGTGCCGGGTGTAGTGGGGTTGGAGGGCAGTGTGGAGCGAACAAGGGAGTCACGGAGAGAGTGGTCTCTCCGGAAAGCAGACAGGGGTGGGGATGGAAAAATGTCTTGGGTGGTGGGGTCGGATTGTAAATGGTGGAAGTGTCGGAGGATGATGTGTTGTATCCGGAGGTTGGCGGGGTGGTGTGTGAGAACGAGGGGGACCCTCTTGGGGCGGTTGTGGCGGGGGCGGGGTGTGAAGGATGTGTTGCGTGAAATGCGGGAGACGCGGTCAAGGGCATTCTCGAACACTGTGGGGGGAAAGTTGCGGTCCTTGAAGAACTTGGACATCTGGGAGGTGCGGGAATGGAATGCCTCATCGTGGGAGCAGATGGGGCCCAAACCCCACCTCTTCCTCCGTTACATTGATGACTGTATCAGCGCCGCCTCTTGCTCCCCAGAGGAGCTCGAACAGTTCATCCACTTCACCAACACCTTCCACCCCAACCTTCAGTTCGCCTGGGCCATCTCCAGCACATCCCTCACCTTCCTGGACCTCTCAGTCTCCATCTCAGGCAACCAGCTTGGAACTGATGTCCATTTCAAGCCCACCAACTCCCACAGCTACCTAGAATACACCTCCTCCCACCCACCCTCCTGCAAAAATTCCATCCCCATTCCCAATTCCTCCGCCTCCGCCGCATCTGCTCCCACGATGAGGCATTCCACTCCCGCACATCCCAGATGTCCAAGTTCTTCAAGGACCGCAACTTTCCCCCCACAGTGGTCGAGAACGCCCTTGACCACGTCTCCCGCATTTCCCGCAACACATCCCTCACACCCCGCCCCCGCCACAACCGCCCAAAGAGGATCCCCCTCGTTCTCACACACCACCCCACCAACCTCCAGATACAACGCATCATCCTCCGACACTTCCACCATCTACAATCCGACCCCACCACCCAAGACATTTTTCCATCCCCACCCCTGTCTGCTTTCCGGCGAGACCACTCTCTCCGTGACTCCCTTGTTCGCTCCACACTGCCCTCCAACCCCACCACACCCGGCACCTTCCCCTGCAACCGCAGGAAATGCTACACTTGACCCACACCTCCCGCCTCACCCCTATCCCAGGCCCAAAGATGACTTTCCACATTAAGCAGAGGTTCACCTGCACATCTGTCAATGTGGTATACTGCATCCACTGTACCCGGTGTGGCTTCCTCTACATTGGGGAAACCAAGCGGAGGCTTGGGGACCGCTTTGCAGAACACCTCCCCTCGGTTCGCAATAAACAACTGCACCTCCCAGTCGCAAACCATTTTAACTCTCCCTCCCATTCCTTAGACAACATGTCCATCATGGGCCTCCTGCAGTGCCACAATGATGCCACCCGAAGGTTGCAGGAACAGCAACTCATATTCTGCTTGGGAACCCTGCAGCCCAATGGTATCAATGTGGACTTCACCAGCTTCAAAATCTCCCTTTCCCCCACCACATCCCAAAACCAGCCCAGTTCGTTCCCTCCCCCCACTGCATCCCAAAACCAGTCCAACCTGTCTGCCTCCCTAACCTGTTCTTCCTCTCACCCATCCCATCCTCCCAACACAAGCCGTACCTCCATCTCCTACCTACTAACCTCATCCCGCCTCCTTGACCTGTCCGTCTTCACTGGACTGACCTATCCCCTCCCTACCTCCCCACCTATACTCTCCTCTCCACCTATCTTCTTTTCTCTCCATCTTCGGTCCGCCTCCCCCTCTCTCCCTATTTATTCCAGAACCCTCAACCCATCCCCCTCTCTGATGAAGGGTCTAGGCCCGAAACGTCAGCTTTTGTGCTCCTGAGATGCTGCTGGGCCTGCTGTGTTCATCCAGCGTCACATTTCATTATCTTGGATTCTCCAGCATCTGCAGTTCCCATTATCACTAATACTGATTCTGGGCTTAGTGCAAAGTTGAAATCAATTGGATAGCTTTGTGAAGCCAGACTCAGGAATGACTTCAAGAATCATAGAGTTATAGAAACACAGAAACAGGCTCTTCCAGCCCAACCATGCTGATCCAATATCCTAAATAAATCTATTCCCAATTGCCAGCATTTGGCCCACATCCCTCTAAACCCTTCCTGTTCACGAATCCATCCAGGTACCTTTTAAATGTTGTAATTGTACCCACTTCTACCACTTCCTCTGGCAACTCGTTCCATACATGCGCAGCATCTGCATGAAAAAGTTACTCCTCAGGTCCTTTTTAAAATCTCTCTTCTCTCCCCTTAAAACCATGCCCTATAGTTTTGGGATTCTCAACCCGGGGGAAAAAGCCTTGGATATTCATGCTATCCATGCCCGTCATGATTTTTTAAATCTCTTTAAGGTCACCCCTCATCCTCCAGTGCTCTAGGGGAAAAAAACCTCAGCCTATTCTGTCTCTCCCTCTCACTCAAACCTTCCAGTCCTTGTAACATCCTTGTAAATCTTGTCTGAACCCTTTTAAGTTTAACAACACCTCTCCAATAGCAGGGAGACCAGAACTGAGTGTAGTGTTCTAAAAGTAGCCTTACCAATAACCTGTACAGCTGCAACATGACATCCCAACTCCTATACTCATTGCACTGACCAATGAAAGCAAGTGTGCTAAACACGTTCTTCACCACCTGCAACTCCACTTTCAAGAAACTATGTACTGGACTCCCAGGTCTCTTTGTTCAGCAACACCCCCCAGGGACTTATAATTAACTGGATAAGTCCTGCCCTGATTTACCTTACCATAATGCACCACCTAAAATTTATCTAAATTAAACTACATCTGCCACTCCTCAGCCAATTGGCCCATCTGATCAAGGTCAGGTTGTACTCTAAATTAATCTTCACAGTCCACTATACCACCAATTCTGGTTTCATTCTGCAAATATACATACCATAACTCTTATGTTCACATCCAAATCATTTTTATAAATTATGACAAGCAGTGGACCCGGCACCAATCTCTGCGGCACACCACTGCCAACAGGGTTCCAGTCCAAAAAACAACCCTCTACCACTACCATCTATCTCCTAGCTTCAAGCCAATTGGCTAGTTCTTCCTGAATTCCATGTGACCTAACCTTGCTAACCAGTCAATGATGAGGAATATTGTCAAATGCTTTGCTAAAGTCAATACAGATAATATCTACTGCGCTGTCTTTATCAATCGTCTTTGTTACCTCTTCAAAAAACGTAATCACATTAGTGAGACACAGTTTCCCATGCTCCAAGCTATAGTTGACTATCCCTAGTCAGTCCTTGCCTTTCCAAATGCATGTAAATCCTGTCCCTCAGAATCCCCGCCAATGATGTACCCACCACTGACATCTGGCTCACCTGTCTATAGTTCCCTGCTTTTTTCTTTCATGGCATCATATTTCCCACCCATCTGTACAGGCCAGGACAAACAACGTGTTCCCAAGTGCCACTCATGGCGCTGTTCACCAGCTACCCAGAGGGTGTGTGAAAGCAGTTCAGTGGAATTCTGACAAGTGTTGTAGGATGGCTCAATTTAGAAACTCAATGTATTAGGGTATGAAGCAATGTCCTCATACATGTTGTATGATCAATCCTTTCCACAGCTTATCACGTTGTGTGAGCTAGCTGGGCTCTTAGGCACCAGATGATGGATTTGGTGACACTATTCTCTCTTTAGACTGGAATCTACGGTACCTGTTTTGTTTAGACAAATACCATCAGGCAGTCTAATGAGACGAGGCTAATGTCTCAAGCAACATGTTATTTATTTCATGACAACAATCAGGTACATGCCATGTCAGTAGTCTTAGAATCCTTACAGTATGGAAACAGGCCGTTTGGCCCAACAAGTCCATACTGACCCTCAGAGCATCCCACCCAGACCCATACCCCTATAACTCACCTAATCTACACATCCCTGAACGGTACAGGCAATTTAGCATGGCCAATCCACCTGGCCTGCATGTCTTTGAATGGTGGGAGGAAACTGGAGCACCCGCAGGAAACCCACGCTGACAATGGGCAACCTCCAGACAGTTACCAGAGGCTGGAATTGAACCCAGGTCCCTGGCGCCGAGAGGCAGCTGTGCTAACCACTGAGCCATCCTAATATAAGTATAATAGATATCATGACTAAGACTATGAAGAGACCTTGCTGGCAGGTCTCACTACTTTGAGATCCAGAGCTGTTCTCCTCCGCAAGTCCTTATGACATCATCATATTGGGTGGAGCTTATTGCGCTTCTCAGTATTAACCCTTTCAGAACCAAACACCTTATTCAACACGTTTTGCAATGATGTTCCAATGCATAGAACCACTGCAAGGAGGCATTTCCCAACATGTAGTCAAAAAGTCACGCCCTAATTTAGAATCACGTTGCATGCTAACTACTTGTATGTGTATTTTTAATTTTTTTAAATTTTCTCTTGGGATGTGGGCATCACTGACTGGGCCAGCATTTATTGCCATCCCTAGTAATCTTGAGAAGGTGGTGGTTTAATAAAGGCAAGGAGGGTCGTCCTCTTTCCCAGGACTGACAAAGGAGACCACTGCATCAGATGCTGCCAGCCCGCACCAGCATCATGTCCATGGCACAGAGAAAAACGTAGCAATGCTACAAGGTTAATGGCCTTCTGTCCTCTACAACAGTAAGTGCCGCCATCATCTCACTGATATGCCATACTCACTGTAACTCTGCTACTGCACCCACCTCCCACCATGGCTCTTGCCTTAATCTTCCCATACTGGCGCTTACCCAATCCATCCCCCAAAACTACAAAGCCTTCCTGTCCTCTGAACTTCCTACTCCAGGGAGAGGTGGCAGTGTAGTGGTAATGTCAGTGGCCTTGTAATCCAGAACCTCAGGCATTAAGGTGTGGGGACATGGGTCCAAATCCCAAATAGTGAAATTGGAATTCAATGTTTTCAAAAAGGCAACAATGTAAAGTTGTCATTATAAACCCACCTGGTTCACTAATGGCCTCAGGGAAGGAAATCTTCTGTCCTCAAAATAAAATAAAGAACTGGAGATCTCAAACAAATAACGACAGAAATTGCTGAAGAAACTCAACAGGATTCTATGAGTTGGTGGGCAGCTAAGTATTAGGGTCAGTGTTTCACAATTGCTGGGAGCTGTGGCGTATCTGAGGAACCTTTGTGTCCCCAATAGTTCTGTACAGTTGTTAATGAGGGCAAAAGAAAGTCATAATCAGAGTTTGTTTTATACAGCTAAGACAGATCAGGGCCCAGGAAATAAATTCAGACGTAGCACTAGCTTGGTGAAGTTTGCCGTCTGGAGTTATGCCCGTGAGTAATGCAACTTACAGGAATTCAGTGGAGTGTGGACTCAAGAAATGGGTATAATACCCCAGAATGCAAGCAGTTGTCAAGGAAGTCCATGATGGAATGGTTTTTGAATGCCAGATTGGTTTAAATATACAATTGCATTTGTTTCATTCACTTGTGGGACACGGACATTACTGGCTGGCCAGCATTTATTGCTCATCCCTAGATAATAAAATGTGAGGCTGGATGAACACAGCAGGCCAAGCAGCATCTCAGGAGCACAAAAGCTGACGTTTCGGGCCTAGACCCTTCATCAGAGAGAGCTCTCTGATGAAGGGTCTAGGCGCGAAACGTCAGCTTTTGTGCTCCTGAGATGCTGCTTGGCCTGCTGTGTTCATCCAGCCTCACATTTTATTATCTTGGAATTCTCCAGCATCTGCAGTTCCCATTATCTCTGATTGCTCATCCCTAGTTGCTGATGAGAAGGTGCTGCTGAACCATTGCATTGTGAAGTTTCATTGAGATTCACAGTGTCACTAATGTAGGTGGGGACAGGGGAATTGTTGAGAAGTCCATGGGTACTTTTTTGTTTGCATTTGATGTGTTCTGCAGGGGAGATACCCATATTTGCTTCATGTTAAGTTTGCAATATTTGAAAAGAAGTCCATTTTGATCTTTGCACAGTCTATGCCATTTTTATTAATAATATTGGTTGCTTGTTTGTTAATAATTATTTAGCAGTATAGAATTTAAACATTGCTAGAAGGAGACAAGAAGTCAAAAATTTTCATCTTGCACTGATCAGGAACATGAGTCATTTCTTGAGTCTGGTCTGATGAGGACAAGATGAAAAGTTTCTACTTTGTGCACTTCATAGCAATGTTTCCGTCTTATCAGTATTGACCTTTTTTCAGTTGACTGAAGACATCTGGCTGACGTGTTTCAAATGCTGAACAAGATACAGACTGTCATGTCACTAATTGGCTTCATCTTTATACTGGAGCAATTTAAAATTTGCTGTGAACAGTGGAAGAGTGGAACTAGAAAGAAATTGGAGCATTCCTTCAATGTCAAATTGGACTGCTGTCAATGCGGAAGATTATCCAGGTTTGAGTTGTCCACAAAAAGCCAGACGAATCCAACCCAGTCAATTTACGCCCATGAGTCTACACTTGATCATATGCAAAGTGATAAAAAAATTGTTATTGACATGACTGTTAAGTGGTATTTACTGAACAATTGCCTTGATGCTCAGGTTTGTTTTTGACTCCGTTTCTGACCACTTTACAACATTGGTCAAAACATGGATCATCTCCTACAGAAGACAACATAACCATTTGCCCCTAACCTTCCATGGCATCATCATTGCTGAATCCGTCACTTACAACATTCTGCAAGTTACCATTGACCAAAACCTGAACTAGATGAGCAACATAAACACTGTGGCTACAAGCGCATGTCAGAAATTAGGAGGTCTGCCCATCACCTACCAGGCATAAATTGGGATAGTGATGGAATATTCTTCACATACCTGGATGTGTACAGCACCAATAACATTCATGAAATTCAAGATCATATAATACAAAGAAACCCATTGATTGGTAGCCCATCTATCACCTAAAATGATCAATTCCTGCACCTCTGACATACAGTGTCAGCAATGTGTGCCGTCACAAGTTGCATTGCAGCAGCTCTCCAAGCCTCTTTTGACCTCATTGGCCAAAATCACAGTCCCTTCCACCTCGAGGATAACATTAGAGCTGCCACCACCTGGAGGTCCCTCTCCAAAGCACATGCTACCCTGATCAAGATCTACATCATCAGCATTCCTTCACTGTCACTGAGCCAAAATCCTAGATTTCCCTTCCAACAGCAATATGGGTTTCCCTCCACCACATGAATCACAGTGCTTCATGACGGTGGCTCACCATCTTGTCAAGAGTAAATAGGGATGGACAATAAATGCTGCACAGAGATGCCAACATGCCATGAAAGAGCAAACTAAAATATACAAAAGCGAATTGCTTTACTTTTAAATGTGTTATATCCAGGGCATCCATCCACCTGTTTCCCTCCCAGTATCTGCAGTTGGAAAATTAACTTGGAATTCATCATTTTTCTCAAGGATTCAACATCCAGTATAATTTATCAACTTGTTTTCTCAATGGATAGAAAATCCTGTGGCCACTGACATTGGTGCCTGAATTCCCAGTATTCCCAGTGCCTGAAACATCACTGAAGGAGAAGAAGTTTGTAAAATTGATTATTTAATACCTAACCGAGCCTGCCTTAAATTCCACCACTGATCTCAATTCAAAAGGCATTGATTATTAACCAAGCCAGGCTTGTACACAGCAGGAAAGCAATGCAGACTGTGAAATATGCTAAATTCTACTTGACGGAGGTGTCAGTTCTGACTTGAGAGATACGTTAATTAACATGATGTTATCAAATACACCTGCAAAGCTGCAATTAATTCTATCACAAGGCTAAATGTTGAGGATTGCTGTAAAGTGGACTAATCTTTAGTGTCAAGCCATAAAACTTAAATCATCTGGATCACAACACCTCAGTTATAGATGGATTTTGCTTTTGACAGTGTAATGAAGTTTAATTTCATCTTTAATATTACAATACTGACTGAGCAAGATTATGTTCATCACATAAAATAACAACTTCCAGTATTAGTTAAGGTTTGTTCTTTGGAGATAGCAAAAACTGCAGATGCTGGAGTTGGAGTCGACACATTGTGGAGCTGGAGGAACACAGAAGGTCAGGCAGCATCAGAGAAGCAGCAGGGTTGATGTTTTGGAACCGGCCCCTTCATCAGGACTGATAAAAGATCTAGACCGGAAATGTGAGCTCTCCTGCTTCACTGATGCTGCCTTACCTGTTGTGTTCCTCAAAGTTTTTTCTTTGCCTACTGAGCAAAAGGGCATACAAGCTCTTCCTTTGTAGTAATGGACAATCCTGACATCCTTAGACTCCCAGACATCACCTCTGAAGCCATCATTTCTGGGTCATTACTTTCTTGTTGCATTTTTATTCACTCGTGGAATGTGGGTGTTGCTGGCCAGCCAACAGTTATTACTAGTCTCTCGTTGCCCTTGAGAAGGTGGTGGTGAGATGCTTTCTTAAATTGCTACGGCTCATATATGATCTTTTGATCAACAATGCCCTAAGGGAGGGAATTCCAGGATTTTGACACATCTGAACTTTCCAAGTCAGGATCGTGAGGATAGGTGGTGGGGTTCCCAAATATCTGCTTTTTTGTTTATCTAGATGGAAGTGGTCAGGGGTTTGGAAGATGCTGTCTGAGGATCTTCGGTGAATTTCTGCAGTGCATCTTGTAGTTAGTACACACTGCTGCTACTGACCACTGATGGTGTAGTGAGGTGTGGGATGGCGTAGAACTGTACAGCGCAAGAATAGTCTCTTTGGCCCATGATGCTGAGCCAAACATGATGCCAAATGAAACTAATCCCTTGTGCCTTCCATTGGTCCATATCCCTCCACTTCCTGCACATTCACAAGATAATGCTTGTGGGTTTGGTGCCAATTAAGTGAGCTGCTTAGTCCATAATGGCATCAAGTCTCTTGAGTGTTGTTGGAACTGCACCCATCCAGGCAAATGGAGCGTATTCCATCACACTCCTGACTTGTGCCTTGTAGACAGTGAACAGGATCTGGAGAGTCAGGATGTGAGTTACTGGCCACCGTATTCCTAGCCTCTGAACTGCTGTCATTGCTGCTGTGTTTATGTGGTGAGTCCAGTTGAGTTCTTGATCAATGGTAACCCCAAGGATGTCCTAGAGCTGAGATGGCTGACCTCCAACTATCACAGTCATCTTCCTATGTGCCAGATGTGACTCCATTCAGTGGAGATTTTGCCCCTGATCCCTGTCGATTCTAGTTTTGAGAATATTGCCTTCCCATTTTAAACTATCTGTCATTCTGTACCTTCTCTCTGAGCTCTTTGAATAACTAAAGTGTTGGGATGCACTTTGCAGTCTTTATTTCTATGTGAATCTAAACACTTAATGGTACAAATTTCAGATCAGTAGTGAAGTGAGTCATCCAACATGAACAATGCATGGTCAGCTGTTTCTAAAGCAGCCTATGTCATGTCCCATCACAAGAGGGGCCCTCAAGCAGAAGTTTCCTGCTATAGGAAGCATGTTATGAAACTGGAAAGGATGCAGAAAATATTTAGAGGAATGTTATCAGGACTAAAGGATTTGAGTTATAAGGAGAGGCTGGATAGGCTGAGACTTTCTTCCCTGGACCTAGGAGGTTGAGGGGTTATAGATATTTATAAAATCATAAGGACCATAGATAAAGTGAATAGCAAAGGTATTTTCTCCAGGGTAGGGGAATTCAAAGCCAGATAGCATAGTTTTAAGGTGAGAAATCACACAATACAAGGTTATAGTCTCACAGATTTATTTGAAAACACAAGTTTTCTGAGGCTAGGGTCTAGGCCCGAAACGTCAGCTTTTGTGCTCCTGAGATGCTGCTTGGCCTGCTGTATTCATCCAGCTACACACTTTGTTATCCCAGCTTTCTGAGACTCGCTCCTTCTTCAGGTGTTAGTGAGGTGGTATCAAACAGAATTTATTCGTAAAAGATCAAAGCGTTACACAACTGATGAGGATGCATTAAACAAGCCTAAGATACTATTAAACCTTTAATCAGTTATAAGGTTTCAATTGATTAATATGTATATGTTAATCCCCGAATTTCCTTCAAGTCACTGCCCTGAGAAAGTTAAAGGTTTTATCACAATAAAGAAGAGGTGAGATTTTAGGTCAGAGGATGCATGTTAGGTGTGAAGCCTTGCTTAGAATCTGTTCCTGTTTTGATTTGGAGTCAGACTGGTTTTATTTCTAAAGTAGGAAGTCATAAAATGCCACATTGACTGACTTGATAAATTGTGAGCCTCTTGGACAAAATAGAATGCAACTGCAAATACAGATTCACCCCATAAATTCACATGTGTTGTGCATGTTGTGTGTGTTTGTGTGCATGTGTGTATGGGAGACAGCGTGAAAGAGAGTGTTGTGTGAGAGAGAGTACGTGTGAGAGAGATTGAGTGTTTGTGTGTGCGAGAGAGAGGCAGAGAAAATGTGTGTGTGAGAGAGAGAGAGACTGTGTGTGTGTGTGTGTGTGTGTGTGTGTGTGTGTGTGTGTGTGTGTGTGTGTTGGTGTGTGTGTGCGCGCGTGCGTGCGTGTGGTGTGTATATAGTGAGGTGGGGTCACCTGTAGGACAAAATGAACCCAAGGTCCCAGTTTAGGCTGTCCTCATGGGTACCAAACTCAGGTATCAGCCTCTGCTTGGCGACTCTGTGTTGTTGTGTATCCCAAAGTCTGCCTTGGAGGACGTTTAACCGAAGATCTGAGGCCGAATATCCTTGACCACTGAAGTGGTCGCCCACTGGGAGGGAACATCCCTGACTGGTGATTGTTGAGCAGTGTCCATTCATCCGTTGTTGTAGCATTGTACTGCCAATATACCATGCCTTGGGGAATCCTGACCTGCAGCTTATAGACAACATTAGTATCTGCCATGCATGTGGCAGGTGGCATTCCCACATGTGATGGCAGTGTCCATGTCGATGATCTGACATGTCTTGCAGGAGTTGCCATAGCAGGGTTGTACAGTGTTGTGGTTGATGTTGTCCTGAAGGTCAGGTAGTTTGCTGCGAACAATGGTCTGTTTAATGTTTGGTGGTTGTTTGAAGGCGAGCAGTGGAGGGTGGGGAAGATCTTGGCAAGGTGCTCATTGTCATTGATAATGTGTTAAAAGCTGCAAAGAACATGGTGTAGCTTCTCTGCTCTCGGGAAGTACTCGATAACAAAGGGTGCCCTATCACACATAACCCATGTCTGATTTCTGAGGAAGCCATTATGGGTTTTTGCTGTGGCACGTCAGAACTGGCAATCGAAGAGTTGAGCGTCATATCCTGTTCCTGCGAGGGCATCCTTCAACACCTTCTGGTGTCCGTCGCATTCCTCCTCATCTGAGCAGATCCTGTGTATGTCATCAATGTATATGGTACATAGCATTAGTTGGAGGTTCTGTATACAATGAAGTCTTGCTTGAACCTATGCATGAAAATGTTGGCATATTGGGGGCAAATCTGTTCCCCATGGCTGTTCCGTGTGTCTGGATGAAGAACTGGTTGTCGAAGCTGAAGATGTTGTGGTCGAGGATGAAGTGGATGAGTTGTAGGATGGCATCTGGAAATTGGCAGTTCTTGGTGTTGAGTACTGAGGCTATTGCAGTGATGCCGTCATCGTGGGGGATGCTGGTGTAAAGTGCTGAAATGTCCATTGTGATGGGGAACGTTCCTGGTTCAACTGGTCCATGGGTGCTGAGTTTCTGTAAGTAATCTGTACTGTTTTTGTACAATGGGTTTCAAAATGTTCACACAAACACACACACACACACACACACACACACACACACACACACACACACACACACACACACACACACACACACACACACACTCTCTCTCTCTCTCTCTCTCTCTCTCTGTCCCTCTCTCTCTCTCTCTCTCTTTCTCTTTCTCCCCCCCCTCGCACTGTCTCCCATTCTCACACACACACACATATGTAAATCTATGGGGTGAATTTGTGTTAGCAGATACACTCGGTTTGTCCAAAATGTACACAATTTATAGACAGTCAATAAATGTAGCATTTTATAAATTCCTGCATTAGAAATAAAACCAGTCTGACTCCAAAACAAAACACATACAAATTCTAAACAAGGCCACTCAGCTAACATATATCTTCTGACCTAAAATCTCACCTCTTCTTGACACTGATAAAACCTTTAGTTCTCTCAGGTCAGTGACTTGAAAGGAATTCGGGGATTTACATATACACATTAATCAAATAAAACCTTCTAACTGATTAAACATTTAACAGCATCTTAGGTTTGTTTAGCACTTCCTCATCAGTGGTGTGATGCTTTGATCTCTTACTTATAAATTCTGTGTCTGATACTAACACCTGAAGAAGGAGCGAGGCTCCAAAAGCTTGTGTTTTCAAATAAACCTGTTGGACTATAGCCTGGTGGCTTGTGATTTCTGATCTGATACCCCAGTCCAACCACTTGCACCTCCACATTATAGTTTTAACATGAGAGGAGAAAGGGACCTGAAGGGCAACTTTTTCACACAGAGGGTGGCACATATGTATGGAATGAACTGCCAGAGCAAGCACACTTAGAACATTTAAGAGACATTTGGTCAGGAAATGAATAGGAAAGGTTGAGAGGGATATGGGCCAAATGCAAGCAAAAGGGACTCATTTAGTTTAGTTTGGCAAACCTGGGTGGACATGGACGAGTTGGACTGAAGGGTCTGTTTCCATGCTGTCTAACTGTACGACTCTTGATATATGGCTTGCAATTGTGGTACCTATAAACCTTCAGCATGACAGAGTAACAAAGCAGAGGCTACAGAGATACCAGGCTCTTTCTGCTGTCCTCTGCCAACTTGGAATCTGGCATCTCAACGCGATCTGACAGTGACAGGACGCTGTGTGGCAGGCAAGCCAATTCAAGCAGTATTACTGCATGCATGCTGGGACATTAAACCTCCTTTACGTTAGCACGGCTGCAGCCTATTCTCAGCTGGTGACTAATATGCACACACCAGTTCAATAGCAGCTTCCAAGGTATAAGCAATGCCATGACCTATGCTGGTGGCAGCAAGTGTCGGATTAATTTGTAGGGCCTTTTTATCAGTTATTGTACTTCCTTACGTCCTCCTGGGGATGCTAGGACCAAGCAGGCAGTTGTTCACACATGTTTGGAAGCAGAAAATTAGAAGCTGAAGGGTGAGTGCAGGGCGTGAGGTGAAAACCATTAGGTCCATGGTGAAAGCATCTTCAGCTTAATCATCTTGCCAAGTGGCACGATAAGGATGAGCTAGGTATTGTGAAGTGAATAAGACAAAAACATAGCTGGTCAACAATTACAGAGCACTGAGTGCCAGGGGCTCAGTTGCAGCTTGTCACATAATGCACAGAGTCAGCACTCTCACAAGTTAATGAGTTGCAGATTCATCCTGTGATTCTTCTGTGTTCCCTTCTATTATGTGTGAGGTGACCATGAATGACCTGCCTTCCTAACCACACCTGGTTCCCCTCAGGTTAGATCATCTCCTGTTGTCTCTCACTAATGAGAAAGCAACCCTGTGGTCCTCTGGGACAATGGCGTCCTTAACTTTATCTTTACTTTCCTTTAATCTGTATGGGAGAGATAGGAGTGTCAGTAGATGGTGAAACCCACTGTGCTTGGATGATGGAGCTGCTGTAGCTAAATAGATGAAGTTTTTGGAAGTACCAGGAGGTGGTGTGAGACTGGCAGTATTGGTAAATGTGAGGAGGTGGAGTGAAGTATCTGAATATAGGATATAGGCTTGAAAACTTGAGTCCCAGGGATTTTTGCTGGATGAGCCAATGGGCCAAGGTGAATTGCATTGTCATTTGATCATGCATGTATTTCTAAGGACGCATATCTTAAACTGTGGTCAATCGTGGTCAATCACTGCTCACCTCTGGGCAGGATGTGATCTGGTAATCCCACGACTCTGTATTTAGAATATAGTAGCAGCCCTATAAGACAAGTTGTGCTTTCTAACCACTCAACTTCTGACTCCCTAAAACCTGGCCACCATCTTCGAGATACAAATCAGCCAAGTGATGGAATATTTGCCACTTCTTTGCAGGAGTGCAGCTTCAACAACATCCAAAAACTCAACACCATAAAACAGAAAGCAGAATGAAACCACGCAGACAAAGCTTGCGCTTAATTCTAATGTTAAAAAGACTAAAGTTGTGTTGATATTTGCCCACTTGTTCATAACTTCAGCAGAACAGCAGCATTAACCCCCCAAATACAGCATTATTCAAGGGTCCAGGCCCAAAATGTCAGCTTTCCTGCTCCTCTGATGCTGCTTGGCCTGCTGTGTTCATCCAGCTCTACGCCTTGTCATCTCATTACTCTGACTGTTGTTTTAGCAACATTACAACATATGAATGGGGCAAAACTGCAGACATTTCACCACTGCAATGTGTAATATTATGTGTTCATTTTGTATTTACATTCACAAAATTGCATTTCTTCCTTCATTTCTTTGTAATATGTTATTGCTGGTGTTGTAGGGCTAAGTGTTTGAATAAGGACAATAGTGGTTAAGCTGTGTAGAAATATCTTAGCAATTTGTTTGTTTTGTGGTAATCATTTCTGCCACATTACAAAGTTGAGCACCCTGATTCAGTTCCATGGTTCTTGCACATTGCTGCTTGGAAGTTTCCTCTTTCTTTATGATAGACTTCCAGGATCAGAAATTATTTCCAATCTGGTTTAATGGATAGTGGGATCTAATAAGTCTGACATAAGATCTTCAGATGCTGTCATATGTGGGGCAGGTAGGGTTTGATACTGTGTTAGCTAGTCACTTCTAATTGCTCTTGACTGGCTAGCTATTTCAGAGGGTAATTAAGAAGCAATCCCATTTTTGTGGTTCTGGAAACACACATTGGGCACAGCAGGGAAGGACACCAAATTTTCTTCCCTAAGGGATTGGTGGGTGAACTGGATTCCGCTTCATGAAAATCAACGATAGTTTCATTGTCACCATTACTGTGGCTAGAGTTTTCAAGTCTAGAGTCATTCATTGCATTTAAATTCTTCTGGTCGTCATGGTGAGATTGAAGTTTGAACTTTTATCCCAAGAGCATGTGCTTCAGTCTCTGGTCTACTAGTCTAAAGACATTAGCAATGTATCATTTTCTCCCCCTGTCTGAAGCACTCTTTACTTTTGTAGTATGAACAGAAAATGATGGAAATACTCAACAGGCAAAACAGCATCTATGGAGAGAGAATTAGAGTTAATGTTTCTGGATGTGGCATCTCTTTTATTCGCCCTATAATAAATGATACTTTTGGAATTTGATGCATTTTGAGGTATGTGCCTGGGAGGCCAGTTCAGCTTATGACATCCTTGAAATAGATTCACTAGATGTTTGAGTTTTACTGAATAAAAATAGCTTGCATATCACAGGACAGCAGGGATTGCATGTCTACTTACAGCATATATCTAAGTTGATCTCTTTGGTTCATTCTTCATTCCCAATCAGTAATAATTTAATAGTTTGCAGTAAAAATATACTTGGTGGCTGCTGATGATGAAACACAAAATATCAACCACTCAAAATCTCCTGCTCTTTGCAGCACAAAATTGAGCACAAACAAGTTGTCTAAAACTCAGCTAGTCTGACAGCATCTGTGGAGAGAAAACAGAGTTAACAGTTCAAGTCCAATAACCTGCTGAGTTCCTCCAGCAATTTTCATTTTTGTTTCAGATTTCCAGCATTCACAGTGCTTTGTTTTATCTAAAGAAAGATCGCTGGACTCAAAATATTAATTCTATTTTCGCTCCACAGATGCTGCCAGACCAGCTGAGTTTCTGTTTTTGTTTGCCTGCTTCATTAACTGTAATTTGTATGGCTCACTAGAAGATAGGCACTGCAAAATATCGGGCATAAACAAAGGTACATTATGATTTGGAAAAAGATATTTTGAAAAATGGCATATGTCAACTGTTGCTTAATGTATTACCTGTTCCAGAAGTCAAATGATCAACCACATAAAAACTTACAAAATTGTATTACTTGTAAAGATATTTTTAAATACGGACACAGCATAAGATCATGACCAAACCGTGATTAGTTTTAATGTTCTTTTATTTAGTTTTCAGCCAACTTCCTTGCTTAAATATACTTTAAATTAAAATTGTAACTAAAATTTACAATGGCGAAGCATTGGAATAAAATGATGTTTGACTCCATATATAATAATGGCGATTCAACTATAAAATTCACCTGTTAGTGGGCTATAAAGTTAAGGAGATCACCAATGAACAGATGCAGAAATAGTTTTTAAAGCTCTGTGGAGGAATTTAGAATTTTTTCTAATGAGTCATTTGAATCTATATTGAGATTCAAGCTTCTAAAAATAAACTGTAATTTAGAAATATTTCCTAGATTATAATGATACAACTAGTCTGTGGCTTCAAATTAAGCTGACTGTTTCTTTCAAAACATTGAATAATGAATCAAGAAATTGAACTACAGGAGGAATCTGCAAACCCATTTCTCAAATAATTTCTGGTGATAATCAAATGGCAATGAATTATAATTATGCCAGCAGTTTCAAATGTGGTGTGTATAAAATATATTTTATATATAAAATATGGCAAATTTATGGTGATGGCAAAAGTCCTTGGATTACACAGCCGTGTGTACAAAGTAAGACAATATAATTCAGTTACGAAGAAGGATCACTGGACCCGAAAATTTAACTCTCTTTCCATAGATGCTGTCTCAACTGCTGAGTTGTTTCAGCAATTTCTGATCTTGTAAGACAATGTAGTGTTGTTACTGGTCTTATTGTGGATGGTTTTTTTTTGTCCATTACTTTTTAGGTTAATTGGTAAATTTCTACTTGAATTGTAATTTACAATTTATGAGATTAAGCCTCAGTGCAAAAATAATTCTCAGCGGTACTAACAACCAAACAGATTCCTTGGAAAAGTGCCAACCATGATAAAACATTGGAGCACAAATGATAATTCCATCTTACCCCTTTAAAAAGAAAACAAAATATCACATGCAGTTTTATTATCTAACTTTGGTTAATGAAGTCCATTTCTTCAGCAAGATCTTTCAAGTCCCATTGCCCTCACCACACTAACATATCCTGTAATTTGCAGCAAAACCTTTGCTTTTAAGCTGTCGAGAAATGTAAAGTTTATAGTCAACAAATCATGCTGCAACCGGAGAAATTAATTGGGCTACAAGTTGATAAGTTCCCAGGATCTGTTATTCCAGAATGTTGAAGAAAATGGCTATAGAGATAGATGAAGCTTTGGTGATCACATTCTAAAATTCTACAGTTTCTGGAATGATTCCTGCAGATTGGAGGCAAGAAAATATTGCCCACTACTCAAGGACTGAGTGAGAGAGAAAACAGGAAACTACGCTCCTATTAGCCTGACAGCAGGGGTGCATAAAAGGATCGCATTCATGATAAATGATGTGATAAATGGGCACTTTTGTAATAATTATCTCATTGGACATAGTCATCATCAATTTCTGAATGAGAAATCATGTTTGGCACTAATTTTTGAGACTGTTGCTAACAAAATTGATAATGGGGCTTGTTGGATGTAGTACACTTAGATCTTCAGCATGGATTAAGAATTTTACAGGCAGAAAACTGCGTAGTAATGAATGATTGATTCATACATTGGTGAACAGTAGTTAGCAAGGATCAGGACTTGAGCCCAGATGTTCATAATATACATCAATGATTTAGATGTGGGCCCACATGCAATGTTACCAAACTTGCAGATGATACAAAGCCAGGTTAGAATGTGCAGTGTGAGGAGGATGCAAAGTGGCTTCAGGAGAATTTGGACAGACTTAGTGAGTGGACAAGATTTTGGCAAATGGAATCTAATGTGGAAAAGTGTGAGGTTATCCACTTTGGTAGGAGAAACAGACATGAACTGTATTTCTTAAATGTCACGAGTTTGGAAGTTGCGCATGTACAAAGGGACCTAGGTATCTGTGTCAATAAGTCACTGAAGCCTAACATGCAGCTGCAGCAAGCTATTAGGAAATCTAATGGAATGTTAGTCTTTATCGCAAGAGGATTTGCGTACAGGAGTAGTGAAGTCTTGCTTCAATTTTGTAGGAGTACGGTCAGACTGCGCCTGAGCACTGTAGTCAAATTTAGTCTCCTTATCTTTGGAAAGACATCAGAGGAGTGCAACAGAAGTTCGCCAGATTAGTTCCTATGGAGAGGGTTGTCCTGTGGAGAATGATTTGGCAAACTACTCTTATATTGTCTAGAATTTTGAAGACTGAGAAGTGATCTCAGTGAAAATTAGAAAATAGTGAGAGATAGACTGTGTAGATGCAGGTAACATGTTTCCTTGATCAGTGAGTCTAGAATCAGTCCCCACAGTAAATAGAGTCTGGCTATTTATGACTGAGATTACCTTTTCTTTTACTCAAAGGGTTGTAAATCTTTAGAATTCTGTACCCCAGAGGGCTTTGCAAGTTCAGTCTTTGAGTATGTTTAAAGTATGATAGATTTCTGATTGCCAATGTCATAAAGAGCTATGTGGATAATGTAGGTAAAAATATTGAAGTGTTCAATCAGCCATAATTGTGTTGAAGGTGCAGCAGGTTCAGAAGGCTGACTAGCCTACCTATTCCTGCCTTCTTACATCTACTGGCACCTTCAATTCACTTCTCTTGTCATAAATGCTGCATAGGTTCAGATAGAGACCTCTGCCTTTAGAACAATATTTTGAAGATTGTCCCTGTTTGATCCTAGAATTTGTTTCTGCAGTTTTCCACTTCTTTTAAAGCTTCTTGACTTCACATAACTAGCCTTGTTTCCTTTTAGGTTCTTGTATCCATGACAACCCTTCCCAACAGCACGAGCAAATCTCCCCATGAGAATATTTGTTTTGTCCTGCTGAGATGTAACACACCTTCCTTATATAGGTCCTGCCTGTCCCAGAATCAATCACGGAAGTCTAATGCCCTTTCCACTGAATAATTTTTCTAGTCATGTATTGATTTGCTCAATTTTCCTGTTACTATACTCACCAGAATGTGGTAGAGGGATCAATCCTGAGATAACTATACAAGCTCCTTTTCAGTTTCTTACTTAGCTCAATAATATTCTACTTTGACTTTCATTTCTCTTTCTACCCATGTCATTGGTGTTAATGCAGACCATGACTTCTGGCTCTTCACTTTCTCCCAAAATAATGCCTTACAGTTGCTTCATGACATCTTTGATCATGGAGTCAGGGAGGCAACATCTAATACTGGAGACATGTCAATAGCCATAGAAATACCTGTCAGCTCCCTTAACTATCAGAGTGTTTGCCACTATTGTCCTTTCACTCTTCTTCTTCCTCACCTGTGCAGCTGAGCCATTCACAGTGCATACTACTGGCTCTCATTTCATTCTTTCAATAAACCACCACATTCACAAGTTTCAACAGGAGACCTCATTAGTGAGTGAGATAAAATCAGAGGAGTCTTACACTTCCTGGTTTTTCAAACTGCGTAGAGGTAATCCATTTCTTTTCTGCCTACCTTGTCTAAATCCCTGCTGTGACTACTTTGTTAAACATGGTTTCCATGTAGTTTTCAGGTTCACAGATGCATGTCAATGGACCCAGCTGCCAATCAAGTTTCCAGCTCAGGTTTTTGGAGCTGGAAAACTTCCTGCACACATGATCATCTAGGTCACACGGATTATCCATGGTTTTCCACATGGCGCAGATGGGTATTCCATGCCATGCCTTAAAATATTCAGATCAAATAAACTGGAAACAAGAAAGCTGACAGTAAAATTATATACCGATCATCTCCAGTCTACATGAATAAACATGATGGGAAAAGTTTCAGAATGCAGTGTCTAGATATCAGGAAGAACAACCTCAAATAGTGGAGTGAATACAGGAGAGCAGAGATAGTGAATCAAGAGCTCGGGATGGGCCATAAAAGTGAAGAAACTCACAAACATGGTGCAGAACAAGCACATGAAGAGTACTATTGATGAGGTCAATGTTTTGTAACTCATGAAATACCAGTCTGAGGAGCATTTAGGGCAGTGCAGGGTAAGATATAGAAAATAAATTTTGAGTGAGCTGGAGTTTGTAGAGAATGGAGCTTGTAAGTGTGGTGCTGATGGTAAGCCTGGAGATGTCTAAAACATAAAGATTTTGGTTGTAGCTGTGGATTAGACTCTAATGGAGGTAATTTTAGGGGTAGAACAGGAATTTGAAGGTAGTTAGATTTAGGGTCTGAGGATCAAATATGGTTGAACAAAGTTGGTCAATAAAGTTGGGATCAAACCAGTATAGATACATTTGTTTTAATACCCTTTCACTAGCTTGTAATTTCACTGATTTTGCAACAAATTGGCACATTAAAGCATACAAATGCCAATATGTGTCAGTATGACTCAGCACACACATTTGAGTCATTAGATCTTGGATTTTAGCCCCAGTCTAGAGTGTGACACAAATATCAAGGCAAAACTCCAGTCAGCCCTGAGGACTTCCAGCGTTGTCAGAGGTGTTGTCTTTCATTAGGCCCCATCTGCCTGCTCAGGTTGATGAAAAAGATCCCAAAGCACTCTTCCACTGAAGAGCAGGGGAGTTATCCCTGGGGTCTTAGCTTATACTTATTCCTCAAGCAATATCACAAAAAATGATTATCTGATCATCATCATTTTGAAGTTGGTGCTTGCTTTGTGAAAATTAGTTGCCATGATTTTTGTAATACAACTGTGAACAAAGTTCTGAATTCTGTCTGCAAAGATCATTTCTGCTCATAAAAAGGGCTTTATAAATGCAAATCTTTCTTTTAAAATATGTTTGGGCAGTCTCATCCTAGTTCTAGTGCATGTTAATCCAAATAACAAAACTGCCAAGGTTATTTGGCATTAGATTGTGAGGGTGCCAGAGAAATGTTTAAAAAGGCTCATGTGGGAATAGAAATGTCATGTTTATGTAATTAAAATTATTTTGTGGTTGGGTCGAAGACCACTTGATAAGAATGGATGGAACTGCATTTTACATTTGGCTCATGCTATAAATGGCCTAGGGGTAATTCATGATTTACACCAAATGCAAAATAGTTGCAATCCTATACACAAATGTCTTCATTATTGATAGATGTTAGTTCAAAATGGAAAAGAAAAACCGTATTGGGCAGCAGAAGCACTATGAGAAATATCAAATTTTTAATTAGAATACAAGATTGAATTTGTTTTAAAAAATTTTCACATTTTGTTTAATTACAAGAGCTGGGTTCAGCAACTATTATTTTCTTTGTTCTCCTAAATTTATTGCTATTGTTAACATTACCATGGTGACACAAAGCTCTAATTCCCTCTTGCTACTCCAGCAACTGCTAAAATTAAAAACATATTTCAGTAAATGTGAAGCATGATTTTTGCGCAACTTTGTGGCTTGACTTCCAAAAACCCTGACCAGTTAAGATTGCTAACTGGAAGCACTGCAGCATGAGTAGGAGTCAGGCATGAATTGGAGAATCAATGAAATTGCTTCCATATTTCTGCAATTTCGAAATTACTGATGTACAGACAAAACACTCTTTCGTTTCTTTCTTTAACATACTGCTATTTTCTTTGATGCTTTGCTATTTCACACTCTCCCTGCAGTTTTCTTTATTTTCAGCCTGTACGGTCCTCCTTGCTAAAACCACTGATTAACTGAAAGCTAGCCTAGCTGCACAGCTGGCTGTACTCAATGTCTCTATTGAGATATTCCAACTTTTTTGAAGAACTTTGCTAACAAGTGATAAATCCATCACAAAAAGCCACACATGCACAATAATATGTTAAACAAAGCACACAGTTTTAGAAATTACTTCCATTTGAGTACTTGGTTGTTCCTTAAGCTTAAATAAGCTCCGGATGGTTCAATGTAAAACACGCTAGAATTTATTGTAAGTTGCACTAAGGAAAAGTTGATGGTGCTTTTATCGGTAAAAGTACCGTGATGGGTGTTAGAACAATCAGAAAATATTGAATATGCACTCATTATCAAAATGTCCATTAGCAAAGATGGTAAACAGTAAGCTTGTAAACTTTTAATTATTCACCTATATTTTCTACTCAATGTAAGGCTACTATTAACATAGCCAATCAAATTCTACAATCTATTTCAAGAGCATTTAAGTTCTCAATGGAAACATATTCCAGATGATTATAGGTGATGCCAGATTTGAAACATGATGAAATTTGTAAGATTAACTGGACTGAATTTTCCTTTACAGGGAATTGTGAGCCATTGTTACTCGTTTTATTTTCCTCCCCCGCAACTTATAAATCAGTAGCTTTAATATTGGTGCAAACTTTTAACATACATTGGATTACTTTTGCAGAAAATTTAATGGATACTAAAACAAAACCTGCGCAGAAATAATAGAACAAATGTTCCACCTAGTTTCCATGGTAAAAAAAATCTTTAGGGAAGCAAATTGATATGTGTTTTGGTTCCATAACCCTGCTGTCCATTCCCTTGGATACTCATTCTGAGAATTAAGAGTCATAGAGCTATACAACATGGAAACAGGCCCTTCAGCCCAATTCATCCATGCCAACTAGATATCCTAAATTATTCTAGTCCTATTTGGACCATATCTCTCTAAGTCCTTCCCATCCAAATGACTTTTAAATGTTGTAATTGTACCAGCCTCCATCACTGCCTCTGGCAGCTCATTTCGTAAACGCACCACCATCTGTGTGAAAAAGTTCCCCTTAGGTCCCTTTAAATCTTTCCCCTCTCACCTAAAACCAATGCTGTCCAGTTTTGGACTCCCCCACTCCAGGGAAAAGACCTTGGCTATTCATAGAGTCATAGAGTCAGAGGTGGAAAAGACCTTGGCTATTCATTCTGGCCATGCTCCCCATGATTTTATAAACCTCGAAAAAGTCAACACTCGGCCTCCGCTGTTCCAGGGCTATTAGCCCCAGACTATCCAGCTTCTCCCGGCAGCTCAAACCCTGCAACAATGGCAACGTCCGTGTAAATCTTTTCTGAACCTTTTCAAGTTTCACAATATCCTTCCTGTAACTGGGAGAATAGAATTGCACACAGCATTCCAATAGTGGCCTAACCAATGTTCTGTACAGCTGCAACATGATTTCCCAACTGCTTTATCATTGCATTGGCCAATAAAAGCAACCATACCAAATGCCTTCTTTGTTATGGTGCCTACGTGGGATTCCACTTTCAAGGAACTATGAACAAGCAATTTAAGATCTCTTTACTCAGCAACATTCGCCAGGACCTTACCATTAAGTGTATAAGTCCTGCCCTGATTTGCCTTTCCAAAATGCAACACTTCACATTTATCTAAATTAAACTCTATCTGCCATTCCTTGGCCCATTGGCCTATGATGAACGTCCTGTTGTGCTGAGGTAAGCTTCTTCGCTGTCCACTACACCTCCAATTTTGGTCACCATTCCTCCTATGTCCACATCCAAATTATTTATATACATGATGAAAATCAGTCGGTCCAGCACTAATCCTTGTGGCACACGGCTGGTCACAGGCCTCCAGGCTGAAAAGCAACTCTCCATTACCACCCTCTGTCTTCTATCTTCAGACAAGTTCTGGATTCAAATGGCTAGTTCTCCCCGTATTCCATGCGATCTAACCTTGCTGCCATGAGGAACCTTGTTGTACGCCTTCCTGAAGTCTGTATATTTCATGTCCAGCGCTCTGCCCCCATCAATTCTCTTTGTTACTTCTTTAAAAACTCAAACAAGTTAGTGATACACAATTTCCCATGCAGAAAGCCATGTTGACTACCCTATTGCCTTTCCAAATACATGTAAATTGTGTCCCTCAAGATTTCCTCCCACAATATGCCTAGCACTGATGTCAGACTGACCAGTCTATAGTTCCCTGACTTTTTCTTATCACATTTCTTGAGAGTGGCACCACATCAGCCAAGCTCAATCTTCTGGCACCTTACCTGTGGCTATCAATGATGCAAATATCTCAGCAAGGGGCCCAACAATCACTTCCCTAGCTTCGCACAGAATTCTAGGATACCTGATCCTGGGGATTTATCTACATTAATGAGTTTTAAGAAGTTCAGCACCCCCTCCTCTACATTCCCCTACATTCTCTATCTTCCATATCCTTCTCCACAGTGAACACTAATGCAAAATACTCGTTTAGTATCTCCCCCATCTCCTGCAGTTCCACACATAGGCAGCCACGGTGATCTTTAAGGTGCCCTATTCTCTCCCTTGTTACCCTTTTATCCTTAATGTATTTGTAGAATCCCTTTGGATTCTCCATAACTCTATTTGCCAAAGGTATCTTATGTTCCCTTTCTGCCCTCCTGATTTCCCTCTTAAGCAGACTCTGACTACCTTTACACTCCTCTAGGGATTCACTCGATCCCTGCTATCTGTACCTGACATATGCATCCTTCTTATGCTTGACCAAAACCTCAATTTCTCGAGTCATCCACACTTACCCTTCACTCCAACAGGAAAATACTGTCTCTGGACTCTCGTTATCTCATTTTTGAAGGGTCCCTAATTCCTAGTCTTCCCTTTACCTGCAAATATCGGCCCCTGATCAACATTTAAAAGTTCTTGCCTAATACCATCAAAATTGGCCTTCCTCCAATTTAGAACATTAACTTTTAGATCCAGTCTATCCTTTTCCATCAGTATTTTAAACCTAATTACAGTTGCCGGCCCCAAAGTGCACCACCGCCAGCACCTCAGTCACCTGTCCTGTCTTATTTCTCAAAAGTAGGTCAAGTTTTGCACCTTGCCTTGTAGAAATATGCACGTACTGAATCAGCTCATCTTCTTGTACACACTCAATAAATTCTTCTCCATCTGAGCCCTTAACATCATGACAGTCCCAGTCTGTGTTTGAAAAGTTAAAATCCCTTACCACAACTGCCTTATTATTCATATAGATAACTGAGGTCTCCTTACTAATTTGTTTCACAAATTCCTGCTGACTATTCGGGGCTGTATAGTACAATCCCAATAAAGTGATCATCCCTTTTAAATTAACAAAGTGTGAAGCTGGATGAACACAGCAGGCCAAGCAGCATCTCAGGAGCACAAAAGCTGACGTTTCGGGCCTAGACCCTTCATCAGAGAGGAGGATGGGGTGAGGGAACTGGAATCAATAGGGAGAGAGGGGGAGGCGGACCGAAGATGATAGATGAGAAGACAGGTGGAGAGGAGAGTATAGGTGGGGAGGTGGGGAGGGGATAGGTCAGTCCGGGGAGGACGGACAGGTCAAGGAGGCAGGATGAGTTTAGTAGGGGGGAAATGGAGGTGTGGCTTGAGGTGGGGGGGGGAATAGGTGAGAGGAAGAACAGGTTAGGGAGGTGGGGATGAGCTGGGCTGGTTTTGGGATGCAATGGGGGGAGGGGACGAGCTGGGCTGGTTTTGGGATGCAGTGGGGGAAGGGGAGATTTTGAAGCTTGTGAAGTCCACATTGATACCATTGGGCTGCAGGGTTCCCAAGCGGAATATGAGTTGCTGTTCCTGCAACCTTCGGGTGGCATCATTGTGGCACTGCAGGAGGCCCATGATGGACATGTCGTCTAAGGAATGGGAGGGAGAGTTAAAATGGTTCGCGACTGGGAGGTGCAGTTGTTTGTTGTGAACCAAGCAGAGGTGTTCTGCAAAGCGGTCGCCAAGCCTCTGCTTGGTTTCCCCAGCGTAGAGGAACCCACACCGGGTACAGTGGATATAGTATACTACACCTCCATTTCCCACCTACTAACCTCATCCTGCCTCCTTGACCTGTCCGTCCTCCCCGGACTGACCTATCCCCTCCCCACCTCCCCACGCAAACCATTTTAACTCCCCCTCCTATTCCTTAGACAACATGTCCATCATGGGCCTCCTGCAGTGCCACAATGATGTCACCCGAAGGTTGCAGGAACAGCAACTCATACTCCCCTTGGGAACCCTGAAGCCCAATGGTATCAATGTGGACTTCACAAGCTTCAAAATCTCCCCTTCCCCCACTGCATCCCAAAACCAGCCCAGCATGTCCCCACCTCCCTAACCTGTTCTTCCTCTCACCTATCCCATCCTCCCACATCAAGCCACACCTCCATTTCCCACCTACTAACCTCATCCTGCCTCCTTGACCTGTCCGTCCTCCCCGAACTGCCTATCCCCTCCCCAGCTCCCCACCTATACTCTCCTCTCCACCTATCTTCTCGTCTATCATCTTCAGTCTGCCTCCCCCTCTCTCCCTATTTATTCCAGTTCCCTCTCCCCATCCGCCTTTTCTGATGAAGGGTCTAGGCCCGAAACATCAGCTTTTGTGCTCCTGAGATGCTGCTTGGCCTGCTGTGTTCATCCAGCTTCACACTTTGTTGTCTTGGATTCTCCAGCATCTGCAGTCCCCATTATCTCTGATCATCCCTTTCAAATTTCTCAGTTCCACCCAAATAACCTCCCTGGGCATATTCCCAGGAATATTCTCCTGAAGTACAGCCGTAATATTATCCCTCATCAAAAGCACCACTCTCCCTCCTCCCTTGTTGCCACTTTCAATTCTTCCTATCGCATCTATACCCTGGAACATTAAGCTGCCAGTCCTGTCCATTCCTGAGACATGTCTCTGCAATTGCTATGATATCCCAGTCCCACATTCCCAACCATGCCCTGAGTTTGTCTGCCTTACCTGTTAGGCCTCTTGCATTGAAATAAATGCAGTTTAAATTATCAATCCTACCTCAGTCTTTGCTTTGTTTCTGCCTGCCCTGACTGTTTGACTTGCTCCTTTTCCCAATTGTACCAGACTGATCTCTTTCCTGACTCTCTCCCTGGATCCCACCCCTCCCCCCTTACTGGTTTAAATCCTCCCAAACAGCACCAGCAAATCTCTCCGGCAATACATTAGACCTCTTCCAATTCAGGTGCAATCCGTCCTTCCTTACACTTCTACACCAGGAGAGATTCCTATGATCCAAAAATGTGAATTCTTCTCCCCTGCACCAGCTCCTCAGCCATGCATTCATGCATTCATCTACTCTATCCTCCTATTTCTACCCTCACTAGAACGTGACACCCGAAGTAATCCAGATATTACTAGCTTCAAGGACCTACATTTTAAATTCCTGCCGAACTTTCTATATTGTCTCCTCAGAATCTTGTCTTTTTCTATTCCTGTGTCATTAGTTCCAATGTACACAACAATCTCCCACTGGTCCCTCTCCCCTTTGAGATTATTCTGCACCCTCTCTCAGATATCTTCGATCCTGGCTGCAGGGAGGCAACACACTATTCTGATGTCTTGCCATCAACTGCAGAAGAGTCTGTCTGTGCCTCTGAATAGAGACTCCCCTATCACAAATGATCGCTTGGAACCTGATATAACCCTTGTTACATGAGAGCCAGCCTCAGTACCGGAACCCTGGCTGTCTGTGCTACATTTCCCTGAGAGTCCATCACCTCCTACATTTTCCAAAACATCATACTTGTTTGTGATGAACATAGCCACAGGAGACTCCTGCACTATCTGCCTACCCCTCCTATCTCTCCTGGAGGTAACCCATCTACCTGACTGTATGTTCAGTTTGTCGCCCTGCCTGCGACTGCCATCCATCATACCCCCTTGCTCCTGTAAATTCATCATTGCTTCTAACTGCTGCAAATGCGTCAAACAACAACACCTTCCAGTCGCAAACCACTTCAACTCCCCCTCCCACTCCCTGGGCAACATGTCTACCCTGGGTCTCCTCCAATGTCACAACGACGCCACCTGGAAACTGGAGAAGCAGCCCTCATATTCTGCCTTGGGAGCCTTCAACCCCATGGTCTCAATGTGGACTTTACTCATTTCAAAATCTTCCGACCTCAGCCTCAACCCATGACCAACCCTCCCTCTCATTCCTGCGTCCTTGACCTGTCTGTCTTCTCTTCTACCTATCCGCTCCTCCCACCTCACTGACCAATCCCCACCACTGCCTACCTGCACTCACTTATCAGCATTCCACCTACCTTTCTCAGCCCCACCCCTCTCTCTCTATTCGTTTCAGACCCCCCTTCACCCTCCCCCATTTCTGAAGAAGGGTCCTGACGCGAAACGTCAGCTTTCCTGCTCCTCTGATGCTGCCTGGCCTGCTGTGTTCCTCCAGCTTCACTGGATAACTGTGTTATCTCTGACTCCAGCATCGGCAGTTCTTACTATCTCTGAGCAGAGGGCAGTCAGCTGTGCAGGTTCACTGCTAGGTCAGACAGGTTTAATTCTCGATTTGTTTCACTTCCCATGTGGTCGCTGCTTTGTATCTCTTCCTCCTTTTTAAAGTGCCTTTGTTTCGATTTCTTCTTGCCCAAATTTCTGAAACAGTGCAACAGCTTATAAAACAGTAATTATGGTTCCTGGAATTGGATAAATTCAGTTCCAACACTGAAAAGACCTCAAAAAAGGAGCAGCTGTTACAGTCACATTTTTTTCCCACCTTCTATCTTGGATTTCCTAGAATCTTGAGAATTACTCCTGCTTTTTTCTGTGTACCTACTTTCATGGATATTTAATTGCATGTCAGCGGTTCGCAACAAACTTATCCGACCCCACCACCCAAGCCATTTTTCCATCCCCACTCTTGTCTGCCTTCCAGAGAGACCACTGTCTCCGCGACTCCCTTGTCCGCTCCACACTCCCCTCCAACCCCACCACACCCGGCACCTTCCCCTGCAACCGCAGGAAGTGCTACACTTATAGAATAAGACTGGAAGTGCCATTAAACATTTCCCATTTAACTTTCATTGCTGCCAATGTTGAGTAGTCCAAGTCCAAATGTAGCAAACCCTGGACTGTATCCAGACTTGGGCTAAAAAGTGGCAAATTGTACAAACAAATGGCAGGTAATGATCATCTCTAACAAAGGAAAACCTAACCATTATCTCTGGAAATTCAATGACATTAACAGCACTGATTCCTCCATTATGAACATTACAAGTATTACCATTGACCAGAAAACGAACTGAATTAACCACAGAAATACAATGGTTATAAGAGCAGGTCAGAGGCCACCAATCCCTTGGTGACTAACCCACTTCCTGACTCTCAAAGTCTGTCTCAAAAGCATAACTTAATAGTTTTGTAGAATACTCCCCAGTTGCTCTGATGAGTCCATCTCAACAAGCTTGCCATCATTCAAGACTGTATCCAGACTTGGGCTAAAAAGTGGCAAATTATACAAACAAATGGCAGGTAATGATCATCTCTAACAAAGGAAAACCTAACCATTATCTCTGGAAATTCAATGACATTAACAGCACTGATTCCTCCATTATGAACATTACAAGTATTACCATTGACCAGAAAATGAACTGAATTAACCACAGAAATACAATGGTTATAAGAGCAGGTCAGAGGCCACCAATCCCTTGGTGACTAACCCACTTCCTGACTCTCAAAGTCTGTCTCAAAAGCATAACTTAATAGTTTTGTGGAATACTCCCCAGTTGCTCTGATGAGTCCATCTCAACAAGCTTGCCATCATTCAAGACTGTATCCAGACTTGGGCTAAAAAGTGGCAAATTATACAAACAAATGGCAGGTAATGATCATCTCTAACAAAGGAAAACCTAACCATTATCTCTGGAAATTCAATGACATTAACAGCACTGATTCCTCCATTATGAACATTACAAGTATTACCATTGACCAGAAAATGAACTGAATTAAACACAGAAATACAATGGTTATAAGAGCAGGTCAGAGGCCACCAATCCCTTGGTGACTAACCCACTTCCTGACTCTCAAAGTCTGTCTCAAAAGCATAACTTAATAGTTTTGTGGAATACTCCCCAGTTGCTCTGATGAGTCCATCTCAACAAGCTTGCCATCATTCAAGACTGTATCCAGACTTGGGCTAAAAAGTGGCAAATTATACAAACAAATGGCAGGTAATGATCATCTCTAACAAAGGAAAACCTAACCATTATCTCTGGAAATTCAATGACATTAACAGCACTGATTCCTCCATTATGAACATTACAAGTATTACCATTGACCAGAAAATGAACTGAATTAACCACAGAAATACAATGGTTATAAGAGCAGGTCAGAGGCCACCAATCCCTTGGTGACTAACCCACTTCCTGACTCTCAAAGTCTGTCTCAAAAGCATAACTTAATAGTTTTGCGGAATACTCCCCAGCTGCTCTGATGAGTCCATTCAGCGGGACATTGACAGGATGCAGAGATGGGCTGAGAGGTGGCAGATGGAGTTCAACCTGGATAAATGCAAGGTGATGCATTTTGGAAGGTCGAATTTGAAAGCTGAGTACAGGATTAAGGATAGGATTCTTGGCAGCGTGGAGGAACAGAGGGATCTTGGTGTGCAGATACATAGATCCCTTAAAATGGCCACCCAAGTGGACAGGGTTGTTAAGAAAGCATATGGTGTTTTGGCTTTCATTAACAGGGGGATTGAGTTTAAGAGTCGTGAGATCTTGTTGCAGCTCTATAAAACTTTGGTTAGACCGCACTTGGAATACTGCGTCCAGTTCTGGGCGCCCTATTATAGGAAAGATGTGGATGCTTTGGAGAGGGTTCAGAGGAGGTTTACCAGGATGCTGCCTGGACTGGAGGGCTTATCTTATGAAGAGAGGTTGACTGAGCTCGGTCTCTTTTCATTGGAGAGAAGGAGGCGGAGAGGGGACCTAATTGAGGTATACAAGATAATGAGAGGCATAGATAGAGTTGATAGCCAGAGACTATTTCCCAGGGCAGAAATGGCTAGCACAAGGGGTCATAGTTTTAAGCTGGTTGGTGGAAAGTATAGAGGGGATGTCAGAGGCAGGTTCTTTACGCAGAGAGTTGTGAGAGCATGGAATGCGTTCCCAGCAGCAGTTGTGGAAGCAGGGTCATTGGGGTCATTTAAGAGACTGCTGGACATGTATAGGTCACAGAAATTTGAGGGTGCATACATGAGGATCAATGGTCGGCACAACATTGTGGGCTGAAGGGCCTGTTCTGTGCTGTACTGTTCTATCTTCTATGTTCTATGTTCTAAGACGAAGCAGCCTGTTTGATTGGTATCATAGCCAAAAGCATCAACTCCCTCCACCTCCAACACTCAGTAGCAGCAATATGTACTGTCTACAGGATGCACGCAGAAATTCATCAAAGATCCATAGATAGCACCTACCAAAAACATAACCATTCCATCTAAAAGGATAAAGGTAGCAGGTAGCAAGTTCCCCTCCAAACCACTCATCATCCTGACTTGAAAGTATGTTGCCATTCCTTCACTGTTGCTGGGCCAAAATCCTGGAATTGCCCCCAGCCCCCATGATATTGTGGTGCAAACGACAGCACATGGGCTGCAATGGTTCGAGAAGGCAGGTCATCACTACCTTCTCGAAGGCAACTAGGGACAGAAAGTAAAATGCTGGCCTGTCAGTGATGCCCATGTCCCAAGAATAAATAAAAAGAATTAGAGGTGTGTAACAGATGTTGGCCTAGCCAATGATGCCCACATACTGTGAATGGATGAATTTTAAAGTCATAGAGCTTAATCTTCCACTGTTTCAGTTGGGAAGACAACTTAATTAGGCAGGATGAGCTCAGGAATTTCCCCCATGGTCTTCTCTACTTCTCTTCACATGCTGGAGCAGCTCCTTAATGTTTACATCTTTAACCAAGGTTTGTGTATTTGTTTCATATCACCCTTTGTTGCTTGACGTCAACTTTTACTTTATAACCCTTCTGTTATGAGTATTCATTTTATTAAGTTAGAAGGTGCTATGTAAAAGTGAAATTTCAGTAGGACGGCATCAGTAGTGGGGGCACGGATATAAGATTTCCAAATTCTCCTTCATACTCTGTGATAATGGGAACTGCAGATGCTGGAGAATCCAAGATAACAAAGTGTGGAGCCGGATGAACACAGCAAGCCAAGCAGCATCTCAGGAGCACAAAAGCTGACGTTTCGGGCCTAGACCCTTCATCAGAGAGGGGGATGGGGAGAGGGAACTGGAATAAATAGGGAGAGAGGGGGAGGCGGACCAAAGATGGAGAGAAAAGAAGGTAGGTAGAGAGGAGAGTATAGGTGGGGAGGTAGGGAGGGGATAGGTCAGTCCAGGGAAGATGGACAGGTCAAGGAGGTGGGATGAGGTTAGGAGGTAGGAGATGGGGGTGCGGCTTGGGGTGGGAGGAAGGGATGGGTGAGAGGAAGAACAGGTTAGGGAAGCAGAGACAGGCGGGGCTGGTTTTGGGATGCAGAGAAGGGAGGGGAGGAGCTGGGCTGGTTTTGAGATGCAGTGGGAGGAGGGGATGAGCTGGGCTGGTTTTGGGATGCAGTAGGGGAAGGGGAGGTTTTGAAGCCTGTGACGTCCACATCGATACCATTGCGCTGCAGGGTTCCCCAGCGGAATATGAGTTGCTGCTCCTGCAACCTTCGGGTGGCATCATTGTGGCACTGCAGGACACCCATGATGGACATGTCATCTGAGGAATGGGAGGGGGAGTTGAAATGGTTCGTGGCTGGGAGGTGCAGTTGTTTGTTGCGAACCGAGCAGAGGTGTTCTGCAAAGCGGTCCCCAAGCCTCCGCTTGGTTTCCCCAATGTAGAGGAGGCCACACCGGGTGCAATGGATACAATATACCACATTGGCAGATGTGCAGGTGAACATCTGCTTGATATGGAAGGTCACCTTGGGGCCTGGGATAGGGGTGAGGGAGGGGGTGTGGGGGCAAGTGTAACACTTCCTGTGGTTGCAGGGGAAGGTGTCGGGTGTGGTGGGGTTGAGGGGAGTGTGGAGCGAACAAGGGAGTCATGGAGAGCGTGGTCTCTCCACAAGGCAAAGGTGGGGATGGAAAAATGGCTTGGGTGGTGGGCTCGGATTGTAGATGGCGGATGTGTCGGAGGATGATACGTTGTATCCAGACGTTGGTGGGGTGGTATGTGAGAACGAGGGGAATCCTCTGGGGGCGGTTGTGGCGGGGGCGGGGTGTGAGGGATGTGTTGTGGGAAATGCGGGAGACGCGGTCAAGGGCGTTCTTGACCACTGTGGGGGGAAAGTGGCAGTCCCGGAAGAACGTGGACATCTGGGATGTGCAGGAGTGGAATGCCTCATCCTGGGAGCAGATGCGGTGGAGGCGGAGGAATTGGGAATAGGAGATGGAATTTTTGCAGGAGGGTGGGTGGGAGAAGGTGTATTCTAGGTTGTTGTGGGAGTCAGTGGGCTTGAAATGGACATCAGTTTCTAGGTGGTTACCTGAGATGGAGACTGAGAGGTCCAGGAAGGTCAGGGATGTGTTGGAGATGGCCCAGGTGAACTTGAGGTTGGGGTGGAAGGTGTTGGTAAAGTGGAGCTCTCTGGGGAGCAAGAGGTGGCGCTGATACAGTCATCAATGTAACGGAGGAAGAGGTCGGGTTTGGGGCCTGTGTAGGTGTGGAAGAGGGACTGTTCCACGTAACCTACAAAGAGGCAGGCATAGCTGGGGCCCATGCGGGTACCCATGGCCACCCCCTTTGTCTGTAGGAAGTGGGAGGAATCGAAAGAGAAGTTGTTGAGGGTGAGGACGAGTTCGGCTAGGCGGATGAGGGTGTTGGTGGAGGGGGATTGGTCGGGCCTGCGGGGCAGGAAGAAGTGGAGGGCCTTGAGGCCATCTGCATGAGGAACACAGGTGTATAGGGACTGGATGTACATGATGAAATTCAGGTGTTGGGGGCCGGGGAATTGGAAGTCCTGGAGGAGGTGGAGGGCATGGGTGGTGTCATGGACGTAGGTGGGGAGTTCCTGGACCAAAGTGGAGCAAATGGAGTCCAGATAGGCGGAGTTAAGATCAGTGGGGCAGGAACAGGCTGAGACAATGGGTCGACCAGGGCAGGCAGGTTTGTGGATATATTGTATCCATTGCACCCGGTGTGGCTTCCTCTACATTGGGGAAACCAAGCGGAGGGTGGGGACCGCTTTGCTGAACACCTCTGCTCGGTTCGCAACAAACAACTGCACCTCCCAGTCGCAAACCATTTCAACTCCCCCTCCCGTTCCTCAGACAACATGTCCATCATGGGCCTTCTGCAGTGCCACAATGATGCCACCCGAAGGTTGCAGGAACAGCAACTCATATTCTGCTTGGGAACCCTGCAGCCCAATGGTATCAACGTGGACTTCACAAGCTTCAAAATCTCCCCTTCCCCCAATGCATCCCAAAACCAGCCCAGCTCATCCCCTCCTCCCACTGCATCACAAAACCAGCCCAGCCTGTCTCTGCTTCCCTAACCTGTTCTTCCTCACACCCATCCCTTCCTCCCACCTCAAGCCGCACCTCCATTTCCTACCTACCACCTCATCCCGCCTCCTTGACCTGTCCGTCCTCCCTGGACTGACCTATCCCCTCCCTACCTCCCCACCTATACTCTCTTCTCCACCTATCTTCTTTTCTCTCCATCTTCGGTCTGCCTCCCCCTCTCTCCCTATTGATTCCAGTTCCCTCTCCCCATCCCCCTCTCTGATGAAGGGTCTAGGCCCGAAACGTCAGCTTTTGTGCTCCTGAGATGCTGCTGGGCCTGATGTGTTCATCCAGCTTCACGCTTTGTTATCCCCTTCATACTCTGTTTGACCACTTGCTGCATTGGCCATTGTCTACCCTTTGACCAAGCCTCAGCCCCAAGGTCAGCCTTTTTCCTGAAGAAGGGTCTCGGCCTGAAACGTCAGCATTCCTGCTCCTACGATGCTGCTTAGCCTGCTGTGTTCATCCAGGTCTACACCCCGCTACCTCTCAACCTCTGCCTGTTGGCCGCAGCCAGCGGGAGCTGCAGCTTGCTCCTCCTGCCGGAAGGTGGAGCAGTGAGTGCGCTGGCGGCTGGCGGCGAGCGGAGCCCACGTCCCACCCCCTGGCCCTCCGACATTATGGAACCGCCTGGCTCGTAACTTTACTTCGGGGGCTGGTCCTGGGCCTTTATAAGTTTTTTTAAAAAAGGCCCATCGCCGAAGGGGCTGAGTGGTAGCTTGGGACGTTATGTCGTTGCCGATGTTGCAGAGCAACAATGGATTGATGCGGAGGATCCTGGCTCATTTCCCCCGGGATTTGAGCCTGGCCTTCGCTTACGGCTCTGGCCTGTTCGGACAGACAGGACACCCAGGCCCCAGTGTAAGTCAGGGAGACTCTGTGTAATAGGTGCTAACATGGGCTGTTCTCGGGGTGGGGTGGGTGGTATCCTTATTACTTGTACAAAACTAGGACGTGGATTTGTGACAGTGACACTGGTAAAGGAAAACATACTGCGGATTTGAAATAAAAACAAAACGAAACTCGTGAAACTCAGCAGGTCCGACTGCATCAGTAGAAAGAGAAATAGAATTTAATGTTCTTTGGAATTGAAGGGGTTTGGAAAGTGATTTTGATGCTGAGGAGGAGGATCTACTGGAACTGATGGTGAAGGTGCTCAGAAAGTCAGGGAGTGTAGATGTAGGTAAAGGAATGGTGGAGATCTGAAATGGGTGCAAATGAAAGATGTGAAAAGGGGAAAATTTTGAGAGGAAAGCCAACAAGAAACAAACCAGACCATGGCCAAGGAATAATCAAAATGAAGGGCAGACGTTGTGCACTGTAGTTGTTGTATTCAATGTTGAGTCCTTGAGGTGTAAATTATCCAAGTGAAATATGAGTTGTTGTTACCCCTGCCTCGGTTTGAGCACAATGAAAATGATAGCATGGGAGCAACTAGATAGTCAGGGTCATTCTTACAGATGGTGGAAGTGTTCCTCTAAGTGGTCACCTGTTCTGCAGTTGGTCTTGTGAATGTGAAGGAGATACATTGTGAGCAGCATAATGGAACTGATATTTGGGACAAAATTATTGGTGTCCAGAATAAATGTGCTCTAATTAAAGGAAGATTGACCCTTAAATTTGTGCTATCCGGTTAAACTAACTTGACTGACTCTTTGTTTTGGTCCCAAAAAACACTAAGAAAAATGTATCATTTGTAGCAAACCGAAATGGTGAGCAGATTTGCATCTGAAAGTCTCTTATAATTTAATGTTTTTGTAATGATAATTTCATAAAGATTTGCGTTTGGGTGTTGTTATATCTCAGTGTCTAACGTAACCATGAATTACTTGAAGTGCAAGTTACGATGTTTGCATGAGATACAAATGTGCAACAGGTTAGTTCTCACCACTTTTCTGTGGAATGTGTGCTTAGGGTGTCTTTTGATTTTTTTTAAATGCTATCGTGTCTAGGAAGTTAAAGCTTTCCTTTTTATATTGTGTCATTAAGTGTAATAGAGGTGATATTGATGAATTCTTTTTATTCTGTTTCAGTGCGAGTCCAAATCCCCCATTTATTCCACACAAGCATGAAAGGTGTTTTCCCTCAGTGATTGCACCACCTATGGAAGTATTTAGTGAAAAAAGGGACCCTCTGAAAATCTAAAAGTAGATGTCAGGAAATCTCAGATGGAGTCCTGATTCGTAGCTGAAGAAGGAGGTTAAGGATGGTATCAAATTGATGAAAGTGCTACATAAATCTGCAATAATTATTGGTAGGTCAGAAGATTGGTCAAAAGAATGATTTTGAAAATACATGGAGAAAGTATTAGCAAAATCTAGCTATTAATATAAAACAGACAGTCAGGGTTTTTACAACATTTCATTGGGAAAGGGGAACTAAAACTAGCATTTTAGTTCTCGAAGATTCCTGAAAATCAAGAGGTGAATAGGACCAAGGACAAAGTCATGGAAAAATTAAGTCCCAAGGACAATATTCCCTCTAAGCAGCATACATGCAGTCTTTGAAGGTCTGGGCTTGGCAATTGATGTGATGTCATTTGCAGTTCCAGAAGCTGCTGGCACACATGGACTTTGAGATCCACACAGAAGAAAGAGAATTAGCAAGAATGTTGTTTAAGAAACTGTTGGTCTACATTCTACTGTCTTAAAAGAAGTGGCTGCTGACATAGTTGATTCATTGTCTATGATCCTTCAAAATTTCTTATAATCTGAAAAAGTCTGAGTAGATTATAGAATATCTAATGTGATACCTATATTCAATGAGGGAGGAACACAAAACAGGAAACTGTAGGCCAGTTAGCCTAACATCTGTTACAGGGAAGCTGTTTGAATCCGTTATTAAGAAGATTGTAGCTGGATATTTAGAAACTCGATGTGATCACGGCTTTATGAATTGAAATTGCAGGAAGTAGCATGCAAGGTGGATAATGGAGGACCTATGGGTGTAGTGTTCTTGGATTTCCAGCAGGCATTGTCAATGACATCAATGTCAATGACTGACGAAAGGACTAAATGTATGGTAGCTAGATTTGCCAATGATACCAAGGTAATTCAGAATGTAGATTGGCAAAGGGAGATAGAGAGTATGCAAAGAAATATATGCAAATTAAGAGTGGGCAGAAATTTGGCAGCTGAAACATAATGACAGACAATTTGAACTTACCCACTTTGCAGCGAGAATTGAAAATTGAAGAGAGATTGACGAACTTAACGATGTACAGAGATCTGGCTGTCCTGGCAAGTGGAATGATGGCATATATTGCCAGGAAAATGGAATGTATAAGTAGGGGAGATTTACTTCAACTGTATTGGAACTTGGTGAAGCTACACCTGGAGAACTGTGTACAATTTTGGAGTTTGTTTCTGTACTTGGAAAAGATAATATTGTATTAGAAGAAATTCAGAGAAGGTTTTTTTAATTCATTCCTGGGATGAAGGATTTACCTTTTATGAAGAATGGTTGAAAAGGTCATGCTGGCATTCTTTTGAGTTTAAAAAAATGCAAAGAGATCTTACTGAAACATTATAAAATCCTCCTGAGGTGACTTGACAAGGTAGATACTGGGAGTATACCTTCTTTTGTGGTGAGACCAGAATTAGGGGTGGCAAGGTTTAAGAATAAGAGGTCTTCTTTTAAGGTGAAAATATTTCTTGGTCAGTTGTTAATGCATGGAATTCTGTTCCCCAGAAAACAGTGGTGACTGGATCATTTTTATATTATTCAAAGCAGAGTTAGATTCGTGATGGACATTGGAGTTTAGGGCTGTTGGGCAGATTGGAAAGTAGAAATGACACCACAACCAGATCATCCATAATATTATTGAACTGTAGAGCATGCTCAAAGGGTTGAATGGCCCACTCTTGCTCTTCCATCCTACATTAATAGATGATCAATTGCAATTAATAGCTTGACTAATAAGTCATTGCTATAAATATTATTCAACAGATACTTGTGTAATTAGAAATTAACCAGGAGATAAATAGAAGGCAAGTTGTGATGTAGAAAAGAACATTCAAAATTAATGATGAGTCTAAAAAGGCTGAAATTCTTGTCTTTAAGGTTTCATTCTGTGGCCATTTCATACATTATTTAAATAATCTTTATTATTGCTATTTTTTGTCTTCCCAGTGCTTACTGTCTCTTTAATGCCTCATACTCTTGGATACCTGTTTGTGTTTACACAAACACCAATATGGATCAACAGTACTTAATGTTTTACTCAATATTCACTTTCCTGTTTCGCTCACACATTGAAGTTTAAATTTTCACGGTGCGAGGAAACAAAATAACAATGCACATGCTCAATCTGAGTAAATGTGTTGGCATCAGTGAAGTATTGTCTGAGTATTTGACCCTGATTTTTTTCTATGTAAAACTAGAGTTGCTTCTGTCCTTTAAATAATGGATTAATTTATTGTTTAGTGTGTTGCAGTGTCTTTTTCATAATGTGTTATTTAATTTATATTTATGTTAAGATTTACTTTTAACTAAAATATATTATTCGTTTCTTCATTTTTAGAACAATATGCTGGATTTTGTCTTTGCTGTGGATGATCCTGTGACTTGGCATACGATGAATATCATGAAAAATCCCCGACATTACTCATTTTTAAGATTTTTTGGGCCAAAACATGTTAGTAAAATACAGAATAATTATGGAGCTGGAATATATTACAATACATTAGTGCCATGTGATGACAGGGTGAGTAAGCCTAATATGAAATGTAGCTTTATAATATTGGCCACAGGAAGCACTGTTGGTCATGATATTTAAGTTGATCTTTAAGCTTTGACAAATTCTTCCACAAACATGCACCAATTTTTGTATGCTGAATGCAAAGCATGAAACTTTTTGGTATTAGTGTAGGCAGTCACCATTTTGAGATTGAAAAATCTTTATCTGGTCACCATGCAGTCTGAGCATATCTTAAACTCCCTCACTTTTTTGGCAACATGACCTGTTTTATCTGATCCCATTGATTAAAATATATTTCTGAGCTAGAAAGTTGAGACCAACTCCTAATGTGAGTATCACTCTAAACAATTATATACTATCTAAAGTAAGGAACTTGTATTAATTGATGTGGTGAGTTTAATCCTAAATATACATTCTGGCGCCAGAAAGAGGTGTTTGTACTATTTGCCAGGCTGACATCAAAATCTACATTGAATGTATATAGTTCTAGTTAGAAAATTGTACTGAGAACTATTTAACCCATTTGTATTTCATCAAGCGTTTGTACTTCCTCCAAAAGCACCTTTAAACTACAGGGAGTACTTTTGCATTTTTTTCTATGTGTAAGCACATGCTCATGGTCAGTTGGCTCAGTTATCTGGATGACTGGTTTGCAGTGCAGAGTGATGCCAATAGCACAGGTTTCTGTACCAGCTTGACGTCACCATGAAGGTCACACCTTCTTTCCTTGCCTGAGGTGTGGTGACCTTCAGGTTAAAACTTCTGTCCAGTGAGAGCAACCCTAAGATCCTCTAGGACAGATTTTTTTTGTTAATGCACATGCTTTTAAGCCAATGAGGCTGCATGCTGAACTTTATTGGTGTCAGAAGTGTAGCTATGTTAAACTATGTATACTGTTGTATATTGTTGTACACCCTTTAATCTACAAAGTTTAATTTGTGAGAAGTAGACACTGGGTAAGGTTATAATTTTAACTCTATCAAGAAACAAGTCAAAACTTAAAGTAAGCCTGATTTAGAAATTATGAGGCTATTAGCATTCTAACTGTCCTCTGTCTCTCTCTTCTTTTTTCTCTCTCGCTCGCTTTCTTTCTTTCTTGCTCGCTCGCTTTCTTTCTCTCTCTCTCTCATTCTCAAGAAATTTTTGCTGGGGAACTTTGTACACTCAATGATGAGCTTACATACTTACAAAAAAATAGTATTATTTATGAATTTTCCTTGTTCGTCAACAAAGGGAACTTGCCAAGCCTTCCCCAACAGCACCATCCAAACCCATGACTTCTACCCCTTGGGAGAATAGGGGCAGTAAGTGCATAGGAATACCACCACATACAAATTCCCTTTCAAGTCACACGCCAATCTGATTTCAGTTATGTTGTGATTCTTCAGTGTCTCTGCATCGAAATCCTGGAACTCCCTCCTTCACAACACTGTGAGTGCCCCCTTGGCCCAAGGTCTGCAGCGGTTCAAGGAAGCAACTCACCACCACCTTTTCTAGGTTAATTAGGGATCTACCGTAAATGTTGGCCAAGCCGGTGATGCCAAGATGCACAAATGATTTTTAAAATACGTTAGTAGCACACTTCCCTTTCAATCAGAGGGTTCTGATTGAAGTTCCATTCTGGAGACTGGGTCACAAACATCTAGGCTGATTTCCAGTGCAATCCTGAGGGTGTGCAGGATTAAAATAAGATCTTGTCTGCTATCTAGGGTGAAGGATGCTGTATAAATGCAAGTCCATTTTTACTGATCTAAATTAACCCAATGTGCCATTTAGCTGAATGTCATGCTGGTGTTGACTATGATGTGTGACAAGTTAGCTGTTACAATTGGGTCCTAAATTTCTTTTTAGAATGTCTGTCTATTTTGTTCCATAGCTGAAAACTTGTTGAATTAATAAAATTACAGTTTTGTATGGAATTTTGCCAAATCAAGAAGTTCTAAGTAAGGTATACAATATAAAGTTGAATGTATTTTGTCAGTGAATACATAATTTGTGTGGCAAAAGCAAAGTTAATAAACTGGAGGCAGGCTGATTTTAAGGACTGAGTAGAACATCACAGAATTATGATTTTGCAGAAAGAGGCCATTCAGCCCATCAAGCCTACTCTGGCTCTATTATCTAATGTCAGTCTTCTGTCTTTACCGGAACAAAATCACAGAATTATTATTTTATTCAACTAAAAGGAAAGGTCAAGCTAAGTACTAGTGATACGCCATGGATCAATGAAGATACAAGAGAACATTTGCAGCTAAGTAAAGAGATCAAAGATCAGTGCAGAGAACATTGCTGTTCCAAGTTTGTATTGTTTATCTGGTTTTGGAATAAAAGACATAATTTCTAAATTGTTGGATTATTCTAGTTTGGAGGGTGGCATTCACAGTACAGAAAACATGTAAGCTGCCACATATTAATATCCTCTATAATAAACTTGCAAAATGTACAAGTAACTGGTGAATGAAATTCCACGATATGATTAGTACATTTTGTTAAGAGGAAGTGGGAAGTCTTTTAGTATTTTGAGGATACGAGTCTTAAGTGGGTGAAAGAACAAAAGGATCACAGAATACATGTTCACCAATCAGTAAGAGTCATGCCATAGGTTAGCAAGGCCCTTATTTAAAAAAAACAAATCAATTAATAAACTGATATTTTGCATCAGCCTTTATGGTGAAAGATACTTTGAATATCCCATTGATACCAAAGAATATGGGGAGAAATTAGGTGTCGTCACCATCACTAGACAAATAGTACTGGACAAAATAATGAGGCTGATGACTTGAATCTGAAAACAAGTAGTTACAAGAATAATGGATACATTGTTTATAATTTCTTATAAAATTCTTATTAAAATTATTATAAAATTCTTAGATTCTGAAGAAGTACCAAGAGTGTAGGAAAACTGCCAATGTGACATCCTAGTTCAGAAAGGGTGGAAGTTAAAATGCAGGTGACAGAAGGCCAATTAATCTATCCTCCATAATGTTGGAATGTATTTTGGAAGATGTAATAGCAGCACATTTGGAAAATCATAACATAATCAAGCAGTGTGGATTCATGAAAAAGGAAATTGTGTCTGACTAATTTGTTAGAGTTTTTTAAAGAAGTCTAAACCAGACTTGATTTGAGGGGGACCAGTAGATTTGTTGTATTTGGGCTTCCAGAAGGCATTCGACAGGGTATCTCTCCAATGGTTAAGTCGTAAGATGTAGCCCATTGTGTTAGAGAGAGGGAGTATATTAGTATGGATAGAGAATTGGCTAATGGGCAGGAAACCGTGAGTGGGGATGAGAGGTACTTTTTCAGGTTTGCAACCCTGTAACCAGTGGGGTTTCACAGGGATCGGTACTGGGACTGCAATTATTTACAATACGTATTAGTAACTTGGAGGAAGGAAGCAAATGTACTGTAGTCAAATTTGCAGATAGCACAAAAGTAGGTAAAAGGCAAGTTGTGAAGGAATACAATTAATGTACAGGTTTAGGTAAGTGGCAAAAAGTTGGCAAATAGAGTATAATGTGGGCAAATGTGAAATTGTTCATTTTGGAAGGGAGAACAAAAGAACAGAAATGGAAGAAAACTGCAGTGAAAAGGTGCTTGGAGGTACTTTGTGCATGAAACACACAAAGCTAGCACACAGGTACAGTAGGTAATCAGGAAGGTTAATGGAATGTTGACCCTTATTTCAAGGAATATGGTGTATAAAAGTAGGGAAGTCTCTTACTGAAACTATACAGGGTGCTGATGAGATCATATCTGCAGTACCGTGAGTAGTTTTGGTCTTTTTTAAGAAAGTACAGAGAAGGTTCACTAGGATAATCCTTAGTGTGGACGGATTATTTTATGACCATAGGGTAAACAGGTTGGGACTCGACTCACTGGAGTTTACAAGAATGAAAGCTGATCTTATTAAAGCACCGAGGATTGTTAAGGGTCTTGACAGGGTAAATGCTGAGAGGATGTTTCACTCTTCGGGAGAGTCGAGGAACAGAAGGCAAAGCCTCAGAATAAAGGGGCACCAATTTAACACTAAGATAAGGAGGATGGTCTTCTCTGAGAGTTGTGAATATTTGGAACTCCTTGCCACCGAAAACTGTGGGGCGAAAGCCTTGTGTAAGTTTCAGGCTGAGGTAGATTTTGATCTCCACGGGAAATCAAAACTTACGAGAGAAAGGCTGGAAAGTGACTGCGAGGAATGTCAGATTAGCTGTGATCCTACTGAATGGCGTAGCAGGCTCAAAAGGCTGAACAGCCAACTGCTGTTCCAATTTCTTATAATCTAAGCAGAAGGCTTTTTTTTGTAGAAGGAAAGAATTGAAAAGATGCATTTTAATTTGGGTCTGACTGCAGTCATTTATATAGAATCGCAACAGTGTGGAAGTAGGCCATTCAGCATATTGAGTCTAAACCGACACTCCAAAGAGCATCCCACCCAAACGCAGCTCCTGGCCCTGTCCCTGTAACCCAGCATTCTGCATGGCTAATCGACTTGGCCTGAACATCCCTGGACACTGCAGACAACTTAGCAACTATCCTGCACATCTTTGGACTGTGGGAGGAAACCAGAGCACTCAGAGGAAACCCGCGCAGACACCGGGAGAATGTGCAAACTCCACACAGACAGTTGCCTGAAGCTGGAATCAAACCCAGGTCCCTGGCGCTGTGAGGCAGCAGTGCTAACCACTGAGCCGCTGTGCTGCCCTAAATATGCTGTCTAGGTTGGCTAGGTGGAGTTCTTTGTTTCATTTTAACTATTAATCTCACATTTTGTTCCACTTTGTTGAATTTGATTTGCACCATCTGCCATGGTGAGATTCAAACGCACACCCCCCGAAAATTATGCTGGAACTCTCGATTACTAGTCCAGTGACATTATTGTTACATTATTCCACCACAATTAAAAGTGCTACATCCAATTGTCATTACTGTATCATAAAAATGATATGGAAATGCTGGCGATGAGAAATGTATGGGCATACATATCAGGAAAGGACATGCAGGCAGGGCCATGACAATTGGCCAAGGAGGGGGCGGCGGTGGTGGAGGTTGGGGAACTGGGCTAATGGATGACAAAAGAGAGGTATTTAAAATTATGAAGGTTTTGATTGATTTGGAATGCAGGGAGATTATTTCCACAGGATATTTCCTGCAAAGAAGATAGCAAGAGGCTATCAATATTAAATAGTCACTGAGAAATCCATCAGGAAATTCATATGAAATTTTTTTTTTAACCAAAGTGTGGTGAGAATGTGTAACTTGATACGACAGGGAGTTGTTGATTGAAAGAATATAATTGTATTCAGGTGAAAGGTAGTCAACTGAGGGAGAAAGAAACAGAGGAAAATGGTGATATAGATGAGGAAAGATGGAAAGACGCCCAAAGAAAGTAAATGCTAGCCTGGACTGGTTGGGCTAAACAGACTTTTCTGTGTAGGAAAAAAAATCTAATTCAATGTAAAATGCTATCCCATAAATCGTAATTAACTTCAGATACCATTTAACCAAATCTTTCAAATTCAGAAGAGAGAATATCTCTCTGCAAAAGCTGTAAACTGAAGAAGGATTTCTAGTTGCAGCTATCTTAAAGGCCATTGAAATATTTAAACGTTGGAGATTCATTAATATATCTGATGTGTAAACATTGCAACCCAATATTTGCAACAAAGTTTTGAAAATTATACTTAAGCAATTACAAGATTCTAATATTGAAGAAACAAGACAAGCACGATTAATACAATAAGTGAATAATCTGCTGGAATCATAATGGAATACTTTTGTTTTCAGATAATCAAGTATGGCATCATCAGTACAGGAACTCTGATTGAAGACCTTCTTTATTGGAAAAACTTATACATTGCTGGAAGACTGCATAAACCTGTAGGTTATGTTTATAAGCTATAGCAGCTTTTTGAGTTTAGGACCAGGTGGGAATGCTCATTGCATTGGAACGGAATTTGAAAACTTACTGGATGCTGATATCAGTTTGATCAGACATGACCATCCTCACTGGGGAGCAATATATTAAAATAACCAAATGTACTGAATGACTCCCAAATTAACAAATTACCAACAAAATTCAATTTTCTTTGAGCTTTTATTAGAATTCCACAAATTGGAGCCAATGCAAGTTAGGCATGAATTAACAGAATAATTGTACTTCAAATAAAAAACTTAAAATTTGCTTAAAATAACGATACAAAAAATATATCCTGTGCATCACAATCAATTTGCATCACACTCTGCACGAATTGGCTCCTACACAGCTCCAAAATATGCTACTTAGTACTCTTGGCCTACCCTACGTGAAGACAATCTGACATTACTTTCAACATTTTGATTTCACAGGTACAATTATGAAATGAATCCTCTCTCCATTGCCTCTGGATCGTCCTGATGGTGTAGTTTTGTGGACTTGCTCTAGAAATGAATGCCAACATTGTGTTTGCCTTCCTAACCAACTAACCTGCATGTTAATCTTAACAGAATCCTGAACTAGAACTGAAGTCTTTTTGTGCTTTAGCCTTTCGAAGCCTTTCCCCATTTAGTAAATCGCCTATACCTCTTCGTCCTACTGAAGTGCATAACGTCACACTTTGTCACATTGTATTCCATCTGCCAATTCATTGCCCACCCTTGTAGCCTTCTGCAGCTTCCCCATTTCCTCAATGCTACCTGTCCCTCCACCTATCTTTGTGTCATCTGTAAACTTAGCAACAATGCCTTCAGTTCCTTCATTCAGATAGTTAATGTATAATGCGAATAATTGCGGTCTCAACACTGTCCCCTGTGGAACTACACTAGTCACTGGCTGTGATCCTGAAAAATACCCCTTTTCCTGTCTATCTTTTGCCAGTCAGCCAATCCTATATCCATGTCGGTACCTCCTCTATAACATCAGTGACTCTTATATTGTTTAACAGTCTCCTGCGAGACACCTTGTTAAAGGCCTTCTGGAAATCTGAATAGATAACATCCACTGGATGTCTTTTGTCTAACTTGCTCGTTACTCCTCAAATAATTCTTAACAGCTTAGTCAGGTACGACATCCCCTTAAGTAAGCTATGCTGACTTAGTCCTATTTTACAATGCACTTCCAAGTATTTTGCAATCTTATCCTTAATAATGGCTTCTAAAATGTTACCAGTGACTGAGGTCAGGCTAACTGGTCTATAATTGTCTGTTGCATGCCTGCCTTCCTTTTTAAACGCTGTGTTACATTAGCCGTTTTCCAGTCCTCTAGGACCCTGCCTGACTCCAGTGATTCTTGAAAGATCACCACCAATGCCTGCACAATCTGTTCAGTTATGTCCTTCAGAACTCTGGGTTGTAGTCCATTCAGTACAGGCAACTTATCCACCTCCAGACCTTTCAACTTTCTCAGCACCTTCTCCTTGAGACCACTACACTCGCTCCACAGCTTGCCCCTCCCACTGACTATCTTGAAGCTCTGGTACTGCTGGTGTGTTCTGTCGTGAATACTGATGCAAAGTATCTGTTCATTTGCTCTGCCATCTTTTTGTTCCCTATTATTTTTCCTCCAGCCTCATTTTCCAGCAATCTAATGTCCACAGTTGCCTCTTTCTTACCTGTTTCTGTATCTAGAATTACTCTTGCAATTTCTCCCATCAGAGTCTTTCTACCTTTACAGTTTCGCAAGTCTACCCACACAGATTCCTATGCTTTCTGACTCCATTTCACTGTTGCTTTTGATTTTCATTTCTTCCTAACAAGGCATCCCTGCCCCCTCTGCTTAACTGCCAGTCCTTTTGATAGGAGCGTGTCCTTAGATATTTGGCTCCTCAGCTCTGATCCCCTTGTTCCCACAACATTTTACCCTCTAATTACAATGTGCATTACAAGCTCATTTACTGTATTTCATATACTGCATGCATTTAAGTACAACACCCTCTGTCCTGCATGGATGGGCCCTTTATATGATATGCCTGAAGTTAAATTCCTGAGCTTTGCCATACTCTCTGCCATATTATTTGTTCTTTTATAAACCTCTGCTGAGCTCCCCACCTCGGTCGATTTTTTGCATTGTAGAGATCTTCATGCAGTACTGCTGATGAAAGAGAATAATTAAGTAAGTTGTTTCCTGGATCAATTAAATAAGAAACTGCTTTGGTTGAGTTGCTGCTCCAGGAAATGGCTATCTTAACTGTGCAAGAGGTGCTTCACGTGCTAATATTCTGTACGGATGGGCTGCTGTAGCATCTCCGAAATCTATGTCAAATTTCAGGTGAAGATATTGATCCAAAATGAAAATGGCAAGTTACAAAATGCACTGGTTAAGAATCTGAAAAGTGCAGTGATCGCAGCATTTCTTATGCTGCCAGAATCTTTCACTGAGGAGGAGCTCTACATTCGTATTGCTGGACTGTCCTACTCAGGTTTGTTTAGTTTTTAGTAGCTGTTAATGCCCCTTAGAAATATTTCGAATAACTAAATATCAAGTGAAAATCCATGCACATCTTTGACTACAGCTATTACATTCACTCATGGCAGTTGAATACTTTGTATTTGTTCCTCCACTGTATCCCTCATTTTCATTTACAACTCCAATAATGAATTTGTCCAGTATTATCATTGTGGTCCTTTGCATCCCCATGTTCCTTCCAAAATGCTGCTTTCCTCTGTCTTTTCCCTCACCCTTTACTTTGCTTCTCTGTTGGTTAAATGCCCCTGTTCTCTGTTAGTCCTCATACCAACCTTTCCTTTCCAACTTATTAAGAAGTTTAAAATTCCCCATCAACCGATCTCTGTGTAACTTTTCAATGTCTCTCTTGCTAGCGTAGTGTCCATAAAACAGCTGGGTGTTTTTAAAAATATTTAAAGGTTCAGTTATAAATATAAGTTACTTTAATATTGTTATTGTAAACGTCACTTTAGGAACTTAAGACATTGAAAAATTTGAATTTGTGTAAACACTGTTTGTAATGGGATTAATTCTCTCCTAAATCAGGTGATTTTCGAATGATTATCGGAGAAGACCGATCAAAAGTAATGAATATTGTTACAGCAAACATGGAAAACTTCCAAAGACTTTACAATAACATTTTACAGGAGTGCCCTCAAGTGGTCTACAAGCAGCAACTGGGTAAATTAGAGGTAATGGCGCTTCAATTCAGAAACAAGTTGGATGCAGTTTGCTCCATTAGTCAACATAAATTCTATTATTGAACAGTGACGATCAATTGTACTTATTTTTAAGCTTGATAAAAGTCCAGAAGGTCAATTCAATCAATTGATGGCTTTGCCTAGAACTCTTCAACAAGAGATAACCCGTTTGGTAGACCAACCAGGGAAAAATAGAGATGTAGAAGAGATCTTGCTTCAAGTAGCCCAGGATCCAGACTGTGGATTACTAATACAGCAAAGTAAGTGTTAAATATTTGTCATTTTAGTTAACGAATTATAAACAAGACTTGTAGAATTTTCTTTATGATCTTACAACAATGTTTGTTTAACAGTCTAAAACCTTTGAATTGAGTAGACTCTGATTCTCAATTCTCTTCGTAGATATTTTCTATACAGGCAATATTTGCCTGTGTTAAACATTTATTTCTGGACCTACAGTATTCCCATAATTTCCCCTTTCTTGGATTGGTGGGATACATATTCAGACTAGTAGGACTTCCGATGCAGTGCATTCCTCCAGATGACTTTTCTAGCCTCTGAATGATTTAATTAGTCCTACACTACCTGCAGGAAGCATTTTTGTTTATCCTACCCTCCCAGATTCCAGATTTGTTGGAGACTATAAACTTAGGCTAGCAGCTCGATTGATCCTGTGACTGGTCAGCAAGGCTCAATACAGGTTTTCCAACACCAGCACTACCCCCCCGCCCCGCCAGCATCCAGAGCCCTTCAGACTATGTGAAAGGCTGCTGCTGTGCTACAAGATAATGATGTGCCTTCCTACAAAAGGTGGTACGAAGCTCCTGCTGACTCTCCATTTGGCAGGCAAGACCCCAGTTGCCTTCAAGATTCCATCCAGATTGTTTAAAATTAAATCTTCTCCATGACTTAAGGAAAAGTATTCAATTGCATTATTGTTTCATGCCATCTCCCATTTTCTGGCATCCAATGTTATGCAACTCAGGGAAATATGTTCCGGATTCCTTGATTCACATTGCTGAACTGAATGTGAACATTGTGCTGCTTGTTAACCAGAGACATCTTGCATTCTCCTAACTTATTCTTTCATTCAGCTTCAGCAGGCACACATTCTTTCATTGCCTAAAGGAAGGTCTTTAATATATTTCTCAGAAAGTTTACTTTCTGCAGGTAGTGTAGGACTAATTAAATCATTCAGAGGCTAGAAAAGTCATCTGGAGGAATGCATTGCATTGGAAGTCCTACTAGTCTGAATATGTATCCCACCAATCCAGGAAAGGGAAAATTATGGGAATACGGTAGGTCCAGAAATAAATGTTTAACACTGGGCAAATATTGCTTCGTAAATATGGCTAACAAGTTGTGCTGTGATTAAACCAGACTTTAATGTTATGAGACAACAAAATGTGAGGCTGGATGAACAAAGCAGGCCAAGCAGCATCTCAGGAGCACAAAAGCTGACGTTTCGGGCCTAGACCCTTCATCAGAGAGGGTCTGATGAAGGGTCTAGGCCTGAAACGTCAGCTTTTGTGCTCCTGAGATGCTGCTTGGCCTGCTGTGTTCATCCAGCCTCACATTTTGTTGTCTTGGATTCTCCAGCATCTGCAGTTCCCATTATCTTTAATGTTATGAGGCTTGTTTGATTATATTGGTGATAGTTTTACATTTTAATTTATCATGAGATAACTTAATAGTGTGAAGACTTTATTACGTGCCCAAGAATTAGCTCCTTTATTAACAAAAATATGGCCATATGTCTTGCGTGGCAAATTACTTGGAAGTACCCGTAAGAAAATTACCAAAGAGAGCTTTGATTATTCTAAAAATATGAAAATATAAAAAATCCTGAAAATGTCATTTTATAAAATATCTTGTCCAGCCTGGTTTTGTAAGCTGGAGGCAGGAAGATAAGCTTTTTAGCTGCTCTGTTGCATTACATTGCCTTCCAAAGCACCTTACTCTATATTTGCAAAATCTTTGTAATGTTAAAGTTTTTAAGTTGCAAATTTGGGTTGATTCATCTCCATTAACAAATGCTGTCATGGATTTCAAGCTTGAATGGCCCTTTTTTTTAAAATGAGGAATACAAGTTTTAGTTGGTTATTTTTATAACCAAGTTGTTTTTGTATTATGAACCTTGGTCTCAGTGATGTCAAAAAAATGCAGAAACTGCATCTATTTGAAGTATTTGCCATGCCAGGAATAGTCAGTTTCTACTGTAAGTGACTCCTCTTCTGAGTTTTATGGTGTTAGTCGACATCCCTAAACTAGTTTTACAAGAGCTGAGTCAAGCCTGTTATCACATGCCTTTTAAGGATAACAAGCATGGAACTTTAACAGCAACTGTTACCATGCTTTACAGACAATCCCATGTTAACCCATTGAAGGTTGAAGTTTTGTTAGTCCAAACTTTCCTGGATACTAGTGAGGCAATTAGCTGCTTTCTCTGCATTAACTAAGGCTGACTAAAAAGTAGCCAGCCATCTGGGTAGGTCCTGGAGCCTTTTTGAGGGGGGAAAAAAACATACTTTGTTCATATAATTTGTAAACATGCATTACTTAAGTGTGATACAGTTCAGTTTCTTTCAATTTATGGAATGTGGCACTCCCAAGTGTCTTGCAACAGTTACCATTACAGATTATATTTCCAATTTACATTTCATGTCAAACATGCTTCAGTTCATATAGGCCCAAGGAGTTGTGTTGTGGTGAGAGAATGTTAGAAATGGGGTTGTTCCAAGCTTTAGTGTTATTCTCAGCACAGTCCTGAAATTGAGAATGTGCTAGCTGCAACACCTTTGTACTGCAAGATTAGCATGATTCAGGCAGACCCAAAGCGTTTTTCCCGAAGTTGGTGATCCTCCAGCCACAATCGATATTTATTTGTCTCTGGTCCTTGAAACCAATGGAAACAGTCAACATGAGCTGGTAACTTTTTTTTGGCCTGAAACAAAGCTCTGGAGTCAGAAGGCTCACTGTTGCTCTAAAAAAAGCTAAATATCATGGGAGCTGAAGCTCTCAAATTAAAACAGTGTTGGAGAAATTCAGCGGGTCTGATAGCATCTGGAACTGGAACCATTGGACAAACCAGTGTTATTAAACTCCACATTGTGGCTCTCCCTCCCGCGTGCGCTCTCTTATGCTCTCATACTCTTTCTCGCTGTCTCACGCTCTCTCTTGCTTGCTCGCTCTAGACAGATTTTGTCAAGCCTGCTGAGTTTCACTAGCAATTTGTTTTTGTTTCAGTCCTGCTTGCTCCATATTACAGTACATTTAAAAATAAATAAATTTTTTTTATGTTTGTGCCTCCTGCAATCTTTAAGTACTTAATGTGGAATTTGGAGCACAGCATGCTGGCTAATGTTCTCCTTTAGTTCTAACTAATGTTGGAGAGAAATCCTTTACATACGTGTTAGCCTTTCTGGTGCTAAAGCCTATGAAATGCAGCCATGAGGAATATCTAATAATCCCCAGGACAGCTTGTATTACCCAATTATATAAACAGGCACCTTTTGGGACCCATGACACAAGTCAAGTTAGACCTTCTTGTGTCCATTTTCACTATTAATTCTTGGGCAATCCCACCAGTTATAGTCTGCCAATTTGAAAATCACCTATTTATTCCTACTCTTGTCTGTTAGCTAAACCTCAATTCATGTTAATATACTGTCCCTAATCTTGTGTAACAATCTGTGCGTGGCACCTCTTATCAAAAGCATTCTGAAAATGCAAACATACTGTATTCACCAGTATTCCTCTGTCTGCTAGTTACATCCCCGAAAAACTGTTAACATTTATTTAATTGGTGCACAATGATGTAATTTTAGCATGAGTCACATATTGTCACAATTCCAAGAATTTCCAAGCTTTTTTTTTTACGTTTTATTGTTTCAGTCATTCAACTTTAGTTTCTGTGCCGATGGTCAGTTATACATCACAATAGTAAATTCCACTAATGTGTGACTGATTCAGCAAATATTTCCAAGATCGTGTAAAATGTTTTGTTTTATTTTCCATACTGAGACCCCTCCAAATTATTTAAAATTTACTGCATCCCCTTTGCAAAATCTAACAAACGCTATGTTGCCTGTCTTCTGACAGCACACTGCAGCTTGCTGTATGGATGTGCGAGTGGTGAAGTCTGGGTAAAATGTCTACATTTTAACTTTTTTTTTCCATGCTGTCTCACTATTCCAACACTACTCCTACCCCATCCCAGGGAAAGAAAAATGTGACATCTTCTGCAGTCCCAGTAATAACGATTCATGCAATAACCTGATGTGTTTCTCAACATTTTTATACTACCAGTGAGCAATCTACTATTGAAGTCCTGTGCTCATTTTTCTTTCCTGCTACCACTTGAACTTTTTCTCAACTCTTCTTTCCTAAAATTACCAAAAATGGGGTGGGTTAAAGCATACTATATCATATGTATACCAAATCTGCAACCTTTTCTAGAAGATAAATGGATCACTTATCCCCAAGCAATGGTATACTTTAACCAGCGGAGTGTATGGGATACTCACTTCATTCTCCCAAGCTATACCAAAGACAATAAAATTCCAAAGTAAAATACTGCGTGTAATTGTAAGATCAATGTGTATACCTAAAAATATAAGCCAGGTTTATTCAGTAAAAGATAATCCAGAGAATTTCCGTAATGAAATAAATACTTGAAGATTGTTAAATTTAAAATCAGCATAAGGTATTAAAATGTTCCCTTCAAAATACATTTCTCACACACTAATTTGTAAATATTTACATAAGCTGTCATTTATCTACAAGACATTTGGATGAAAAAGACTATAATATTTTCTACATGCAGTGTTTTTCTGGGGGTAAAACTTTAAAACATGGAAACCCACTCTTAATTGGGTATATATTTATCAACCCATTCAGACATGCTATGACAAATTTGGAACAAGTGAAACTTGAACCCAGGCCTTCTGATCCAAAGATACATAAAACAGCACAGTACAAGAACAGGCCCCTCAGTCCATGTCTTTGCTGACCATAATGCCATTGTAAACTAATAGCACGTGGTCCATGGCCGTTTATTCCTTACCTGTTCAGGTGTCTGTTTAAATGCCTTTTAAACTTTGCTAATGTATCTGGTTCGACCATCTCCTTTGGCAAAATGTTCCAGGCACCTGCCACTGTCTGTGTCTTTTTTAAAAAAAACTTTGCTTGCACATCTTTAAAATTTCCCCTCTCTCTTTAAACCTGCGTCCCCTAGTACTTGACATCTCCATGCTGGAAAAAGACTCAGACTCTGACTGACTATCCATCTTATCCACACCTCTTAATTTTATATAACTTATGTTGTTTCCTTCCCATGTTTTATGAATATACAATTCAATTTTAGAGCGTCCAGTTGCAACGATGGCCTATTTAATTTCAAAATAAAGGCCATGATATTAACAATGCAGACTAATTAATAACCATTGAACATGAATGAATTGCTTGGTTTTCTGGCTTGCTTATTTGCTTTGTTTTTGACAAGAACCATGTGAACCAATTTTAAATGACTTTTATGTGATCTACAAAAATGCTATGAAATCTTCCTTATTTATATCTTGAAAACTGTTTTCAAACTCCATACTTTGGATTTATAGCTCCTTCTGAATGTTAATTTTGTGTACACATTAATGGCAAATGTTCTGGTGGCATAAATTCGATTCCCATCATGATGGGATAGTAAAATTTGAATTCCGATTTCATTCTGGAATGAAAGCTAATGAGGCATTTGAAAGGTCTCTTGCAGCTCAGTGATAGTTTTCCTTTGAATCATTGTTGGAATCCTTTTCAAAGGTCACCTACCTTTGTTTTTTTTGGGGGGTATATATAGTAATGTCCAATCCTTCATTACAGAGGTGGTGCAGTAGTCCTCTCGGGGAGCACCTTTGAGAATCTCTGTAGAAGCCTTGTCTGTGTTTTATGGCATTGGCTGCCATATTCCAGTAAATGTTTAAACACTCAGGGCCTCAGTAGAAGAGAAGGTGAATGTGTGAGTTAATTGGATTGTAGGGTAGGCTGACAGGTGAATGAAGTAGATTAGAATGGCAAGTCTGGCAACCCGAAGCCTGATGATCTGGGCAACTATTCCTCAAATGATGTATGTAAAGTGACAATTGGCTTATGAACAAACATTTTCATTAAGGTGCACCCACACAGAGTTGTTCAATTTTAAAGGCATCAATACTGGAACAAGCCAGCTGCACACTACAAATAGATGTTAGAGAGATCATTGGTACCACACAAAATCTGACATGGGAAATAACTGTTACAAAGCTTTAGTCAGTCATTGTACATTAGCATCTTTGTGTTTTTGTCAAATGACATTTCTTTGTTTGTCATTTAATTAACTGAACCAAGTCTGCACCAGTTGTAAACTGATTACAAAGTTACTACAGTGGTCCTATGTTCTGCTGTTTCTGTCACAAAAACCTTTTGAGCAGAAATTTGGGGACAGGTGGCAGGAAAGAACTTGAATGTGGGTTATTAGGAAAACAGCAATAACAACTGGAGGACAAATGCAGGAAGTCTGTCTTGATTTGAACCATGTCCTGTATGCATACTGAAATTTAAAACTGTTAATCTAGGGGCAAGTTAATTTATGTGCAGTCTTTTCCAAACTGTAGCTTCAACTTTCAGAACTAATAGCAAAATATAATTTTATTTAAATATATAGCTTGGACTTCTAAATCACTTCTTACTTTCTTGCCAAAATAATAGTATTTTGTTTCTCCAAATGTCAGGTGTAGCTGGTATCGTAAAATCCTCAAGTATGACCCAAAGCGCAAAAGGAGTTCTTACTGCTGGTAAATGTTTCTTTTTCCCCATGTAAATAGTTGTATACTATAGCCTATTGATTGTCAATGGCATTTCAGCTGACTACAATTTAGAGCTGTATTAAAATCTCCAGACATTCTCTCATGTTTCATTTGCATTTAGGTACGAAAAAAACAGTTACCTATAGCATGAAGAAGCTGCATAAAATGTGGAGAGGGTGGAGAAGAAAATCGTCCTAACGTTTGCTAAATATTATTTAAATTTATATTTGAAAAAGACAATTTTAAATAAAGCATGCTAGCTGTGAGCTTTCATCAATGGCTGGGATTCATGTTTGCATCATCTTTATATAGAGAGGAGGTTACTCCTGCACATCAGTGTCATTAATAATGACGAGTATTTTGGAAACAATTTTACTGTAAATGTTTTATGAAGATAAATGCTATTTGTGATTTACAATATCCAGCATTTTATAATTCCATGGAACTTTGTAAGTGTGTGAATTTTGTTAGTCATCGGTGATTAGTTGTCAGATGGTTAATTAGGATCCAATCTCCTTGGAAATTGTGCAGATCCTTCCAGATCCATGTGAGCTACAAAAGTTCCAGTTAACAGTAAGCACAATCAATGGAAGATCTTTATTCACGTTATTGTTACTTCACTGTCTCATAAGACACGTGCATGAACCAAGACATTGACATCATAATAAAGCTTCAGCTCATGTGACTTGTTTGGTTTCATGGATTTTTTGTGTGTCTGTCTCTCTGAAGTAATTAAAACCTTTATTTTTATTTGTTTTTTCTATGATTACTATATTTTTAATTTAAATAAAACTTTCTGCTGTATAGACTTAAACAGTTCTTGTTTTAGTGAATGTGGAAAGAGTGGAGGATCAGTAGGGACTATAGTTCAAATCGTGGTTTTTTTTTCTGTCTGCGTACTTAATGCTACTGCCTGTGGTGAATTCGCTTACTGCATTACAGGGAAGGTGAGGTCATTACAACTATCCATTTTTGAGATGCTAGTTTACTTGTCACTTGTTTCAGAACCAGTTTTGCTAAATGGATTGTATAGCAGTAATTGTCATTAGGAAGTACTGTATCCAAAACTGAAACACTTTGCTTGGCAAAATATGAGTTAGTACCATTGTTTGTCTTTGGATTGATTGGCTTTCATGCCAGTGAATAAGAGAATGATTCAACAGATGGTTTTAAAGTTTGAAATGCACTGAATTCCAGTAGATACGGTGTTTCCTGCATCCCTTTACAACCATTACCAATAGTTCCATATTTGCAAAGGATTCATTAGAATCTAACCATCGACTATTGGTGAAAAGGGCTGTTTTGCTGAAGTTTTCTGTCTTGCATTCATCGGAACAACTGAAGAATGCCAAATTCAAACAGTTGCAACAGGAGAAAGGTGTGCTGATTTTTGACAAGCCAACCATTATTGACTGGGGGCATGGCATAAACAAAACAGCCAGCTACTATCGTATTAGGTATGCAAGCTCCTGGGCAGTTCAATTAAGGTACAAAGCATAAACATATTCCTTTTTCTTTTGATTCACCTATAGAAACTCATTATCCAATGTAACTCTGTAATAGGTTCATTTAACCTTTCTAAACTCAACTGATGATTTTAAATTAGCTAGTGTTGCCAACTGGTCAGGATTTTCAGCAAGTGTTGCTCTATGATAGAATCTCATTTGACAGTCACTGTTTTATTTTGAGTTGAGTAAGTGCAGACTGGTTGAGTATGGTTTTTAATCTCCATATTCCAAACAATTGAATGAATCAAATAGCATGTTCCATCAACCAGCTGTTTGGAATGTACAGCCTATTCACCTTCAGTCACACCAGCCCTTGTATTCATGTATGAGTTTACTGAACTATATGGTAGTCAGAATGTTGTTTTGAACTGACATTTTGTACCTAGTTAGTTGCCACTAAATAGTAACAGCATGAAACAGCAACCGAGTGTAAGTGTTCCTTCAGTTGTTTGTAATAGGAAGAATACATAAAGTTCGCAACCAGCCCATACTTGCAATCTTAAACTGAAACATCTACTGTTACATGTGATTCTGCAATTAGGAAGCATTTGCTGAATAATCCTGAGTATGCTGAGGATCATACTAATGACCAGTTTAAGCTTGTAAGGTGGCTCACTTACATTTGCTAAAGGTGACATTCATTCATATTTGTGCACTCTATTCTCTGCAAACAGAACATGTTTTACTCATAGCTTTTTTTTGAATTACCCTCAAGCTTAGTAAATCTGTAGTTCCTTGGCGCTTTCTCCGTGGCATCCCTTTAGCCAGTAAGGGATGACTTGCCTAGTAATCTATACCTTTTTCTCTTGTAGTATAAATTGTGGTCATTCAAAATTTGGTATCCTTGTATTTGTCCTGATAGGTGCAACATGAAATACGTTGCAGCAGAAGGGGTGGCACAGTGGCTCTGTGATTCGCATTCCACCCTGGGGTGACTGTGTTGAGTTTGCACATGCTCCCTACTTCTATGTGGATTTCCGCTGGGTGCTGTAGTTTCCTCCCACGGTCTAAAGATGTGCAGATTAAGTGGATGGGTCATGCTAAATTGCCCATGGTGTCAAGATGTGTGTAAGTTAGGTTGTTTAGCAATGGAAAATTCAGGGTTCCAGGGAGAGGGCAGGGTTGCGGGTCTGGGTGGGATGCTCTTTGGAGGGACAGTGTCTCTCTTCAGCAATATTAAAGTACTGTGTTATTGAGCAACGTACAAATGTCATGGATACTGCATGGATGTTTTGCTCAGTCATTGGATAATCATTTGTCTCGTGTGGACTGATTTTATTTTGCTAGTTCCATCTGCCAATTGTCATCTTGGAGCATGCTGTCTGACGTCCACAGAGATGTTGCCCAAGTTTTACTTTCAAGCAGCTAATTATTAATTGGACAATGTCACTTACAAAGAATCAAATGTATTAATAAGCTGGTGCTGAGAATTTCTTAGATGTCTCAACTGTAACTTGATTGAGTCAAGCATGGTGATGTTTGGCTCAACATACCACTTGATTCCTGTTGGTGGCACTATTTAGGCAGGTACAGCCAAATGCCTTACTAAATTAAATCCATAACACACTGAAGTTCAATTTCTTTTTGCAACTTTTACAAGTGTTTTGGATATCCCTGGTTAAAACAGTATCATTAAAATTGTAAATTTAATACTGAATACCTATAGCCATGCAGAGTTGCTTGGAAATATGGCTTAATAACGCTTATGTATAGGCGTGACTGGGTTTAATACCTGAGAATACATTAAACTAAGTTTTCTGGCATTTTGGTACTTTTTTTAGTAAAAGTAAAACAGTTCCTCCAGCATTTTCTGTGTATATTTTAGTGTATTTTACACTTTCAATGTAGCTTTTGAATTTGTTTGGTATTGTCTTATCTATTAAGAACATTGCACTCCTAGGGCCAGAATGATCAATTTATTTATATATCTAATCTTCTTAACAATTTTTGAGCTATTACATCTGTTTTAAGGTCGCAAACATACAATGAAAAATAAAGTGGTCATTTTAATGTTGTTTGTTTATGACTCGAATCCAGAAATTTGCAAGTGCATTCCAATTTCATTTACAGTTTTTGGTGAAGGAAAGTGTTTGAATTTATTGGATATTCACTTGGAGCAGTTCAGTTTAGCAGATTCTATAATACAGCTTCAGTTCAGTGAACCATAATACATTGAACACAAGATGGTATACTGCTCATAACATTAAAACATTGTTCACGTAACTTTTTTTTAATGTGGTAATGCCTTTTAGACCATATTGTGAAAATATCTAAAAATAAAAGAATTATAAGGGAGCAACCAATATTTTTTTTACAGCTTCTGCTTGACCATTTATTCACCCCAGTGTGTGAATTCTCATTTCTTCTTTCTTGACCCATAACTAACATTCAATAAAATATCTGGGCACTGCATTTGACTACTAATTTGTCCTGACTCAGTGATCTACATCCACTGGAATTTTAACAAAGATGCTCTGTTACTGAAGAGTTTGCATATACTAAACTCATTCTCAGTTTTACCAAGCATTTCATCGAAAATGAATGATTTAAGCTCAGTTATGAAATCTGCCCAATTTTTATGCACTATTCAGGGTACAAAAGAAATTAAATTCAACCTTGTAAAGGTAGAGTTGCAAAGTGAACTCCATTGGATATTTCTGAACTAAACAGAGTTCTTGCAATTTCCAGCTGTTGCAGCAGTAGTTTGCAATAGTTTTCTCTTCCATGAATGGTTGAACGATTGAAAGGTGTATTGATCATCCAGTATTTTAAATTACATTTACACAATGGATATTTGCTTTGCATTGACTTAGGCATTTTCATATACACAATGTTAATCTGGATTTTTTTTAACCAAGGTATCCTGTTGAATAAAGGGTTTACCAATGTGTTGGCAAATGAACTGTTGAAATTTACAACTTGAACTGGTGGAATTGTAACTTAGTAATGACTTTACTCATTGTTATGAGTTCAGAAGCAGTGCTCCCCCTAAATAACAGGTCAGAGCTTAGGAATATGCCCAGGGTAGATTTACAGTAGTGAAGTTACATGATGTGTGAATGCAGCTAAATATGATGCATGTTTTAACAAGTAATTGAACATATTGCTAGTGGAAGACAGACAATGACAAAACAATTAATTCATTTGTCTAACTTTGTGGGTAAATTTGACACTGCTTTACAGACATATGGAAGAAGCTTTACATCAAAGTATATCATAGAATCCTTAGTGTGGAAACAGGCCATTCGGCCCAACAAGTCCTCAGCACACCTTCAAACAGCATCCCACTCAGACCTATTCCCCTGCATTTTTCCATGTCTAACCCATCTAACCTAAACATCCCTGGATACTATAAGCAGTTAGTATAGCTAATCCACCTAGCCTGTACATCTTTGGACTGCAGGAGGAAACAGGAACACCCAGAGGAAACCCACGCAGACGTGGGGAGAATGTGCCAATTCCACACAGTTGCCCAAGGGTGGAATCGTACCTGGCGCTTTGAGGCAGCAGTGCTAATCACTAAGCCATCATGCCACTCAACTGTATATATCAAACAATATGTTAAAATTGTCACAAAATAATGATTGACAGAGAGCAATTTCTTGTAGTGGTCCCTTTGAAAATTGGATCAAAAAATTTGAGATTGTCTCACTTTTTTTGTGTTATTGTCATTACCGTATTTTAGAAGCTCAATAAACAGCTTTCCTTCTCTGCTGCTGCCTGGCCTGCTCTGTTCCACCAGCATCTGCAGTTCTTACTGTCACCCAGAATAAATGTAGCCCCAGTTTATCTTTTCCTTTCTACTACTAAGACTGTCAAACACCAGAAGTGTGGAAAATTGCTGATGTGACATCTCTTAGTACTTAGATAAAAACTAGGTAACTAACCTGCCTATAGTAAATGTCTATTATTTGGATAATGTTAGAATCTAATATAAAGGATGTAAAAGCATCTAGAAATACGTAATGTAAACAAAGTCAGCATGGCTTCATGAAGGGGAAATCATCCCTGACTATTAGAATTATTTGAGGAGGTACAAGAAGGATGGAAGCAAAGGATGTAATACGTTTGGATTTTTGGAAAGTGTTTGATTGAAGTATCACACATTAGGTTACTTAAACAGATCCCATGGTATTCGATGTGATATATTCGCATTGATAGGTAATTGGCTAACTAATGGAAGACAGAGAGTTGAGATAAGGTTCTTTTTTCCAGATGGCATCCTGTAACTAGTAGGAATCAGTGATGGTGTCACAATTATTTACTAAATGACGAGGATGAGGAAAGTGAGTGCCAAGTGTACAGCTGACACAAAAATAGGTGGAAAGGCAAGTGGTGGGGATGACACAGAGCTTGCAAAGGGATATAGACAGGTTAATTGAGTGGGCAGATGAAATATAGTGTGAGGCTATTCACTTTGTCAGGAAGAATTAAGGAGATGTAAATTACCTAATAGAGAAAGACAGCAGTAAACTACAGAACAGAAGGATCTGTAAGTCCTTGTGCATAAATCAGAAAAAGTTTCAGCAGTTAATAGGGATGGTAAATAGAATGCTGATCATTATTTCAACAGGAATGCAATGTAAAAGTGAGGTTTTGTCAAAACTATACAAAGCACTAGTCAGACCACAGCTGAAATTCTGCAAACATTTTTTTGACACCTGATATGAGAAAAGATGTGCTGTCATTGGAGGCAGTCCACAGAAGGTTCACTACTTTAAAACCAGCTATGGAAGGACTGTCTTATGAGAAGAGGCTGAGTAGCTATGGCCTGGACTCATCGGAATACAAAAGAATAAGAGGGGACCTTTATTGCACTGTTATGATACATGTTAGAAGGAATTTGTTTTCTCAGAGGACAGTGAAACTATGGAATTCTTCTCTATAGAGTGCTTTTGAGGCTGGATCATTAAGTATATTCAAGGCTGAGCCACATTTTTAATCAGTCAGGGAACCAACGTAGGAAAGTGCAGTTGAGAATTTGGATCGGCCATGATGTTATTGAATAGCAGAGTGACTCAATGGGCTGAATAACCTACTTCTGCTTCTTTGTCTTATGGTCTTATTAAACCATTTTCACCTGTACCCTCCAATATTACTCCCCATCACACCAATCATGGACTTTAAAATCAACCTGTTAGTCACACCACCGGAACAGGTGGGACTTGATGGGCAGGCCTTTTGGTTTAGAGGTGGGACACTACTGCTGCACCACAAGAGCCTCATTGCCCCCATCAATTATTAATTATATCGACAGTCTGACCAGCTGCTGCTTCTGTTGCACCCATTTCTCACCATGTCATTTCCCCCACCCTTCATAGATCTCAATTTTCTCTATTTTTGTCCCATATTCTCTCCTAGCTTATCTTGTCCAAAGGCCCCACTTGTAGATTTCTTGATTCTTTCCCACTGAACTGCTGTCCAGTTGTCATTATCAAACTTCCTGGTCTTCATGCTATTTGACATTGTAATGATTTCCTCTCCTCCATATTATTGCCACAATATAAGGTGTAGGGTGAATTCCTATTGAATGCATTTAATAATAGTTGTATAAATCTGTTTGTGAAAATGAGGTAAGGCTGTAAGAGTAGACATTACAACGTACTCTATGGAACACACTGAAGATTTGTGCTTATAGGTTTGTGTGTCTCACCTGTGGAAATCAAGTGTCAGAGCTAAATCTAGAAATTGGGTGCAGTTGGATTGGTGAAGTGGAATCTTCCCAGCCCTGGGATGATGTAGATTATGATGATAAATTTGGGAAACTTGGATGAGATGTCAACTCTCCTGTCCCTCGACATTGAGACCAAAAGGATGCATTTTGAGAGTCCTATTACCATAGACTCTTGCTCTCATTACTTAATCTTGCCTCATTATGCAGTCTTGCATGCTAACACCTGCTGGATAGAAACTACATGTTGAGAATTCCTGACATGAAAGTCAGAGTAGGTACCTGACAACTGCAGCTCTCTGCTTCTCTGGATCTCCATCTTGGATAGCAGGGACCAACATCTCCGGGCATTTTCCATAGGCAGTGACCCTACACACTCTTCATCCATGGGCATTGGCATCCAACATATACTATCCTCACCACATCTTCATGGCACATTCCGAAACACTTGTAGTAGTCTTCTGCACTTCAGTGCTGCATTTTGAAGTGCATGGCATGTTGCATTGAAATGATACTCTAACCAGGACATGGACTGGACTAGGCCACATATCTGGCTGCTCATTTACTCGATTAGCGCTAACTCACATTAAGCTAGTTTGATGCTCACAGAATTCCTGCCTTGTTTTGCTTTACCTTTTGGCACTATGCCCCCTTAGCTGTACTTAAATGTTTACAGAACTTAATTCTTGACTTGCCTTTTAGAACAGAAATAAAGCCAGGCAGCTTAGTTGCTTTAAGGCACTGTGCAATGCCAGTGATATAGTGGCACCATGTGCCAGCCTCATGTACTTCAAATACACTGCACATGCTACAAACAAACAGCCCTGTGTAAAGGCTAAGGGACATAGTCTTCAGTCAAATCTAGGGAAGAGATCCCACCACAGTAAGTCAAGGGGATTGGCCACAGTCAGCTGCTTGTGACAGTCTAAGTCTGGAGATCAGTACCTGACTGGTATTAGCCAGGGGATCTCGTTACTTATCGTTCATGGCTATCTGGCTAAATCTCAAACCACAATCAGCCTTCAGGTTCCATCCAGTAAAACTCAAAAGAGGAAATGAGTAGGAAGCATGGAAGCAATGTAGGCTTAGTAGTGGAGGCTGGGTTTGGCCAGGGTGACAGCACATGAAAGGTGCTACATGAAATTGTGAGAGTGGTGGAGCATGAGCCTTGAGGGAGATGGTTGCAGTAGTAAAGTGTGAAGTGACAGAGGGATGGTGATGACATTTACCCTGACAGAGCAAAGAATGTCATTCTGCTGTGCAATCCCGACTATTGAGGTTTACCCAGGTGGAAGCCTTGGACCAGGCTGGTAGGGTCTTGTGTCTTGGCTTTCTCTAGCAAAGAAGATCTGGAATTCCCTCCTTCAGGGCATTGTGGACTGCGGTGGTTCAAGGAACAGCTCACCACCACCTTCTCAAGGGCAACTAAGGATGGGCAATAAATGCTGGCCAGCCAGTGATGCCCACAAGTAAACAAAAATATAAAAAAGAGAATATTACCCTCTTCTCTACCACCCAGTCCACCAGGATGTTAAAGTCTCTATTTGCCAATTTTGCCTTGTTTGTGCATCCATGGAAAAGATCTCCAAACATTCAGGCTGCTCTGGACTGGAAGCACTTGCCTGTCTTTTAAATGTGACATTGGTGCCAAAGATCAAAGGATATCTTGGCAGTGGCTGGTAAAACTGCCTACTGTGAGTGGGACAATCCAGCTAGCATTGGATGATAAGGCAAATTACTGACAAAGCTAAGAAACTGGTTGAGTGTAAGGCAAGAGAAAGTAGCGATGATGAGTATATACTCAAATTGGTAGGATGTGACCAGTGGTATCACACAAGGATCTGCATTCGGGCCCCAGTTATTCCCATTATTTATCAACAATTTGGGTAATGGCATAGAAAACCATATATTCAAACTTGCTGATGACACAAAGTTAGGAAGCACTGCAAACTGTATGGATTATACCATAAAATTACAAAGCGATATTGAGAGACTAGGTGAAAAAGAATCAATCATGGTAATTTCTTAATGTTATGAAATTAATTACAGTGGATATCCAAAGAGACTTGGGGGTCCCGGTGCATAGATTTTAAAATGCCATGAGCACGTGCAGAAAATAAGCAAGATGGCTAATGGAATGCTGGCCTTTATATCTAGAGGACTGGAATATAAGGATGCAGAGGTTATGCTGTAACTATATAAAAGTTAGACCCCACTTGGTGTACTGTAAGCAGATCTGGGCACTACACTTTAGGATGGATACATTGGCCTTGGAGGGAGTACAATGTAGGTTTATAAGAATGATACCTAGACTTCAGGGTTTAAGTTATGGAGAGAGATTATAGAAAACTGGCCTGTTTTCTCTAGGATTTAGAAGGTTAAGCAGTAATCAAAGTCTTCAAGGTAATAACAGAATAAAGCAGAGAAGATAAAGATAAACTATTTCCACAGCTCAGAGATTCTAGAATTAGTGGGCATGGTCTAAACATTAGGGCTAAACCATTCAGGAGAGATGTTAGGAAGCACTCCTCCATATAAAGAAAGGTGGAGTTTTGGAACTCTTCCACAAATGGCAGGTGATGCTAGATCAGTTGCTAAGTTGAAAAATTAGGTTGACTTATTTGTTGTTAAGCAAGGGTATTCAGGTCCAAAAGGCAGATAAAAGAATTAGACTGCAGATCAACCATGATCTCACTGAATGGCAGAACTGTCTTGAGGGATTGAATGGCCTACTCCTGTTCCTATTTTCCTATGTGTTGGCCAATCAAAACAAAGTAAACTGATGCCAATCCATACTGAGGCCTGTAGTTTACCATCTGATATTGAAATGGCAGTTACTTTGAAATCTTTCATGTCAACGGGACCAGATTTATTGTATCTTCCAATTTGATAAATGGAAACAATACTTCTGTGAAATCTCACAATCACAACGACAACTAAAGTTTATGTACATTTGTTTTATTGTGAAAGACATTGCGAAAATGAACTACTGAGCTAATCTGTATATCATTCACATTTCATTGACATTTACCAGTTACATGCAACTGGTGAATTTGTTACATGATATTTAGTGCTGTTTCCTGACATAGAAATTGAAAACTTATCCAAGTCCATTGCTAAGGGAACCAAAGGGAAAATAAGAATTTTCCTTTATTTGGAAAGTTATGATTTTGGATTTATGATATGGCCTCTAGAATCGAATCCAATTATAACTTTTAAAAGGGAATTGGAAACATTCTTAATGGAACAACTTATTGTGTTATGGGGGAGAGAAGAAGAGTTAGATAGAACAAAGGACAAAGAAAGTTACAGCACAGGAACAGGCCCTTTGGCTCTCCAAACCTGTGCTAATCCAGATCCTCTATCGAAACCTGTCCCCCTCCCATTCTTTAGATGACATGTCCATCATGGACCTCCTGCAGTGCCACAATATTGCCACCCAAAGGTTGCAGGAACAGCAACTCATATTCCGCTTGGGAACCCTGTAGCCCAATGGTATCAATGTGGACTTCACCAGCTTCAAAATCTCCCCTTCCCCCACCGCATCCTAAAACCAGCCTAGCTCGTCCCCTCCGCCCACTGCATCACCAAACCAGCCCAGCTCATCCCCTCCCCCCACTGCATCCCAAAACCAGTCCAACCTGTCTCTGCTTCCCTAGCCTGTTCTTCCTCTCACCCATCCCTTTTTCCCACCCCAAGCCGCACCTCCATCTCCTACCTACTAACCTCATCCCACGTCCTTGACCTGTCCGTCTTCTCTGGACTGACCTATCCCCTCCCTACCTCCCCACCTATACTCTCCTCTCTACCTATCTTCTTTTCTCTCCATCTTCGGTCCGCCTCCCCCTCTCTCCCTATATATTCCAGTTCCCTCTCCCCATCCCCCTCTCTGATGAAGGGTCTAGGCCCGAAACGTCAGCTTTTGTGCTCCTGAGATGCTGCTGGGCCTGCTGTGTTCAACCAGCCTCACATTTCATTACCTATTTTCCAAGGATCTGTATCCCTCTGCTCCCTACCCAATCATGTATCTGTCTCGATACATCTTAAATGATGCTATTGTGCCCGCCTCTACCATCTCTGCTGGCAACGCGTTCCAGGCACCCACTACCCTCTATGTAAAGAACTTTCCACCCATATCTCCCTTAAACTTTTCCCCTCTCACCTTGAAATCGCGACCCCTAGTAATTGAGTCCCTCAATCTGGGAAAAAGCTTCTTGCTATCCACCCTGTCTATACCTCTCATGATTTTCTAGGTCCCCCCTCAACCTCCGTCTTTCTAATGTAAATAACCCTAATCTACTCAAATGTCTCTTCACAGCTAGCGCCCTCCATACCAGGCGACATCCTGGTGAACCTCCTCTGCATCCTGTCCAAAACATCCACATCCTTTTGGTAATGTGGCAACCAGAACTGTAAGCAGTATTCCAAATGTGGTCAAACCGAAGTCCTATGCAACTGTAACATGACCTGCCAACTCTTGTACTCAATACCCCGTCCAATGAATGAAAGCATGCTGTATGGCTTCTTGACCACTCTATCCACCTTCGTTGCCACCTTCAGGATACAATGGACCTGAACACCCAGATCTCTCTGTGCATCAATTTTCCCCAGGACTTTTCCATTTACTGTATAGTTTGCTCTTGAATTGGATCTTTCAAAAGGCATTGTCTCACATTTAAGATAACAAAGTGTGAAGCTGGATAAACACAGCAGGTCAAGCAGCATCTCAGGAGCACAAAAGCTGATGTTTCGGGCCTAGACCCTTCATCAGAGAGGAAAAGAAAATTTTTTAAAAACTGGATTGCAGTGCCTGGAGATGCCAGCACATGGCTGCAAGTGTCTGTTTCAGGATTCGCAAGGAGAAACGTTGCTGAAGGGTCTCAATGTTCTGGATGTACAGGTGGTCACGGTTGGGGCCAAATTGGGAAGGCTTGAATGTAGACTGTAGTCCATTGGGGATGATCCGGTTCCAGAGGCAGGTGCTGAGGAAGGTGACGTGGCTGTGGTACCTGGTTTGCTTCAGGACATGGTCGAGAGGTTTCAATGCCGAAGAGATTACAAGACAGTTGCAGTGGGAGAGAGATTCCCTGAGGTTGGTCCGGAGGGAGGAGGGTAACTTCTTCAGGTTAGGCATCCCTGGAAGAGGCTTCGCAGTGAGGTTAAAATTGTGATCAGAGATAATGGGAACTGCAGATGCTGGAGAATCCAAGATAACAAAGTCTGAAGCTGGATGAACACGCTCTGATGAAGGATCTAGGCCTGAAGTGTCAGCTTTTGTGTTCCTGAGATGCTGCTTGGCCTGCTGTGTTCATCCAGCTTCACACTTCGTTATCTTGGATTCTCTAGCATCTGCAGTTCCCATTATCTCTTATCTTGCATTTGCCTGGATTGAACTCCATCTGCCATTTTTCATCCAACTCTCCAATCTATCTATATTCTGCAGCATTCTCTGACAGTCCCCTTCACTATCTGCTACTCCACCAATCTTAGTGTCATCTGCAAACTTGCTAATCAGACCATCTATACCTTCCTCCAGATCATTTAAGTACATCACAAACAACAGTGGTCCCAACACAGATCCCTGTGGAACACCACTGGCCACAGTTCTCCATTTGAGAAACTCCCTTCCACTACAACCCTCTGCCTCCTGTTGCCCAGCCAATTCTCTATCCATCTAGCTAGCACACCCTGGACCCCATGCGACTTCACTTTCTCAGCCTACCATGGGGAACCTTATCAAACACCTTACTGAAGCCCATGAATATGACATCTACAGCCCCTCCCTCATCTATCAACTTTGTCACTTCCTCAAAGAATTCTATCAAGTTGGTAAGACATGACCTTCCCTGCACAAAACCATGCTGCCTATCACTAATAAGCCCATTTTCTTCCAAATATAAATAAATCTATCCCTCAGTATCTTCTCCAGCAGCTTCCCCACCACTGACGTCAGGCTCACCGGTCTATAATTACCTAGACTATTCTTTCTACCCTTCTTAAACAAGAGAACAACATTAGCAATTCTCCAGTCCTCCGGGACCTCACCCATGCTTAAGGATGCTGCAAAGATATCTGTTAAGGTCCCAGCTATTTCCTCTCCTGCTTCCCTCAGTAACCTGGGATAGATCCCATCCGGACCTGGGGACTTGTCCACCCTAATGCCTTTTAGAATATCCAACATTTCCCTCTTCCTTATGCTGCCTTGCCCTCGAGTAATCAAATATCTATCCCTAACCTCAACATCCATCATGTCCCTCTCCTCAGTGAATACCGACGCAAAGTACTCATTAAGAATCTCACTCATTTTCTCTGACTCTTTGTATAACTTCCCTCCTTTGTCCTTGAGTGGGCCAACTCTTTCTCTAGTTATCCTCTTGCTCCTTATGTATGAATAAAAGGCTTTGGGATTTTCCTTAACCCTAAAGATAACCCTTTGCTAAAGATATTTCATGACCCCTTTTAGCCCTCTTAATTCTTCATTTCAGATTGCTCCTACTTTCCTGATATTCTTCCAAAGTTTCATCTGTTTTCAGTCACCTAGACCATATATATGCTTCCTTTTCCCTTTTTGCTAGTCTCACAATTTCACTTGTCATCCACGGTTCCCTAATCTTGCCCTTTCTATCCCTCATTTTCACAGGGATGTGTCTGCCCTGCATTCTAATCAATCTCTCTTTAAAAGCCTACTACATATCAAATGTGGATTTACCCTCAAACAGCTGCTCCCAGCTCCTGGCGAATTTTGTTATAGTTGGCCTTCCCCCAATTCAGCACTCTTCCTTTAGGACCAGTCTCGTCTTTGTCCATCAGTATTCTAAAACTTACAGAAATGTGATCACTATTCCCGAAGTAATCCCCTACTGAAACTTCAACCATCTGGCTGGGGTCATTCCCCAACATCAGGTCCAGTATGGCCCCTTCCCGAGTTGGACTATTTACATACTGCTCTAGAAAACCCTCCTGGATGCTCCTTACAAATTCTGCTTCATCTAAACCCCTAACACTAAGTGAATCCCAATGTTGGGATAATTAAAATCCCCCATCCCCACCACCCTGTTGCTCCTACATCTTTCCATAATCTGTCTACGTTTGTCGGGAGGTCTGTCGTACAGCCCAACATTGTTACCACTCCCTTCCTATTTCTGAGCTCTGTCCACATTGCCTCACTGCTTGAGTTCTCCATAGTGCCCTCCTTCAGCACAGCTGTGATATCCTCCTTGACCAGTAATGCAACTCCTCCACCCCTTTTACCTCCCTCTTTATGCTGCCTGAAGCTTCTATATCCTGGGATATTTAGTTGCCAATCTTGCCCTTCCCTCAACCAAGTCTTAGTAATAGCAATAACATCAACTCCCAGGCAGTAATCCAAGACCTAAATTAATCTGCCTTACCTACTATACTTCTCCCATCAAAACAAATGCACATCAGATCACCTGTCCCTCTGCGTTCATCGTCTGCTCTCTGCCTACTCTTCCCCTTAGTCACACTGACTTCATTATCTAGTTCCTTACAGGCTTTATTTACTACCTCCTTACTGTCCACTAACCTCCTGTTTGGTTCCCATCCCCCTGCCACATGAGTTTAAACCAACCCCAAAAGTGTTAGCAAAAACAGCCCCTAGGACATTGGTTCCAGTCCTGCCCGGGTGTAGACTGTGCGATTTGTAATAGTCCACCTCCCCCAGAACCAGTCCCAATGTCCCAAAAATCTGAACCCCTCCCTCCTGCACCATCTCTCAAGCCACTCATTTATCCTGCCTATTCTTTCACTTCTGCACTGACTAGCACGTGGCACTGGTATCCTGAGATGGTATTTCAGTATCCTGAGATTATTTCCTCTGAGGTCCTACTTTTTAACCTGGCTCCTAACTCCCTAAATTCTGCTTGTAGGACCTCATCCCATTTTTTAACCTATATTACTGGTGCCTAGGTAAATAGCTTTATTAGGTTGTCAGCACAATGCTGTACAATTTTATTCAGATAGAGATTGACTGAGATGGAGGTTGAGGTAGAGAATGAAAACTTATCTGAACTTATGCTGTTTTTATGTAGCATTGTTTAGGCTAAACCATTGTGTTATTTTCTACCTAAACAACAGTAAGAACTTGTCTTGATTATATCTAAACAGCTATGTTTAAAAGCTTAATTCTTTGAATACAGAATGGTCTTTGTGACTTTTAGAGCAGTATTGCAGAAGTGTGGAATTTAGCTGTTTTTAGCGAATATACCTATAGTTTACCATTGCTCAATATTTAAGAAGATATGTCACTTGCTAAAAAAATACTGATTAATATCTAAATTGAAATAACAAACTCTGAAATATCATAAGAAGGCACTAAATCTCAACCATAAATGCAGTAGTAGTTTGATTAAAAGGTTTGTACAGTGCTCTTTTACTGCCACTAAATGCCTCTAATACTTTCAACAGTGTGTCCACAAATACGGGGAATGTTATGTAATATTTATATGGTACCACTGTGTCTTTCTTTAAGATAGGTTTTCCTGTGGTAAATGGATATCGATTACAGTTGACTTTACATTGTCTTGCAGTAACTCAATTAGTTAATCTTTTCCTAAAACAGTTCAAATTGGCATCAATTTAACATGCTTAATATTAAACTGTGTGGAACAAACAGAAGGTGGAAGTCATACAAAATATTTTCGAAAGTTTCAAAAGCAACATTTGGGATTGGTCTTGACAGAGCATGTACGCGTTCTGCCAGATTAGCCTTGTTTGACAAGTTTTGGATCTTCCACCCTGTCCTATGCACAGCCCTGAAATTCAACACCAAGTGGTTTAAGAAAATCCTCAGACATATCCAATAATTATATGGGTGCGGATGTTCTCAGCAATGGCAAGTAAAAAGAAGTCTGAGGATATAACAACAAGGATTACGCCATTTGATTTGATTCTCTGTGTGCTTACTGTTATTGATGAAGAGCACGTAAAGATTTTTGTGAATGCACGGGTGCAACATTTTTCTGATTCTCCTCCTGCCCCCTCCACCCCCCCAGCCCCAGCACCACTCTGAGAAGGTCTGTTATATTTTTAATAGCATTGGATGAAACCAAATATAAATAGATTCATCAGGAAAGAAAAGATAAAAATTCAGTTTCCCTCTCGAAACAGACGGCGTTTACATTCCTGAAAGTTTTAATCCTTTTGATTTCTGTCTTTGTACATTTTATGAAACAACTGATTTCCTAATAAACATTAATAATTTACTTTTGTTGGCATAAACTTCTACGTTACTTTGAAATTCAAAGAGAACCAAAGTGGAACAATTCAGATCTATGTACTTTTGCTTATCAAGATTCAGACTGCACCAGGCATTTTGTTTCATCTCAGCACTGCTACAGCTCAGGGCACACATATGATCAAGTCACATTGTTAGGAATTCCAAGTCACAACTTAAGATTAAATAACAGGAGTAACATTTGGAGTTCTGAGTCAGATATCCAGAGTAAAATTTAAACATACTAATTTCTCATACATAGCAAGACACATAACTAAAATATTGCAGAGTTTTGTTGCTTTCTTTTGTATTTAGGAATTTCCACAGATTTTGAGTTCCTTGCTTGTACCTTTTTTATGGATGTACAAGGCTCTCTTTTAAAATTAAGTTTTTTAGATCCAAATCTGTCCACCCTGTTTCCAGGTTGTCTGTGGTGGCAAAAAACAATGAACACAGGCTAGATATAAACAGATAGACAGAAAATTATAGCCGCATGTGTTTGTGTCCCACTTCAAATTAGTGCAATAAAAATGGGATGGTGATGGGATGAGTGACATTAGAAACAATAAATCTCACAAGATGGAGGAACACATTACATTCCTCTCACTCGATTTTCTATTTGCTGTTGCTGTTTCTTTTGCTGTTGGAAGCAGAGGCAGATGTCTCAAGGAGATACTGTTGCACAACTTCTCACTAATGAGTAACAGTAGATGAATCACTTACACTTACTACTTTAACCATAGAAAATGACAATCTGACAAGTTCCAAAGAAGGGAATGCATAAAAATAGGAGAGAAAAGGTTTCACATTTAATTGGATTTGACTTATTATACTCACATGAACCTAAGTACAGTGAAAAGCTTTGTTTTGTGACCAGAATAGGCAGACCATAGCAAACAAGGATGGACAGATCACTGGGTGCTTAGACAGAATGAGGCATATAAGACCATGACTGCAGAGGAGATTCAAACAGCAAGATCAACATTATTTGAAGTTAGAGAGGTGATTTACATTAGAGCAGCAGTGATTGGAATCTGGATACCAGCCAAGACAAAGCAACATTTCTACTATAACTGTTTTAATAACAAATTTATTTGTTGTGATTGTCTGAGGTTCCATCATATTAAATCCATCCTTTTAAAAGAAAAGTTCTATCCTTTGAACTATTATCAGTCCTATAAACAGAAACATGCACGCAGGCAAATGGCTAGATGAGCTTAGTGGAATTAACTGCCCTGTCAAGGTTCATTAAAACAACACTATCAAGTGAAGAAAAATCTAAGCAGTTATGTCACTCATCTACAAAATATCTCTGAGACACCTGTGATGATACTGTGGCTTTAAGAAGTTTATTTTGTCTTTTTTGTTATGAAGAGTGGTTGAGACAGAGGTACCAAGTGCTTTGTTTCAAGTGAATAAAGTAAACAGCTTGGTGAGGCCTTGGAGTTTATTTTTAAAGTTAGAACAAAAGAAGAAGCATGAATGGGTGGGGTCAAGCTCCCACAGATCTAGGATTTTAGTTTTAGCTTTCAACAGTTGTTGGCATTTGGAAGCTGCTATACATCTCTCCCTGCTACAGCAAAACGCTTGAGTTTTGTCTCTCTCACACAGTTTTCTCTTGATGTTCCTTCCTCCTAAACTGGAGAATTTCATGTGAGACAATCTATTTTATTAAATTTGACTTTGCCAAGAGTGTGTTTATAGGCTGTTACTATATTGGAACAGTTGCTGTTTAGTTGTTAAATAATGTATTATTCTGTTTAAGTTTTCCAATAGAGTTGTTACTCCAATTCTTATTTCTTTTGTTTGTATTTTAACTATGGTTTAAGAATAAAGCGTGCTTTGCTTCCACCCTGGTAGTTTGACCAATCAAATTGCATCTGGAATGCAACACCTTACACTTGCCTTTAAAATTAAGAAAAAGTTGGGGTCTATGTTGTTCTATAGATATATTTTGAGGAGTTTTGGTCAGGTCTATAACAAAGGTCCAGATAAATAAGCATATACACAATCAGGTTGAAAGCAAGTTCTAGTGAACAACCTAATTCAAAAATTTTCTATCAGTATTTTCTGTAAGTAAAGTGATTTGTACCCACTGCTGTGTAAATTAAGATGTTGTTCTATAATTGACCCAATACCTTGCAGGTGAAACATTATAATTTTGTGGTCAATGAAAACTTTAAAAAGTGGATTTGATTTATTGTAGGTTACAATCCTTACACAAAAGCTCCAATGAACATACAAATCTAAGAACATCATCCAAGGTACACAACCTGAAAGGAACAAAAATTGTATGATCACAGAGATTTGTTTCTAAAATTTGTTCATGGCATGAGAGTGTGCAAGAACATTGGTCTGAGATTCTAGATTGCCAATCCAGTGACATTAAGTGACATCCAGCTTCTGTGCTGTAACCTTTACACAATCCCATCCTACCATTCTATATTTCCAATTATCCTGAGTATAATACAGTGCATGAGACAAATCAATCAATAGTATTAGTTAAATGTTAAATTGCCTTTCTATAAATGTGTTTATTTCTTTTCTTTAATTGAGATTAGGAAAGGTGAATGATTGATTTAATGCAATATGATATACTACATTTGCAAATTGTTTATGTTCTAAGCTTGTTTGAAAAAAAATCCAGGTATAACAACTCTTGCAAACTATAAGTATTTATTAGGAATTTAAGAATTAGTTCAATTTAACTTGAAAACTGACTTGCTTCAGCATTAGAAAACTACAGGATTTGAATAATCCAGTAATCTACAGCTTTATAATCTGTGACTAAATAAGAATCAGATGGAATCATTGCCATCTTTATGTTAGTAAATATGCTCTGTCATCAGTCCAGTGGCTTACAAATGAATCACTTCCAAGTTCGGCATTACAAGTATTAAATCCTGAGTTATGTCTGTGTCTTGCGTGGCTATAAAAAAATTAAAAGAATACACCAATAACAGGTTTTTATAAGGTCTATAAAAATTAATGAGATGCAATCAATTTTTGCATTAATGGTAAATTTAAAGCATCTCATTGCTAATAATTCCAGCAGCATTTCATATCAATCTACTGATACTTTTCTTTGAATTCATATTTTGGTGGGGGTCACAAATATTTGAACAGATTCACAGAATAGGTAACAGATGAATGCAACTGAATGGAGTTGGAATAAAAACAGCTAGTTTTAGTTAAATATGCAATTCAGTTATAAAGAAGGGGGCAGATATCACTACCTGAGTTAATTGCTAGGGACCGTTTTATTGGTACTTCTTCTTAACAAAATTGGATATCTGGTTGAAATTAAATATTGCACATTATTTGGCTATTTAATAGATAAGCTTTCAAACAACACCTATGTTTCTTTTAAATGTCATGTAAGATCCTGCAAATCAGGCGTTAAACAAAAACAGATGTTTGTTGTAAATTTTTGTGTTACTTCATGATGTTAAAATGAAACTTTGGAATCGTTCAATTTATAACAATTCCTTTAAGCACTGTTCAAGTTATATTTGAAAATCTTGTAATTATAGACATGAATTAATGGATTGAGAGTGTTGACATTTGTTTGATAATTTCATTGAACTATTTATAATTGAAAATGGAACAAGAATGTAAGAATGAGGAAGGGAATTAATAATTCAATCAATATGTCCATCACAATGTTAATTTCACTTTTTTTAAATAAATAAAGCCTTTGGCAAAATGTGTTAATCGTAAATGGAGGAAATCTTAAGGTGCAACAGGTATACATGGTTCCAGCTGCCAAACTACCATTAAGAAGGATTAGGTCAACTTGGAAATGACGAACTGGTCCCAGCTTCCCATTCAATATCTTTATTTGTTCCCTTCTCTATAATTATCTTTCCTATATTTGGAAGGCTGCCAGGCAGGGTGGTGAAAACCTGGAGAAGAAAGGCACTTCAGAAACAGCTATGTTGTCTTAGAACTAGGGACACAGGGGCTTTTTAAAATCTCAATTATCCTGTAATCTCTTAGGGATACGTTCAGATCAAAAAATAAAGCCTGAATTTATAATTGTTCCAAATTCATCACCATCCAGGGCCTTGTGGTTGAATGCTGGGCTAATTCCATTGGAGTGACAGAAGGAGAATTTGCATCTTGCATCAACTGCACCCCCATATATAATTCCAGCTGGGGTCGTGGTAAGAAACACAAATGTCCTTCAGTGCCTATCGGTTATGCTTTGCCAAATGTTCAAAAGGTTCTGGTTTCTGCGCTTTAAATCAACCTCCTGCTGCTGCAGAGTGGACGTGTTGATAGCGGCCGAGGGCTGGACATAAACGGGCCTGTGCTCATCTCCCTGGCAGTGTAAGCCTGGCAGCACTCACTGCACCCTGCGGAAGCACTGGTGGAACAGTAATCCATCCTGACTCAACACCAGGCGCCTGGGCGGGGGATGTATCTTCTCGCAGTCCCGTCACTCATAACAGCTTTTCGTAGGTGGAGATTGCAATGGTCCATAAACACAGGACAACGTTTGTGAAAAGTAAGTTTGCAGAATGTGTGAGCTAACTGCCTGACGTGGTTACACAAAGATGAATGGCAACCTGCCGTTTTTCTACGTGCCCTACCTCTGTAGACGGTCTGCCCACTCATTCAGGATCAAAACATCTCCTATTTCCCGCAAGAGCTGAGAGCTTTGTCTTTATTTAATTGTCTGAAAAGCTGGCGAAGCGCCAGGAAATCCGTTTTGAGTCAGACAGCGGCGGCAAAGGGACAAATTAAAGTCTGAGAACAGTCCCTGCTGCCGTGCTTACCCTTCCTCAACACTCTCTGTAATCATTAACCGCCTCGACCTATATCGGCAAATGATTAACTTGCAAGTGGCTTCCAGTCAGCTTCTCCCATTGTCTTCTGCATTGTAACACTTCGTTTCATCAAAAGCAAATATTTTATACTCTCAGGAATTAAGGAGCCCCAAAACAGATGGCCATCTGCTGCTTGAAGATTCAAACAGCGGTTGAGAGAATGAATGTTCATTGTTTAGTGTTTAAATGAGTTAATAAAGGAAGGGACACGCCTGGATAATAAGTTTTGGTTTGCCATGATAGCACGCCGCATGTGCAATGTGCGAGGGTTATGATTCCAGGAACGCTTAATATTCTAATGATTAACACAAGAAATAATAATGAATTGTTTCTCCCTCGGCACATGGCATTGCGACACTTTTCCGTATACAAAGAAGTCACACTCCAAATAATGTGATTCTTTTACAAACACATCCTTAACACGTGCAGAAGTCAAAGAATTACGGAGTTTTGGGAAACAGATTACTCAGTCAATAAACTACTGCAGATGCGTGACATTTCGAAGCAAAAACCGAAAAAGGCTGCAAACGTATAAGCGGCGATATGTCGAGGTGGAGGAACACGGCAGGCCAGAGGAGCAGGAAAGCTGACATTTCGGGTCGGGACTCTTCTTCAGAAATCAGAAAAGTTTAAGTAGGTCAGGCAGCAACAATTAAGTGCAGGACAGTCATTCAACATTTGTAAGTCCACATGTTCTCTTCAGTTGTTGTGTAACCAGGCTATTATTGTTGGACCGAAAGAATGGAGACAATTTGACTTAAGCACAGCGGTGAACCCTCTTGTAGCAGCAAACACCCTGAAGCTGCATGTTCCATTGGATGTAATGCCACACTGGAAAGTTAATCTACAGTCTCGCCTGACGAATGCAGGCAGAAATGAGGAGTTGGTGAGCTGACGAAGGCACCAACTTTACTTTTTTGCTGCAACCGGTTTCTTTAAATTCAATTTTTCACATTTGATATTGACGTGTGACTCATTGCCCGTTAATGCTTTTTTGCTCTTCCCTCTGCACCAAGTCAAACTGACTTTGGATAACCGAAGGTTTTCCTCACGGCCCACTGTGCTACACCATCTGATAGCAGGAACTGGGGTAAGCAACAGTCCAGAATTAACACGTTCCCCAATAGGTGCACAGGCTACATTGCTCCTACATAGGCCTTTCTATGGAGCTGATTACTGACATATCTACTAATGTCATCCTGAAGTTTTGGAAACTTACCACCACTGTTGGAACCATGGCAATTAGTCTCACACTACAGTCAGTGAAGGCTGCACCAATAGAAGATTCACCGATTGTAACTAAGAAAAACTATGAATAAGAATTAATATCAGTGATGATGGGAACTGCAGATGCTGGAGAATCCAAGATAATAAAGTGTGAAGCTGGATAAACACAGCAGGCCAAGCAGCCCTCACCCCATCCCCCTTCTGATGAAGGGTCCAGGCCCGAAACGTCAGCTTTTGTGCTCGTGAGATGCTGCTTGGCCTGCTGTATTCATCCAGCTCCACACTTTGTTAATAAGAATTAATATGGCTGTTTTCAGCAGCACTGGATGGCTCAAAACAAATGGGTAGTTGTGAAAACAATGTGAGAAGTGCAACAGCCAGTTTGCACACGGCTCACAATTTGATAATGCCAGATTGTGTTTTCTGATGGTAATTGAGGGATAAACATTGATAAAAGCATTCATTGATATGAATGCTCACTTTACCCAAGGATAACTGGTGTGCTGTTCTTCAGAAGAGTGCCATGAGATCTTTTATGTACAACAGTCAAGTAGATGGGTTTTCTGTTTAACATCTACTCCAAAGCTCTTTTGTGGTGGTGCCACTCAAACAGTACTGCAGAGCCTGGAGTGGAATTTGAACCCAGAATTTCAGAAAAGAGTACCCACTAAGCCACAGATAACAATGAAACACTAAATGATAGCATCACAAGAATTATTGTCTTCAAGGCAAAATGGATGAAAAATGAATTAATAATTAGTAATCAACTCACTCATCAAGGGTTATTGTTTTCTCATTCTATTTACATTGCAACATTCATGTCTGTCATTAAGATTGGTTTATTCTGAGCAGGTTGGGACAAGTATGAAGTATCACAGCTACTCTAGCTATTACACCAAAACTTTGTTCTCAACAAGTTAGCTAAGGAGCAAAATACATTGTGTAACAGGTATCATCAAGTTCACCTACAAAATATGGATTTGATGCCCAGTTCGTCAAGAGAAACAGGATTGTGGAAATATTTTCGCAACAAGTATTGCAACAAATCACAAATATCAATAGCCTCACCCATCACAATCTCTATACCATCCTCTGGTGCAATAAGCTACTGTCTCCACCACCCCATACCCTGTAAACCTTGATCCTTTGACCCCAGTTTAGCGTAAAAACAGCAACAAATTGCTAAAAGATTAATAAGGACAGGAAAAAGTACATGAATGAGAGTAAGTTAGCTAAAAATATAAAACCAAGTAAGAAACATTTCTTCAGTTATTTAAAAATAGAGAGTTGATTCTATGGACAATAGGCCTTGGGAGTTAGTGAAAAGATGGCAGACAAATTGAACAGATATTTTGTATCAGTATTCACTAGAAGTTACAGCTGTAAATCAAGAATTGAAAGGGAGGGAAGAACTGAAAATAATTATAAGCCCCAGGGAAATAGCACTCAGTATATTGTTGCAACTGCAAATTGATAGGACCCCAGACCCTGAGGCATTTCATTCTAGGGTCTTAAAAGAAGTAGCTGATGACATCATTGATGGATTGCTTTTAATGTATCAAAACTCATTAGATCTGGGAAAGGTTCCTTCAGATTTGTAAACATCTAATGTAACATTATTCAAAAAGGAAGGCAGGCAGTAAAGGTATACAGACCCAGTTAACTTAATACCTGTACAGAGAAATTGTTACAAGCTACTATTAAAGACATTTTAACAGGCACTTTGATAAGCTCAATGCAATCAGGCAGAGCCAACATAGATTTTTCAAAGGGACATCATGTTTAACTAATTTATTGAAGTTCTTCCAAGAAGTATCTTTGCTGTTAACAAAGGCTAACTAGTGGATGTATTGTATGTAGATTTCCAGAAGGCGTTTGATAACGAGTCACATCAAAGGCTATTGCAAAAAAAGGTTCATGGTGTAGGAGTAACATTGGTACAAGTAGAAGATTGGCTGGCTAGCAGAGTGCAGAAAGTAGAAATCAATGGGTGTTTTACAGGCTGGCAGGTTGTCACATTTGGTGTTAGTGCTGGTGGCTCAACTCTTCATAATTGATAAATATTTTTTATTTTTTATTTTATTTAAATGTAAGTGGCTTGGATGAAGGATAGTGTGATAGTTAAATCTGCTGATGACTCAAAGTTAGGTAGGAAAGTGAGCTATGAAGAGAACATGAGCGTACAAAGAGCAAACGATAGATTAAATAAATGGGCAAAGAGATGGAAAATAGAATATGATGTGTGAAATTGTCCATTTTGGCAAAAAGAATTTTTTTAAAAGCATACCTACACAATGAGAGATCTCAGAGCTCTGAAATACAGAAAGATCTGTCCTAGCAAATGAATCGCACAGAAGGTTAGTATGCACAAACAGCAAGTAATCAGGAAAGCTAATAGAATGCTATTTTTTATTGTCAGGGGAATTGGATGCAAGAGTAGGGAAGTTGTGCTTCAGTTGTACAGAGCATTGGTGAGACCACATCTGGAGTACTGGGTACAGTACTTGTCATGCTTACAGAAGGATGTTAATGCAATGGAATCAATTCAGAAAAGGTTTACTAGACCAATACCAGGACTGAACAGATGCCTTATGAGGAAAGGCTGGGCTCCGTAATAATCAGAGTTTAGAAAAACCAGAAGTGACTTAATTGAAACATATAAGATCCTGAAGGGATTTGATCAAGTGGATGTGAAAAGGATGCTTCCCCATATGGAGAATCTGGGTCTTGAGGTAATAGTTTAAAAACAAAAGGTCACTCATTTAAGACAGAGATGAGAAAAAATCTCTTGAGGTTTGTGAATCTTTGGAATTTCCTTCCTCAAAAGGCAGTAGTTGCAAGATCTTTAAAATTTCCAATAAATTTCAGATAAATTCTTGATTACCAAGGGGATGAAAGACATTCAGGGGTATGCAGGAATGTAGAGATGACGTTAAAATCAGATCAACCATGATCTTATTGAATAGCAGATTATACTTGAAGGACTGAGTGGCCTACTCTAGTTTTTTTATTCATACGTTTATATATTTCCCTGTACACCACCCCATCAATGACACTTGTACCTAGAGCTACACATTTGCAAGCTTCCGCTTTTGTTGTCCCGCTTAGAAACCCCTGAGAATTTGAGTTGTTGGCCAAGCCTTTGATCAATCATTTTAGTATTTCCTCCTTTGACTTGAAACTCCAGAATCCTCTACCCAATGTCACCAAATCCCAAAATCATCCTCTCCATTCCTCCCAAAGCCAGGGACTCTTTTTCTGTACTGTATATAAACTTATTTCCTGGCTTCTTTTAGAAATTACAGAAATAGTAGTGCTAACTTAGCATTTGCTTTCGATATTGATTAACATCTTGCTATGTATTCTGGACATTTAGAAGTGAAAAAAATACGCAAAGAAAGATAATAGGCGTGGCCACCAAATTAGAGTTTTTACAAAAAAAAAGACAATTTGGGAGTTTGATGAAAACATTACTGATTCAAGTTTAAAGAATGCCATATGTAAAAATGTAACTTGACTCACTTTGGGCTAGAAGCACAATGACATCTGTTGTACATGGCATAACACCCTTGATTTAATAAAACATCATATCTTCTGACTCAGTATGAGTAATGTCATGGGAAGTTTTTGAGACATGCCTGTTTTGCTTTGATTTATATATGTATATAAAAATATATAGCTGTATCATTCCTTTTAAAAATTGCAAGGGAAAAGAAATTGGTCAGGCCTCCGACCCAAAAGTTGGCAAAGAGAAATCAGTTTCTCATTGACTTGAGGAGGACACAGCAGGTACATTCTGAAGACACAGCAGGTACATTCTATCGACCTGAAGGGGAAACTGTATGGCCTGACTCTTGCAATGATAATAATAGTGGAATTTAGATTTGACAGCAACTTCTGAAATTCACAGAAGTTTACATGGAAATCTGGAAGGTGCGGTTGGTCATTCAAAGCTTTCCCATCAGAAGCATGATTAAGGCACCAGAGACTAAGATCAATTGGAAAATCAAAGGTGCGTCCTTCCAAGCTCACTGTAAAAACCGTTGAAGAAGTTGCACCTTGTTTAATGAGGTTTATGGGTTTTCTAATGGCATATCAAGTTACTGCCAAACAGTCTCACTGACCTTTGATATTTGTTTAGTGTCAATTTTCCTAACCATGATAAAAACATTGACATATTTATATAGTTTTAAAGTTTGTTTGTGATATTCTATTTTCCACAGTAATCCAAGTCCAGGCTAAATGCTGGAAAATGGAAGTAAAGTAGTTAGCTGGTTGTTTTCTGACCAGTGTGGATGCAATGCTTTGAGGGCTTTTTCTGTGTTGTAGATCTCTATGATTCTATGAATTTTATCCCATGTGAAGTATATGACCCAATCACTAATGTTGATAACTGTGAAAGCTTTAATTAAAAGCGGCTGAATTTCTGTGGTTTTCACTTTCGAATTTGCTGTCTGTGAGAATACTTGTTGATAACATCATGGCAAGTCAGGGAAAGGGAACTGTGCCACCGACATCACTAGATCTTTGTTGACAGCTTCTTGTGAGGTCAACACTGCTTCACCGCAAGCTGCAAACTCCAGCCCATTTTATACAAAGCTTCAATTTAGCATCAAAATCATATGTTGTATGCCACTTGGCATTTTGCTCCGATCCAGTAGAAAAGCGTATTTTCTGACCTACTTTGAGCAACACTGTAAAAGATCCACTCCTATGTTTCAAAAATACTGCATAAAGAATTTTGAACATGGTGTGCATTAAGAAAAAAATAGATGGAGTCAAGATTATCTTGTTCATTATTTGTTTTAATGCATTTTAAGATGGCGGCAGCAGCGGGATAGGAAGTGTTTGGGCTGTGCGCCCATTCGCTCCTGCTCATTTGTCTGGCTACATTCTTCTTTGTTCTTTATTTATTTTGTTCTGTTTCTTCATTTCTTTGTTTCTCTTTTGTATTAAAGTTCACTTTTTCTTCTTTTCTGTGATTGCGGTGTAGAAAGGTGGTTGTGAGAGCCTGCTGCAGTGGCAGGAACATGGTGGATCCAGAGGTCCATTCCTCAAGGCCATAGCAGCCACGGCTTTTAATGAAGGCTTTGCCATCAGTGTGTCTGGTCTGTTCCTCCTAGCAGTAGTGCTTTGGTTATAGTGGTGGCAACATGGTGGGTTCCAGTACATTCCTCATTGCTATGGAGGCAATGTGGCAGCCTTGGTTGGCAACTGAAATGGCCATGTCTCCAGTGTCGGTGGTGATGAAGTGGCTTGGGTTTCGCCTTCGGCAGTGGCAGCGGGGTGGGTCCGGTCTGAAAATCCTTGCTTCGGCATCCTCAGCATTGACGTCCTGTGGCCACTTCGGAAAAGCAGGAGTCATGGAGAGAACAAAAGATGAATTTGTCCTAACTTTGTCGCTATTACTTCTTTTTGTAATTCTGTCATTAATATGATGCCTATTTGGGATGACCTATATACATACCACTGTATTTTCATAAATACAAGGGGCAATAAATTGTCATTCAGCTTTTTTGGCTATAAAGGCCAAGCAGGGAAATGTCCCCTGGTAAACCCCACTCAGCTCCAGGTAAAATCTGACAAGTTATCACGTGAACTCAGTGTATGACATTTGTGTATGAAACTTGAAGGATTTGAACATTAGCACATTTGCTCAGTCCATCATGTAATAAAAGGCAAATCCGTCCTGATCTATTCCCTACTTTACAACAGCAAGTAACAATTATAAGAAATAACAAAGTGTGGAGCTGGATGAACACAGCAGGCCAAGCAGCATCTCAGGAGCACAAAAGCTGACGTTTCGGGCTTAGACCCTTCATCAGAGAGGGGGATGGGGAGAGGGTTCTGGAATAAATAGGGAGAGAGAGGGAGGAGGACCGAAGATGGAGAGAAAAGAAGATAGGTGGAGAGGAGAGTATCGGTGGGGAGGTAGGAAGGGGATAGGTCAGTCCAGGGAGGACGGACAGGTCAAGGAGGTGGGATGAGGTTAGTAGGTAGGAAATGGAGGTGCAGCTTGAGGTGGGAGGAAGGCATAGGTGAGAGGAAGAACAGGTTAGGGAGGCAGAGACAGGCTGGACTGGTTTTGGGATGCAGTGGGGGGAGAGGACGAACTGGGCTGGTTTTGGGATGTGGTGGGGGAAGGGGAGATTTTGAAGCTTGTGAAGTCCACATTGATACCATTGGGCTGCAGGGTTCCAAGTGGAATATGAAATGCTGTTCCTGCAATGAGGTGCAGTTGTTTATTGCGAACCGAGCGGAGGTGTTCTGCAAAGCGGTCCCCAAGCCTCCACTTGGTTTCCCCAATGTAGAGGAAGCCACACCGGGTACAATGGATACAGTATACCACATTGGCAGATGTGCAGGTGCACCTCTGCTTAATATGGAAAGTCATCTTGGGGCCTGGGATGGGGGTGAGGGAGGAGGTATGGGGGCAAGTGTAGCACTTCCTGCGGTTGCAGGGGAAGGTGCCGGGTGTGGTGGGGTTGGAGGGCAGTGTGGAGCGAACAAGGGAGTCACGGAGAGAGGGGTCTCTCCAGAAGGCAGACAGGGGTGGGGATGGAAAAATGTCTTGGGTGGTGGGGTCGGATTGTAGATGGCGGAAGTGTCGGAGGATGATGCGTTGTAACCTCACCATCAAACCCGCAGACAAGGGTGGCGCAGTGGTAGTATGGCGCACTGACCTCTACATCGCCGAGGCCTGTGGAATGATCTGTTTTGTGTGTTTTGAGTACTTTGTAATATCGTAAGCACACATAATCACTTCGTAAAGCCGCACAAAAGAACAGCATTAATGAATTATTGATCAAGCTGCTTCAGACTTAGCATTTCAAATGATAGGTAAATTTTACAAAGCAATTGAAGTTAAAGATTCGATATGCAACAGCATTTCTTGTGTTGCAGCATTAAAGCTGATGCCAATTTTTAAGTTAGTTATGAGGTAGGGAGAAGAATTAAATGAAGAAGGTTAAATAAGGGTAACAACAAAACTGGCTTGGAATGTCTTATGAAATTTATCGTGTCGTTTGACTGGTACAGTCACTAGAACCCTATTTTAGAAGATTAGAATATAGAAATCAATTTTCCTCTAATGCTTTATTTCTTTTCTTCAGTTGTTGGCTTTACTAATCAAATTTTTGTTTTGTTTTCTGTAACTTTTATTGTCACATTTAGTGCACTGTTATATGTCAGCAAATGTAGTTTCTTGAGGTTCTTCAACTTTTTGGGGCATTGCATCCAGGTTTGCGATGCTTGCTTGCTAAGCCACTTCTATCTATTCCTGTTTGTTTAAGACTTTGGACTGTTGCTCCATTTTTTTGAAAAGAAAATATTTCAGTTCCAAAGAAAGTAATATATCAATATTTGCTGATGCTACAATGCTTGGTGGAGGGCACAGAAGAGGTTGCAGAAGGCTGAATTTGAAATGGCTAGGTGCTTCAATTAAATAGTGCCATTGACAGCATGCCTGCTGCTGTCTCGCTCACCCCCAGCACGATTTTCCATGCAGCAGGGGAAACATTGACTAGGGATACCGCCTGTAGCCCAGCTGAGGCCTGAATTGGCAATAAATCCCCAAATAAGGGCCTCATCCTGCCCACACTCTGTTTTAACAAACGGTGGAAGAGCCCTTTACTAGTGTGCAACACTATGGGTTGCAGGTCCGTAAAATGGGGAGTGTGCCACGATCCTTGCCCCCGCTCCCTGCCAATTGGAAGCCCTTCTCCTACTGTTGTGCCACATTATATCCACCCTCCCTCAAGGCCCTGTCCAACACTCTGCTCCCAACTAACCCCAGACACTCCTAAAAGCCTGCCAAACTTGCTCTGGCAAGATCCCAGCCTTACTTAGTTTTTAGAGCAGCCATGGCTCCTCTTCCTTCCAGGCTTCCTGCAATACCAGAAGTGTTTGCTGAACCTCTGATTGGCTGGAAGCTTTATAAAGTTTAACTTTCTTCTGAAGGAACAAATAAAATACAAGCAAGAGAAGGCCATTTGGCCCATTGAGCCTGCTCCACCATTCAACATAATCTTGCTGACCCTCGACCTCAAAGCCAGATTCCTGCTCTCCCTACAATCCTACCAATCCCATATACTTTGATTTTGCAGAAATGTGGGACATCATCAAAAGTTTTATCAAAGTTTAAATACACCACATTAATCGGGTCTCCAACTTCTACTCTAATTAAATCCAAAATCACTCTTGTGGGTCTGTTACACATAATTTCACTTTCATAAATTGATTTTGTGTAATACGCTTGTTATGTTGAATTGTCCTATTCTTACATCTTTTATAATGGACTCCGTACTATTTTCCCTACTGTTGATGTTCATTCAACCAGCTTTTTTTTTCACTAATTCCAATTTCCTTCAAATCCTCTTTCCCCAAAGGTCTTTGTTTCATAGAATCACAGCAGTGTGGCAACAGGCCCTTCAGCCCGAAAAGTCCACACCAACCCTCAGAGCATCCCACTCAGACCCATCCCCCTCTAACACACCTAAGTCGCACATCCCGGAATACTATGGGCAATTTAGCATGGCTAATCCACCTAATCTGCACATCTTTGGACTGTGGGAGGAAACCAGAGCACCAGAGGAAACCCACGCAGACACGGGGAGAACGTGAAACCTCCATACAGCCACCCGAGGGTGGAATCAAACCTGGGTCCCTGGTGCTGTGAAGCAACAGTGCTAACCACTGAGCCACCGATTCTTAGCACCTCTGAGAAATGTCTGTATGTTTTTTTCAGTGAGGACAGAATAAAAGTAGAGACAAAATAACTGCAGATGCTGGATTCCAAGGTACACAAATCAGCAGCCTGAAGAACACAGCAAGCCAGGCAGCAACTTGAGGAAAGGAGAAGTCAATGTTTCAGGCATGACTCTTCTTCAGGACTGGAATAAAAGTAGATGTTTGATGGATGGATATCAGCCTTATAATATTCAAGTGCTGTTGCGTGAAAAAATAAAGTGGGGCAAATGGCGAAGCAGTGATACTTACTCCGCCCAACGTCCCACTGGGACGCAGTGTACATACTCAGTATGTTCAGCAGGCCTCTAGACCATGTAAGTGAATTAGCAACAAAGTGGCAACTGGGGTATTATGCGGAGAAATGTTCAATTTATTCAATTTTGTCTAAAGCGTGGTCAAGTTGAATATTTTTTCAAGGGCATGAAACTTGAGCATATTGATGTTCAGAGAAACAGTTGTATGTGAAGGACACATAAAGCTAGGAAGTGGCACTTGGCCCTTAATGAAACGAGACTGGAGTATGAGAAGAAAGAATTACAAAGAACATTAAAAATAGGAGCAGGAGTAGGCCGTCTGTCTAATCGAGTCTGCTCAGCCATTCAACAAGATCATGGCTGATCTTTTCATGGATTCAGTTCCACTAACCCAGCTGCTCAGGGCACCACGGTGGCTCAGTGGTTTGCACTGCTGCCTCACAGCGCCAGGGATTTGGGTTCATATTACAACCTCAGGTGACTGTCTATGTGAAGTTCGCACGTTCTCCCCGTGTCTGTGTAGGTTACCACCAGGTGCTCTGTTTCCTCCCACAATCCAAAGATGTGCAGGTTAGATGGATTGGCCATGCTAAATTGCCCATAATATCTTGGATTGTGTAGTTTAGGTGCATTAGCCATGGGAAATGCAGGGTTGTAGAGATAATGTTGGAGGACGGATCTGGATGAGATGCTCTTCAAAGGGTTAGTGGAACTTGTTGGGCCGAATGGCCTACACTGTGGGGATTCTATCATTCTATGTTATGCTCAATATCGCCTTAATTCCATTTCTGATCCATAATCTATCTATCTTTGCCTTAAAAACTTTTAATGAGGTACCCTCAACTGCTTCACAGGGCAGGGAATTCCACAGATTCATGTGAAGAAGTTCATCCTCAACTCAGTCCTAAATCTGCTCCTCCTTTTTTTGAGGCTTTGCCCCCTAGTTCAAGTTTCACCTGCTAGTGGAAACAATATCCCTGCTTCTATCTTATCTGTTCCATCCATAATTTTATGCTTTTATAAGGTTCCCCCTTCATTCTTTGAAATTCCAATGAGTATATCCCAGCCTATGCAATTTCTCCTCATAAACCAACCCTCTCAATTCTGGAATCAATGTAGTCAACCTCCTCTATATCCCCTCTAGTGCCAGTTTACCTTTCTCAAGTAAGGAGATTAAAACTGCACACAGTACTCCAGATGTGACCTCACCAGCACCCTCTACACCTGCAGCATAACCTCCCTATTTTTAAATTCCATCCATCTAGGAATGAAGGACAATATTCCATTTGCCTCTTTTAATTACCTGCTGCACCTGCAAACCAACTTGTTGTGATTCATGCACAAGGACACCCAGGTCCCTCTGCTCAGTGGCATAATACAGTTTTTCACCTTTTAAATAATTGTCCGTTTTGCTGCTTTTCCTAACACAATGGATGACCTTACACTTACCAACATTGTACTCCATCTGCCAGAACTTTGTCCTCTCACTTAACCTAACTATATCCCTCTGCAGACTTTCAATGTCCTCTGCACACTTTGTGTACTGCTCGTTTTAGTGTCATCGACAAACTTTGACACATTACACTCGGTCCCCAACTCTAAATCATCTGTGTAAATTGCAAACAGTTGCAATCCCAACACTGATCGCCAACCAGAAAAACACCCATTTGTGTCCACTCTTAGCTTTCTGTTAGTTAACCAATCTTCTATCTATGTTATTACATTGCCTGTAATGTCATGTACTTTTATCTAATGCAGTATTTTGTGTATCACCTTGTCGAATGCCTTCTGGAAACCCAGGTATACCTCATCCATTGGTTCCCTGTTGTTCACAGAGCTCATAATGTCCTCAAAGAATTCCTACAAGTTAGTTAAACTTCGCCTGCCTTTCATGAACCCATGTTGCATCTGCCTGATGGGACAATTTCTATCCAGATGTCTCACTACTTCTTCCTTGGTTGTAGATTCAAGCATTTCCCACACTACAGAAATTAAGTTAATGGGCCTACAATTATCCACCTTTTGCTTTCCTCGTTTTTTAAACAGTGGCATCACATTTTATATTTTCCACTCTGCTGGAACTGTCCCAGAGTCCACTGAATATTGGCAAATTACCATAAGTGCATTTGCTATTCCACCTGCCATCTCATTTAGTACCCCGGGATGCATTCCATCAGAGTCAGAGGACTTGTCTACCCTTAGTTCCTTTATCTTGCCCAACGCTACCTCTTGTGATAATGATGGTTTCTAGGTCCTCCTCTGCCATAGTCTCCTTGTCATCAATTATTGGCATGTTATTTGTGTCTTCCACTGTGAAGACCGACACAAAGTACCTATTCAGCACATCAGCCATTTCCTCATTTCTCATGATTCGTGGTACACTTGCACTGGGATTTAGTGAGATCATACCAGGATTGCAATTTTGCTCTCCATATTTAAGGAAAAGTATTCTTACATCGAAGGCAGTAAAGCAAAAGTTCAGAGATTGATCCCTGGGATGAGAGGATTGTTCTAGACTAGAAGCTGAATAAATTGAGTTGATATCTTCTGGAGTTTGGAAGAATGAGAGGTAATCTTGTTGAAATATTCCAGATTCTGAAGAACTTCACAAAGCAGATACTGAGATGATTTCTCAGGTTGAGCAATCTACATCCGAAGTACCAGGATAAGGGGTCAGTTATTTAAAACTGTGATGAGGAGAAATTTGTTTGCTGAAAAGGGGGCAAGATGTTGTGATTGGAACCAGCTGGACCTGATTGACTATGAGATCCTTGATTGGGGTTGTTAACCTGGGCCAATCAGGGAGCCCTAGCTGACCAATATAAACAAGGGATGTATAATCTCCTCACTTTAGGGACTGGTTCCAAGCTGGCTGATCACAGCTAGTAGGCGACTGTGCATAAGTAAATAAAGAGTGGCTTGGTGATAGGATACCAACTTCTGTGCAGTTATTTCCCAAGGCTTTGGAATTCTCTACCCCTGATAGTTCTGGATGCATCATCATTGACTACTTTTAAGGCTGAGATCTCTTTGCAAGTTGAGAGGTTTGGGGAATTGCCAGGAAAGTGGCAATGAGCCCAAGATCAGTCAGGATCGTATTGAATAGCAGAGCAGTATAGTCCTTTCTGGTTTCTGTTTCTTTTATTCTTTTGTGTTTGAGATCCCACAGCAAGAGCTCAAATGTGTGAGTACGAGAGATAAGGGGCAGCTAACTTCTTCCATTCATATACTTGTTGAAGCCTCAAGAATGAATACAAAGTTCAGCTATTTTGTCTCCCTATGGGGTCCCTCTAACTAAAACTCTCTTTTTTTTGATGCTTTGTGATCAGTGAGAAACCTGGAACCAAGAATGTTAAATCTTAAGAGCTTCAGCAAAGCCTAGTTCCATTTAAATAAGTTCCTGATCCATTACTATCCCGTCTCTTTGTGATGGGTCTCTTACACTAAGATTCCACTCCCCTTTTAATTTGTCTTTGTGCTACAACTCACCTGTAATGCTAGTTAGTCAAACAATTTCCAGTATTTTACAGATGAATATCCATATGTTGAATCAGGCAGTAAAAGGCTTTCAGAGATTTACAAGGGTTTTATTGGTAAATCCATAGTCAAACACAAACAATAGTTTCCACCTTTCCCTTCTGGATCCTTTACCTGTCCAAAAGTTGACTCTCTACAACGTAGTTCCCAGCTTTTATCTTTCAGATAAATTCTCCTCCAGATGAATGCGTTAACAAATATCAAAGGGCCCAGCTTGAAATCCAAAGTCAATTGAGCACCATGTGTCCTTGATCAACTCTGGAGTTATTCTGCTTTGCTGTTAAGGGTAACACTACTCTTCAGTCAATTCCCAAAGAATATTAAAGCATTGCCTCGGGTAGCTTCATGGTGCATTTCCACTATTGTACAAGAATCATGTCTCTGTTTGGACTCTTACCGAAAAAATTAGTTTGGAAATAATGTTATGTTGATTGATATAATATATAATACGAACATAATATGCCTGTGCCCCAAGGGCTTAGTAACATTATGAGACAATGTGCATGATGTTCCTGGGCAAAAGATTGTGACAGTTTTGTTGTGTACTGTAATAATGCACCCTGATTTGTGGGAATATTAAAAGAATTATATTACAGGAATTGTATGTAAAAATTATTTATATAGGTGAAAAGTCACAACCCTCAGTGTAAACTGACTTATTTAATTATACTTCTCTACTTAACAGAATTTGATTGAGTTTAGTGCACTTTTTGAGACCTATGGTGGTGGGAAACACAGCTTTTGACATCTAGGGCACGAGATTGTATATGGCCAGATTTGCAGTGTAAGGCCAACGTGCATTGGTTTGGAAAGCAAAATTACAACAGCAGGACTGGCTGATATATGACTTTTTAAAGTTTGAGTTCCAGCTTAGGAACTGAAACATTTAACCCTCGATCTACTATTATTATTTGAAAATAAAATTGAATGCTGGTTTCAAATGTGCTTAAGAATTTAAATGATCGATAAGTATACAGATATGAAAAGGATGTTGAATAAGGATCATCAAGCTGGCCCCAGTGCAGACACAACAAAATCAGGTTTACCATTTACACTTTCCATAGTCATGCAAAATATCAGAGGTAAAAACCATTCAAATGTGCAATCCTTTTGCTGTTTTCGGGACAAAAATCTCGAACAAATCATTTCCCACCTCCCTGAGGCAATCAAACCAGGCTCCAGGCGGCTGCAGGAGTCTGGGTGCTTTATCGTTATAGCTAACCAGCAATTAACTTTCTATAACTGGGAATGTCCTCTCCTCTCAGGGACTTTCCACATTTCCTTTCAAAGAACTGCAGTGACTCCATACTTGATTGCTTGTTGAAAGAATCCCGAAATTCTTTAAAAATTTATTCCATCCAAACTATTTGACCAAAAGACATTTAATGCATTATTCCTGGTCCTAATATTCCTATTCATCTCAAATAACCTATCCTACTGGATTGAATATAACCATCAACATAACCCTCGAAGTCTGTGTTTATGTAAAAGCCCAACAGATGAATCCTATGTTGATAAGGAGGATCCTTTGGTTAATATAATTCTGATTGGCATTGTCCTTACGTAAAATCTACATTTTCTCTATAACCTTTAGATATTTTGCTATGGAAGGAAAATAATATTGGTACAACCATACACCAGCCATACCAACACTTTACATAGTTTACCTTTGTTTCATGGCAACAGCAACGTGACCATATACAATATAATTTAAAACTGTATTCACTTTCCCTATTGCATCATAGCCATAGGGTCATGGAGTCTGACCTAGTCCTGTTTACGAGCATTTGTACAATATTTCCCTCAACCCTTTCTGATCGTATACCCATTGACATGCCTTTTGAATGTTGTACTGTGTCCGCCTCCAACATTTCCTTTGGCAGTTTGCTCCATACATGCACCACCCTCTTCATGAAAAAGTTATCCCTCAAGTCCTTTTTAAATCTTTCCCTTCTCCCCTTATCCCTATGGTCAGTAATTTTGGACTCTCCTCTTTAGGAAAAAGATCTTGGCCATTCACCCCTCCATGCTCCTCATGATTTTATAATCTTCTACAAGGTCACCCCTCAGCCTCCGATGTTCCAGGGAAAAACGCCCACCCATACAGTCTGTCCTACAAGTAAAACCCTCCATCCCAGCAACGTTCTTGAACTGTAAGTCTTTTCTGTATCCTCTCAAGTTTAACAACATCCTGCCTGGAGAAGGGCGAACAGAATTGTACACAGTATTCTAAAAGTGATCTCACCAACCTCCTGGACAGCCACAACATGACATCCCAACTCCTATACCACATGTTATGACCAATGAAGACAAACAGGCCAAACACCTTTTCCACCACCCTGTCTACCTGTGACTCCACTCTCAAGTAACTATGCGCCTGCACCCTTAAGTCTTTTTGTTCGGCAACACTCCTCCTACAGGTCCTGCCTGTAAATTAAACTCCATCTGCCAGTCCTTGGCCTAACGGTCCATGCAGTCAAGGTGCTGTTGCACTGCGAGTTAATCTTCTTCATAGCCCACTACACCAACACCTTTGGTGTCATCTGCAAACCTACTAATCGTATCTCCTATAATCACATCCAAATCAGTTATATAAATGACAAAAGTCAGTGGACCCAGCACTGATCCTTGTGGCACACCACAGGTCACAGTCTGAAAAGTAATCCTCCACCGCCTACCTCCACCTCTCTCCGAACTTCAAGCCAATTTTTAATCCGATTGGCTGGATTCTGTGCAATCTGACCTTACTAACTATGCAGAACTTTGTTGAAAGCTTTGCTGAAATCCTTCATATTGCCTAAAAATTCTTTAATGAGTTTTCAACTATTACTTCAAGTTTCTCTTGTAATCCAAGTTTCATGCATGATTGAAATAGGCCACAGGGAAAAAAAAAGAAAAAAAAAATAGTTTTACAAAAATTAATTCCTGGAATATAAACATCAGGAGGAAAGCAAACCTCCAGACCCCAAAAGGCAGTGGTGAGTCATTTTCTAGAACGTAGCATTGCACAAGGGCACTCACAAAGGCACTTGGGGAGTTCTGGTTCATTCCAAAGATTTTGAACCAGCAACTTCTTCCATACAAAATCTTTAATGATCCCAGAACTTCTCGAAGAACTTTACAGCCAGTGAAATACATTTGTAATTGAGTCACTATTGTAAGATAGAAAACCTAGCAGTCAGTTGTGCACAGCAAGATTCTACAAATGCGATCATGATTAGATGATCTGCTTCTTAGCGATGTTGATTGAGGATAAATATTGGCTAGAACTCGGGGGGAACAATCTCCCTGCTCTTAGAACATGGAATATAGAACAGTACAGCACAGTACTGGCCCTTCTGGCCACAATGTTGTGCCGAACTTTTACCCTATTCCTAAGGCCTATCTAACCTCCACCCCTACCTTATACTATCATCCATATGCCAATCTAATAGCCTGAAATGCCCCGAATGAGGCTGACTCCACCACCCATTCTGGCAATGCGTTCCACACCCCTACCACTCTCTGAGTAAAGAGCCTACCTCTGATGTCTCCCCTATATCTATCTCCACTCACTATGCCCCCTCGTAATAGCTACTTCCACCCAAGGAAAAAGTCTCTGGCTGTCTAGTCTACCTATACTTCTGATCATTTTGTACACCTCTATCAAGTCGCCTCTCATCCTTCATTGTTCTAAAGAGAAAAGCCCGAGCTCTCTCAACCTTTCCTCATAAGACCTTCCCTCTATTCCAGGCAACATACTGGTAAATCTCCTCTGCACCTTTTCCAATGCTTCCACATTTTTCCTGTAATGAGGTGACCAGAACTGGACACAGTGCTTCAGATGTGGCCGAACCAAGGTTTTGTATAGCTGGAGCATAACTTCACAGCTCTTAAACTCAATTCCTCTATTAATGAAAGCTCACACACCATACATCTTCTTAACAAATCTATCTACCTGGGTGGCAGCTTTCAGGGAACTGTGGACATGAACCCCAAAATGCCTCTGCTCCTCCACACTGCCCAAAATCTTTCCATTAAGCCTATATTCTGCTCCCAAGTTTGTCCTTCCAAAATGAATCACCTCACACTTTTCAGGGTTAAACTCCATCTGCCACTTCTCAGCCCAGCTCTGCATCCTGTCAATGTCCCTTTGTAACCTAGAACAGCCATCTGCACTGTCCATAATGCAACGCACCTTTGTATCATCCACAAACTTTCTAATCTACCCTTCCACTCCTTTATCCAAATCATATACACAAATCACAAACGGAAGAGGACCCAGAACAGATCTTTGTGATACTCCACTCATAACTGAGAACCCTGTAGAATATTTTCCATCTATTACCACCCTTTGTCTTCCAAGGGTCAGCCAATTCTGAATCCAATCTGCCACATTACCCCTATTCCATGCCTCCTTGCCTTCTGCATGAACCTACCATGGGGAACCTTATCAAATGCCTTACTTAAATCCATGTATACCATATCCAATGCTCTACCTTCATCCACGTGTTTGGTCACCTCTTCAAAGAATTTAATAAGGTTTGTGAGGCATGATTTACCCCTCTCAAATCCATGCTGACTATCACGAATCAAACTGTGCCTTTCCAAGTGATCATAAATCCTATCTCTTAGAGCCCTTTCCAATGATTTGCTCACCACTGATGTAAGACTAACTGGCCTGTAATTTCCAGTGTTATCCCTATTCCCTTTTCTTAACAAGGGAATGACGTATACCCGTGGATAGTGAGGACGAAATGATCATTGCCAAAGGCCCTGTGATCTCTTCCCTCGCCTCCTATAGAATCCTTGGATAAATCCCATCAGGCCCAGGGTACTTATCTATCTTCAAGTTCCTCAAAATTCCTAGCACATCTTCCTTACTAACATCGACCTCCAGTAGCCTAACAGCCTGTTTTACACTTCCCTCCTCTACAACTAGGTCCATCTCAGTTGTGAGTATCGAAGAAAAGTATTCATTAAGGACCTCTCCTGTCTCTTTAGGTCACGTGCACAAATTTCCTTTACAATCCTTGATTGGCCCTACTCTTTCTCTGGTCATTCTCTTATTCCTCATGTATGTGTAAAAAGCCTTGGGGTTTTCCTTGATCCTATCTGCCAAGGTGTTTTCATGCCCCCTTAGAGCTATCCTAAGCCCTTTCTTCAGCTCCTTCCTAGCTAACTTGTACCCCTCTAGAGCTTTTTCCATTCCTTGTTTCCTAAACCTTATATACGTGTCCTTCTTCCTCTTAACTAGTCGTTCGACCTCTCTTGAGAACCAAGGCTTCCTCATTTGACCGCATCTTCCCTGCCTGCTAGGGACGAACATATCGAGCACACGCAGTACGCATTCTTTAAACAATCTCCACATTTCTGTGATGCTCTTCCCCAACAGCCTCTGTTCCCATTTTATGTTACCCAGTTCTTGCCTAACAGAATTGTAATTACCCTTCCACCAATTATAAATCTTACCCTGCTGTATGTACCTATCTTTTTCCATGACTATTGTAAAATTAACAGAGTTATGATCACTTCCGCCGAAATGCTCTCCTACCAACAGGTCTAACACTTGGCCCGGTTCGTTGCCAAGCATCAAATCCAAAGTGGCCTCTCCTCGTGTTGGTCTATCTACATACTGTGTCAGCAATCCTTCCTGAATGCACTGGAAAAAATATGCTCCATCTGAACTATTACAACCAAAATGTTTCCAAACAATATTTGGAAAGTTGAAGTCACCCATGACTACAACCCTGTGACATCTGCACCTTTCCAGTATCTGCCTCCCAATCTGCCCCTCTACTTCTCTGCACCTGTTAGGGGGTCTGTAAAAAACCTCCAACAAAGCGACTTCTCCTTTCTTGTTCTGGACCTCAACCCAAACTGACTCTGTAGACATTCTTCAACTTAGTACCAGAGGATGTTTTACTTCTATGAAAGAAGGCATTTGGGGTACAGAACATAACATGACGATGTAAGAAATAAGAGCAGGGCTTGACCAAAACTACCTTCAACCCTACCTCATCATTCAATGCAGCTATGACTGATATTCTGCCTCAAATGCACTTTTCTGCTAGCTCCCTACATCACTTGTCACCCTGAGACAGCACAATCTGTCTCTTAGCCTGAAATATACTCAACAGTGGAGACAATCCCAGTGAAACATAACCCCCTCAGTGAAAAGGTTTCCTTTATCTCTATCAAAAACAGATTCAAGCCGGTTGGTGGGACAGAAATCAAGGCATCTTTCTTTGTGAAGGTTTTGTTTACTATTCAGTCTTACAGCTCCTTCCAAACACCACACCCACTAAATCTCTCTTTACATCTACCTGGACAATTCATTCATCCACCAAACCCAATCACCTATGTAACTCAGAGCCTTTTTTTTAAATTTTTGAGACATTGGGTTGCCGTCTGAGCCAGCATTTCTTGCCCATCCCTAGGTGCCTTTGAGAAGGTGGTGGTGAGCTGCTTTCTTGAATGTTCAGTCCATGTGTTGTACATTGACCCATGATGCCCTTTGGGAGGGAATTCCAGGATCTTGACCCAGTGACAATAAAGGAACTATGATATGTTTCCAAGTCAGGACCCCACAAAGTCTGATATTCTGACGCTGAGTCCTTGACACTAATTGAGCTTCCTCAGAGCCAGCTGTCAGAGTGAACAGAACCTCAGACATTCCTGTTTAGATCTGTCAGCTGGGGGTCCCTGATTGGGTCTGTTAACTTGGTTTTCTACAAGGGCCACCTGACCTCATTACGATAATTACATCCCTCCCCCTCTAAGTCCGGGGGTGTAGGCCTGTTCTTTTTCTTGTAGCCTTTCCTGGGAATTATTCACACTGGGTCCAGTTCCTCTCACTCAGCCTCAGAAATGGGTAGTGTGTCCCAGACCATAGCCTGACTCATATGTACAGAGCAGCTGGAAGAAATTTATCCTCTTCTTTAGGTGGTAAAGGCATCGAGGCTGTGACAGCCTCAGACAATGGCCATCTCGAACTCCAAGGTTTCTTCGAACCTGGTCAGACGGGGAGTGTCCGTGGGTTCCGACAGATTTTCCAGCTGCTCTGAGGGGCCAGGTATGTTTTTTTCCCTGCCCCATTGGCGAATTTGCAGCTTTCATATGGTCTACATGCTTATTCAGGTCTGCCTCACCAACCCGAACTTTGTACGTCACAGGAACTTATCTCACATTGATCATGCCTCTTACCCATGCAGGGCTATTTCCATGGTTTTTGGCACCAGATTCCGTCCCCGAAGCAAACTGACTGTCTCACTTACAGTCTTGTGTCTGGCTTTGGTGTTGCTAATGTCATTTCGCCCACTCCCATATTCCAGAAAGATCAGGTTTAACCTGGTGCAGAGTCACCTCCCCAATAGCAACACTGCTGGCGCTCTCCCTCTAGTTGCATGAGAGGTGGTTCAATAATCAAATGGGATCCAGGACAGTTTGGCACTGAATGAAGTTGTAGGCTGTTTCTTTAAGTCTTCCTCCTAAGTTTGGATTGCTCTTTTCACCAGACCAATCAACAGTGGATGGTATGGAGCTGTCCTTGTATGCAGAATGCCATTCGACTTCAGGAACTACTTGCACTCCTTGGAAAAGGAATTTTCCCTGGAAAATTATGACCCATTGTTTGTGACCAATATTTCTGGGATCCCATGTATTGCAAAAGATGCTCGCAGCTTTTCTACCATAGTCCCCGTGTTTGACAAATGAACTCTCTGCACATCCAGCTACTTTGAATGGGCATCATAATGATTAAGAACATTGAACCCATGAAACAGCTGGCATTATTGATGTGTAACTGAGTGCAGAGCTTATCCGGCCATTCCCACAAATTTGGGAAAGCTGCCAGCAGTAACTTTTGTCCTTATTGGCACACTGGGCACTGCCCCACCAATGCAGCTATCTCTGCATCCAATCCTGGCCAAAGACATCACTTCTCACCAACATCTCTATTTTGGAAACTCCTGAATGACCCTGCTGGAGTTTAGCCAGTATCTGACGGTGGGACCTTTGCACAGGACAATCACACTTGCTCCCCATAATAAAATACCATCCTGTACAGCGACCTGGTCTTGCCGTGTCTGGAAAGGTTTCAGTTCTGGTTGCCATGGCCCATTTGTATTCCCCATCACCACCAGCTGTTTCAGTTTTGCCAGGACCAGATCTCTTTACATCCACAATCGGATATTTCAGCAGTGACTAGAAGGCTGTCCAGAAAGTTTAAAATCAGATCAGACTCTTCCAGTGGTGGCACCACTGGTGGTGTATCTCCCAGCAGGAGGTAGCTTAAGGCTCATTTGCTACTTGGCCTCTTGGATGGTGTTCCACCTTGTAATTGGACACACTTAGAATGAGAGCCCACCACTGAATTTGACCTGAAACGCTTTGAGTAGCCCCAGCAGAAGTTTGTGATTTGACGTACTATTATAAAACTACATCTGTAAAGGTGTTATTGAAACTTTCTCATACCAAAGATGAATGCCAGACCTTCGTTCTCTTTCTGGGCGTATTTGTGCTCAGCATCAACCAAAGTCAGTGGAGAATACACTATTGGGCATTTATCTCTTTTGGGCCATCTGTAAGCCAATATTACTCTGCTACTGTATGGGGAGGAAGTGCATGTCAGCCCCAAATCTCACTTGGGATCAAAGTGTGCTAATACCATGACAATGATAGCTGCTTCTTCACTTCCCTAACGGCTATGTTTTGGCTATGAGGCCATTTCCAACGCTGACCCTTTTTCAATAGCAGATGTAAGGGTGCCAAGATAGGTGCCAGGTTACATATGAACTTTCTGTAATAATTCACCAGCCCAAGGAAAAACTGAAGTTTCAGTACAGTAGAGGGAGCTGGGGCACTTTTGATCACACTCACTTTATCTTCCAATGGGTGTAACCCGGTCTTGACAAGTGAAGCGCAGGTAGGTCACTTGGGGTGGCTAGAACACACATTTTTTCCCACTTAAGGCATATGCCCATCTTGGAGAAATGCCTGAGGTCTATGTCAGAGTTCTCCTGCTCTCTCCTGTCATTAGCATGTCAACCAGATAAATGGTGACCTGGGGTAGACCTTGTGAAATGTTCTCCATGGTCCACTGAAAAATAGCACAGGCTGACAATACCCCAAATGGCAGCCTTGTATGTTGGTACAATCCCTTATGGTTATTAATTGTAGGGTGCTTCTGGAAATCATCATCTAACCACAATTTGCAGGCATGCATGGCTCATGTCCAGCTTCCTGCAGGACAGCTCCCCATGCCACCTTTATACAACCAGCATTATCCATTGCTCAAGCTGTACTGATTTGATGATTCCTTTGCTTTCCAGCCTCTTGACTGCTGCCTCTACTTTTACATGTAAGGCAAATGGCACCAGGCAGGCTTTGCAGAATCGTAGAATTGCTTTCTGGTCAACATAGAAGGTGGCCTTGGCTTTTTTGATAGCCCCTAGACTTTCCTGAAAAACATCCAGGTATTTAATTAGAACTTCACTCGGGCAGCCATTTTCTAATCAAAAAATGTTGAGCTAATCAAGTAGAATTTTTCTGAGCCAATTTCACCCCATTCAGCTTTCACCCTATCAAGCTTGGGCCTAAGCCTTTTACTATAATCAGTGGTAACTGAACCAGCTGTTTCTCATATGACACTGGAACTGAAGTTGTACTTCTAATCTGTAAATGTTCCCCAGTCTATCTGGAGTCTTATGCAAACTTGAGATTTGGAGTCCAGAGAGAATTTTGTTAAAGTCTGGTCCTGCAATTGCTGATATAACCTCAGTCATCCTCTCAGCATTTATCCTGTCAGGACCTTTAAGGAATGCGACTGTTCAGGTAGATCAAATTCTTCTAAATTTTACACAACATGGACCTAATCTATCCAACCCTCTTCAGAGGACAACACCCAAGTTTATATTACAACTTATTAGTAGCTATCGTTCTTACGTTCACTGTTTACAAATTTATGAATGGTTCAAACAATATCTTCATCCAGTAACAACAAATAAAGATGACTATCAGAAGTTGTCCCAATAGAGAAATTTGAATCCGTTCATGAACCGGCCCTATTCCAATCTCCTTCATTTATGGTAAATCTCTGCCTGTGAAATTTCAAAAAATAGCCTGTCATCTAATCTCATTTTGATTGTATTGATTCTAATAAGTAGCACTTCATCATAGAACTTTTGGTAATAATATATTTAATGGTGTAGGGTGGGCCCCTGGGATCAGAGGAAACCTTCGTGCATGCCTATCTGTCCCTGAAGGTAGAGGGTTAGATATATAAAATGCTTAAGCGAGCATATGGGATTCTTGCCTTTAGTAGGTCAAGAATTGGCTTTAAGAGCAGGGAGGTTATGCTGGAATTTAATAAATGATGGTTAGGCTACAGCTGGAATAGTGCGTGCAGTTCTGGAACCCACATTATAAGAGGAATTGTATCTGAATCACAAAGTTGTTTAAGTCAAGTACCATTCCACATACCTGACAATCAAGAGTCAAGACTGACCATCCAATGTGATGCTGAGGGAACACTGCTACAGCAGCATTGCTACCTTTCACATGAGATGTTTCATTAAAATGAATGCATGAGTGAACCAGCTATTAATATAAGCATATACATTAAGAGATAGACAGACAGACAAGAGAAATTATCATGTGGAATGAGCACATACCTTGGTTCTATCTTCACAATGGAAGACACTTAGAAGAGTAAAACTATGAGAAACTTAATAACTAAAACCTGGAAAATTCTCATGACTAGGTGTCCTACGTTCTAGGTTCTAAACCATGGCTGTGATGGTAGTGAATGAACTAGATACGATTCATTGGAAGGAAAATGTTCTAATTCATTTATAAGGATGGTTTAATTAACATACATAGAATAGCAAACACAATCAGTAAGGTATTACAAAAGGGAAATCATAACTCACAAATGCTCATTTGAGGTTATCATAATGATTGTAATGAGGTCAGCTAGATGGAACTCATAAAAAATGAATTCGCTGATTGGACCAGATTAAGAGCCCCTTTCAGGCAAGATTCCCTTTTAAACAGGAGCGAGCCAGGGTCTGTTCACTCTGAGAGCTGGTTCTGAGGGAACCGGATCAGTGTTAAGTACTATGCAGAGATAATGGGAACTTCAGATGCTGGAGAATCAAAGATAACAAAGTATGGAGCTGGATGAACACAGCAGGCCAAGCAGCATCTCAGGAGCACAAAAGCTGACATTTCGGGCTAGACCCTTCATCAGAGAGAGCTCTCTCTGATGAAGGGTCTAGGCCCGAAATGTCAGCTTTTGTGCTCCTGAGATGCTGCTTGGCCTGCTGTGTTCATCCAGCTCCACACTTTGTTATCTTAAGTACCATGCATGTGTAAATGAAGGGTGACCTGGAGTTGGGATACTGGCCTCTGTGAAGTTATTTCAGCGACAAGACAAAAAAAAGGCCCCTGAAGAAATTTTCTCACAACAATTATTACGGTAAGAAACTAGTTATAAATGACATATCTACTCTTTACTGTTGCTGCTGTCTGTCTTTTGTACTCATTGATAGCATATTGAATTCAGAGGATATTTGATCTGAGAATAGATGGAATTTAAAAGTTTAACAAAACAACTGACATGCAATTCCACCTCCACGTAGATACTATCTCATGAACAGTATAACCTGGATCTGACATGATTTAAAATGAGATCTGCAATTTTCACACCGTCTTCTCTTTAGCAGTTAAGTGACTTGCTAGGCCATTTCAGAGTCAATCAGATCACTAAGGGTCCAGAGTCACTTGTAGGTCGCACCGGGTTGCAACAACAGATTTTCCTTCCTGAAGGACATTAGTGATCCAGGTTGACTTTTGCAACAACCAGCAATGGTCACTATTACATTAGTTCTTAATTCCACATTTATTAATGGAATTTAAATTTCACCAGCTTTAATGTTGGGTTTCAATACATGTCACCAACAGAATAAGCCTGAACCTCTGGCCTATTTTACCACCTCCTCCTGTTGCAATTCTAACAGTACTGACATTTACTAACTTCTTAAGTATTTGTATGATTATCTTTTCTACAAAAAGTAACAGGATTTTCAATTGGAATCATCAGCACTGTCGATGACTGGGTTTACTCTATTTTGAGTAAATTACCAAATATCACAGCCTTTGTCTGAAGCATTCCTTGAAAGAATCAGGGTCTTAACTCATTTTTATCTCTCTGCTTCGAAACATGAAGTCAATTTCTGACTGAAGAGATATTAAGGAAATGGAAAGGAGCTGTTTGCAAGTAACATTGATAAAGCACCTACCTGTCAAATATCTGGGGAGATTTTGTCAGCAAAGATAAAATCTCAGTACAAAGTACCCATTGCTGGGGCATAAAGTGAGTGGTGTGGAAGCCTGGGCAAGAGACTGTAAACAAAACTGCAACGTTGTTGGGGCCATCCAGTTAATGTGCAGATGGCATGGAAGCCAACCAGTTAGGCAGCAGAAGCAAGAGGGAAAAAGCATGTCATGTTAGGCAGATACAATATTTAAAAGACTTTATTGGACTAAAACTGGAGAACATTGACAGGGCACTAAGTGGTATGTTTGGGAGATGGCAGTAGCCAGACCAAAATTTGGCATTCTGGTTTTTTGATGGTTCCTGAAGGTGCCCTCCAAGTAGTAAGGACATAAGGGGAAGTCCTTATCCTGTGGAATATGGGGTGGAGGCGTTACAGATGATGACAGGGTGGACAGAAATGGGGCTGTCTCGCGTACAGAACAGGTGGAAGATCTGATGCATAATGCATTCTGGTAAGATGATTGCAACTTATAAAATTAAGCTTGCAGCTTTAATTGTCTTCAAGAGGGTGTATGAATTGGAGAGGAGGAGCCCACCCAGTGAGTGGTACTGCTGAGACAATAGCATTTGCTGTCAGATGACTTTCAGCCTCTCTGTGAATGACCGCATGCAGTTTGCATCCCTTTGGCTCCATGATGGGCAGAGAGGCTGCCCACTAACATAGGTGTGGTGTGTGTCAATGATAGGTAAGTGACCATGTCAATTTAAGTGTTTGTAGGAGAAGAGAGTTTAAGAGTGCGTGCGAAAAAGAGGGCTGGTGGCAGCATACCATAACGTGAGGCTCTGTTACTAATGGAAGAGGATTCCTTAGAGTGGGAGTCCAAGAAGCAATGCAGCTAATGGTGAAGCAGCTTTGGAATTACCAGAGAGTGAAAGCCCTCCTAGATGAGTGTACTACGGCCATTGATGAGTAATAAATTACTGTCATTTAACCATCACTAATCACATGGAACTCCAGAGGATTAGTTAGAGGGATGTAATGGAATGTGCAGTGCCTTTTCATGACTGCTCCCTTTCTCACAGCTCAAATAGAAGAACAGTTAGCTGTTGATTCTGCGGGATGGCTTTCCACTTCTAAATAGGATTCCTCAAAGGGATGCAGGGTCACTTCATTCCTCTGCAGCCGGGTTCAAATTCGACCATAGAAGATACATTCAATAAGAATCTCAAATTAAGAGTCTAATATATTCTGGAATTCATTGCCAATTGTTGGAAAAACCCATCCAGGACACTAATGTCCTTTAGGGAAAGAAATTGCCACCCTTGCTCGGTTCTGGCTTACTTGTGACTCCATATCCACAGCAATTTGATTGACTTTTAACTGCTCTCTGGGTAATTAGGGATGGGCAATAAAAACTGACCCAGCTAGTGACACCCCCTCATCCTGTGAATGAATAAAAAACTACTCCCCACCAGTGCAGATACTGTCACAATGGTAGGCAGTTGTGGTCATATCACAAACTGGTGAGCACAGTTCTGACTTGTATGAGCAGCAAATGGAGGCAGTAGGGGTGCAGCAAATGGAGAGCACAGTGATGCTCAGCTTTAGACTGGTGACATGCCTCTGCAGTCCAAAATAAGCCAGCAAATATTGGAAGTGCAATGTAAATGTTTATTTAATTTATTAGTGAACCATTAACAGTTTGATTTCTCTAGCAAACAAATTAATAAGAAGCTTCTCATCACAGTAGGTTAATCCTTGCTGTGATTTAGACCATAAGACCATAAGACATCGGAGTGGAAGTAAGGCCATTCGGCTCATCAAGTCCACTCCGCCATTTAAATCATGGCTGATGGGCATTTCAACTCCACTTTCCTGCACTCTCCCCATAGCCCTTGATTCCTTCTGAGATCAAGAATTTGTCGATCTCTGCCTTGAAGGCATCCAGCGTCCCGTTTGATGTCACTACAGATGCTGTTGGCTGGTAAAGTCATTCAAGGAAGGGGTTCTAAGGCTATTGGAGATATAAAACTGATTTGTTTACATGGGCATTTAAAGAAAACTCAAGAGGAACCTATCTAGTATTACAAATCTTTCTTGTGCATGTTTTATTGCAGCTTTCCTGTGACTACTCAAACACATTATCATGGCCCACCAGGTCTGCAACCCCTTTCAAATGTTCATTCTTAGAAGAAAGTACTATAGGATGTCCTCTTTGTCCAATGTTATTCCTCACTGTGTTTTCAGGCTGTGTAGAGCAGACCACACTACACAATGCACAAGGCCCTTGCTGAGGTGTTTTGAAGGGCTCCACCAGTGTTATTGAGGCATCTCAATCTCATTTCCAAAAGACTGAGGGCCTGTTTAATGGTTACTTCAGATGTCACATATTAGCTGTTGTATGTTTCTTCTGCATGTATGCTCAGGCTCCAATCAGGAGTAAAGAACTATGCCTACATTGTGTGGCATTTGTCATAAATGCAAGGTTAATAATACTGAGGGAACCAGGTTAAATTGAAGCATTTAGAGGGAAAGTCGTATGTAATTAAGAGTAGCAAACAGAGAATGAGAGGGGACTGGCAACTAATACGAAAGGGAATGCCAAAACCTTCTTGGGCATAGAACATAGAACATTACAGCGCAGTACAGGCTCTTTGCCCTTGATGTTGTGCCGACCTGTGCATTTAAATAGTAAAAGATGGTAAAAGGAGATGTAAAGTCAATTAGGAACTTATGCATCGAGCAGCAGCCATGGCTGAGGTGTGAAATAAATACAATGCACCTGTCTTTACTAAAGAAGAAAATGCTACCAAAATCATACTGAAAGTCAAGGTGGCTGAGACACTTGAGGAGCTAAAATATGAGAAAAAAAGGAGCTTCTACAAAAGGTGGCTGATCACAATGTGGTTAAACCATTAGTGTCATTTTGCCACAGTGGGGAAAGGCAACTGTCTAAGATCTTTCAGCCAATGTACAATGGGGGTCCATTCAGTTCACAGACCCTGTCAGTGCCTCAAATATTTGTAAATAAAATGTTGCGTAAGTAAGAATTCTGCGAGTTTGTTGGTTCTCCATATGTAAAGGCTGAACAGAATTGAATTGCTTTTGTGTCATTGACATAAAGATTTTTTAAATTTGAAATTTAAGGAAAACCTGGATCAGATGCATTTGAGAAAATGGGATTTAAATATGGTAATTGTAGAGCATGTCAGCTAATCCACTTAATATGCAAGGTTAGAAACAGAGTACTGGCAAATTGCAAATGTTACACCTTTATTCAAGTAAGCCCACCAATTACAAGCTAATCAGTTTCACCTCAGTGTAGGAGAACATTTATAAGTGTTCCTTTACAATCAACCTTTTCAGAGATGTTATTTCAGACTACTAAGTAGTGGAACTTGAATCCCAACCTCCTAGTCCAGAAGCAGGGATATGATCACTGACCACAAGAGTCTCTAAACATTTATAAATGATAATCTGGGTCAAAATGATAGACACATGGATAAAAGTAGATTAATTAAGGAAAGCCAGCATGGGTTTGTTCAGGGCAAGTCATGTTTAACTGATTAGATTAAGTTTTTTTGATGAGGTAAGAGTAGGTTGATAAAGGTATTGCTCACAATGCAGTGTACACAGATTTCCAAAAGGTGTTCGATAAACTGGCACATAACATGTTTGCGAGCAAAGCTGTGGCTCATGTAATTAAAGAGATGGTGGCAGCATGGATCCAAGGTTGGCTGAGTGATAAGAAAGGAGCCAGAATAGTGAATGATCGTGTTTTAGACTGATGCACTGTAAATTGTGTCATTCTGCTTTTCTTGATTTATATTATTACCTAGTCTTGGATATGCCACTTTTGAGAACAAATGGATTGAATTGGCTGAAGACTGGCATTTGTGATGCTAAGGACGTCAAAAGGAGGCTGAGATGGATCACCTATTTTAGGACTTTAGGCTGAAAATATTTACAAACACTTCAGTATTGTCTTTTGAAATGAGCTGCTGAACTCTACCATCATTGAAACTGGGATTGTCGTGGAGAGCCCTGCCACTCTTGTTTAATTTTCCATCATCATTCATAACTGGTTGTGGCAGGACTGCAAAGCTTTGACCAGATTCATTGTTTGGATCATGTAGCTCTGTCTATGGCATGCTGCTTCTGTTGTTTAGCATGCATGTATTCCCGTATTTTAAGATCACCAATTTGGCATTTGATATTTAAGTAGGGCTTTCCTCTTTGAAGCAGTTTTATCTGCAGGCTTAATGGAATGGTAGAATGAGAACTATGCTGGAGAAAAAGTTGCAGATTGTGATAGAAGACAATTCTGCTGCTCCCGATGAACCAGAGCACTTCAAAGATGCCCAGGCCATAAGGGAGAAGCAATTAATGTTGGCCTTGCCAGCGACACCATTTTGCATGAATGAACATAAAGAATGTCTGAGTTGCTAGATCTCTTCTAGATCTAGCTCACTTAACAGTTTCAGTGCCATGTAATGCATTGGAGGTTGTCCTCAGTGCGAAGATGGGATTTTGTTTCAAAAGGATTGTATGGAGGTCACTCAAAGCAACATTCTCATGGAATAGATGTGTCTGTGAAAGTGATATAGGTGAGGATGAGGTCAGGTAGCTTTTCTTTTGTGTTTATTCTCTCAGTAGTTTCTGCAACAGTATATACTTCAGGATTTCGCCAGCTCACGTGAGTGTATAGACTTTACCTCCAGTAGTAACTTTCGACTTCTCATCAATGGGTTCCAAACTGGCATGTTGGTGTACTTTGAGGAGAAATTGAGGAAACTTTGCATTCCTTAGAGTTGTGAAGAATGAGAGGTGATCTTATTGAAACTTCTAAAAATCTTACAAGACATACACAGGAAAAAGATAGGATGTTTCCTCCTAGGTGGTGGCTCTAGAACCAGGGGACATAATCTCAGGATAACAGGTAGACCATTTCAGACTGAGATGAGGAAGAATTTCTTCAGTCATAAGATTGAAATTGTTTACATCAGTGGGCTGTAGAAGCTCAATCATTGATTAGGTTCAACAGGAAAATCATAGTTTTCTGGAGACTAATAACACTGAGAGATACAGAGATAATACCAGAAAATGGTATAAGGAGATGATCAATCATCATCTAATTCAACTGCAGTGCAGTCTTGACGGGCCGAGTGTTCTACTTCCATCCCCATTGTAAATCGCAAACGTACAAGTTATTTTAGTATTTTCTTTTGAAATTATATGTTCCACTTACTTCCCACCACCCCGACTCATTCAAGGAAATGACACATTGGCTCGTCACTAAAATGTGTTTTTTTTTCGAGCTGTTTACAAACGAATATTAAAAGATCAGTCCTCCACATCTGGCCTTAAAGTTGTTTTTGCATTGCAAGGCCCCCTTGATAAATAGCACTTCGAAGCGAATGCCATAGTTTAAACCCCGCCGGGGAGGGGGTGATAACGATAGTCCAGTCCTAGTTTCAGGAGCAGGTTATTTGAAATACACTGCAAGGATTTCCGTGATACTCTTTTAAACAAGGCTGAATGCGAAGTTCGGGGTGGAATTTGAGAGTAATCTCGAACTGAAAGGCTGCAGCGAATAAAAAACAACACGTCAATGAGTAAGAGCCTCCCTCCCCCCACGAATCCCCACTCCTGCGGAAAACCAGACATCCCAGCAAACGCCCAAGTGTTTGGAGGTGAAGGTTAAGTTTACAGTCACTTCCGCATCATGCTACTGGCTGTACCTGAGGATATGACGCCTGGCGGATATTATCATAATATATTCGGAGTTTGGTGTTGCTTTGAGCCAATGATGTTGTGTCACTTTCATCACCTGCCAGGAGAGAATTCCATCATTCTTGACATTCTTCCGCGTTGGTCTGTCTACTTTACAGCAGCTACCAGCCAAACAGGCGCTGCCACTAACACACACACGCACAGGTAAATAATACTGCGAGCAGACATTTCAGCAAACACAACTTAGCAGTCACTTTACTACTCAAAATTTCAAGTGTCCGTCCGTAATGGGCAGTGAAGCGGGTTTATGTTTATTTTGGATTTAAAAGGTTGCCTTCTTTAATATTACACTGGAGCTTTTGGGTTGGTTACTATGTGTTTGGGTGATGTCGCGTTCATGTTCAAAACATAAGAATGAAGCCAGAGTTTCTTCGTATGATGTGGTACAGGCAGTGTGTTCTGTTTTGCGTTCATTCTTTCAGGCTGCAGAGATATATATGCACATATATTTAAAGAATGGAGACTCCCCTGGATGTCTTGTCCCGAGCAGCATCTTTAGTGCACGCTGATGACGAGAAACGTAAGTATGGTAATGAGAGGATTGCAGTTTTTTTGTTAGGGGTTAATGACAAGAGTGAGTGTCGGTTTAAGGGGATCCAGAGGAAAACTTCCATAATGGTGTCTCTGGGTTTAATGTTCCCGGTATTGTAGAAAGGAAGAAAAGAAATTAGCGGTCCCTTGGTAGAGAACTCTGAAAAACAAAGTGCTTGCTCAATGGATTTGACCAACATATTAATTCAGTGCTTGGAACTGGAAGGTTAAAACACGAAAATGCTTGGCAGTGTGCTATGCTAAAGAGTTCTTCCCCTCTCCCCTCCCCCCAGAGTTGTAATGCTCTGTGATTCTGAGATATTTATGATGCAGCACTGGAATTGTTTACTCGCGGTCATCTGTTGGTTTTTCCGGATAACGACATGTCATCTTCCAGCATTCACCTTTCTGCTGTGTGTACCGTCTCTTTCCATTGTTCGTAGCCAGTCCTAAGAATCGTTTTGTTTAGTGAGGCGGGAACATTAGCCTAGTGTGTGTCTGGAACATTTCCACAGCATGATCATTCGGTGTTGGGTTTTGCTTTTAGATTGAGAAAGACACAAAGGCATAACATTTAGAAGCGGGTGCCAATTTCAGAGTTGACAAACAAGTGAAGCCTTGGTTTTGGGTGCAACGTGTGTGAGGGGGGTGTCATTTCGCTGTTAATCCTAAATGAAATAAATCAAACCTCAGTGCGCGTGATTTTCTTTCCCGTTTTGTTTTAGCCAGACGCTTGCTATTGTTTGTCGTCTGCAGAGGAAAGGACACTAGTGTAGAATCGCCTCTTCTTTATTATTCAGAGACTTCTCAAGGACTTGTGTAGCGTTTGGAAATGGGAAACAATGCAGTGATGTAATTTCTGTCCAATAGCTTGTCCGGCTCGATAGTTCTCAACGCGCCTGTCAGTTTCGGGAAAGGGCGTTAAAGGTGGAGCATTCTGCGGTAGAAACAGATTCTTATCCCTGGCTGTGAAGCTGCTGCTACACCTTCATTGAGATTTCGGACACCCCTGTAGCCCCCCCCAGTAGTCGGTCTGTTCGGCTGAGCCGCTTGGGTTTTACACCTACATCGGCTGTCGCTGTGACAATGTTAGTTCGGCCCTCGGTCCCTTCAGCGGGTTTTTTTTTCTGTGTGTGTTTTTCACCGTAAATCCCCGCAGCGTGACCCGACATTCCCCCCCCCCCCCCTCCTCCCTATCCTTTTATTGTGTAAATCTCTGCGCCTTTGAAAGCTGACACTGTACGCAGGCGTTGAAGCGTCCAAAGTTGCACCCCTGGGAAGTGAGCTCCTGTAGAGAAACTCAGCAGGTCTGGCAGCGTCTGTGCAGAGAAAGCAGAATAAAAAAGAAACAGTGAGCACCCGTCCTGGTATGAGTGACGTTTCAGTGCACAGCATGGAGTGGATTCATTTATTTTAGAATATCACTCCTGAGTCCGGAAATTTGATTAATTTTATCATCAATTTCCCTTCATTTCTCTCGACTGTCAGGTGGTAATATTTTTTTAAAATGCTGTAAAACTCGTTATGCTTACCTGGTTACCTTGGAGAAATAATACTTTATCTGGAATGTATTTTTCTTAATTTTTAATGGACCAAGTCATTATCCATTCAAGTAATTACAGCACACTCCCTTCCGCCACTTTCCCTTATTCAGATTGCCTTGGCCTGGTTGCAGCTCTCTATTATAAGTCTCTTAAATGCAGTCAAAGCTGAAGTTCTGTTTTCTATCGGGGGTAATGGGATTCAGAGAGCGCTGTAGTCATCTCTGTTTACTACCCATCCATGTCATTGACATAATCTGTCAGCTACATGTTAGTGTACCCAGTCTTAGCTTCAGATGTAAGAAACTTTCAACCTCTGATCAATGTTTTAAAGCTGGTATTTCTTTTGAAGTGAAGATAATATTTGGGACTCATACTTTTCGAGGACACCAAATCAGTCACAAACAAGAGGGCCAGCTCATAAGAGGATATAGTAAGAATTATTATCATCACTGCCTGCTAATTTCAATTGCGCAGTTGCATGGTTTGATCACACAGACCTCATAAACCTAGCAAATCGAGTGTTTGAAATTAACTCAGTTCATCTGTAAGAATGCAGTATGTCAGGTGCCAGCATGGTCAAGCTTAAGCCTGATGGTAACTAACGCCCAGTTAAAGGACTTGTTGCATACATGCCAACCATCAGTGTTTTGGAGGCTGTTCCAGTATTTGTTATTTAAATATGCCTTAAACAAGGCTCTCCCTCCTAGTACTACCATTTTACTTCTTTTTTCCTCCCATTCTCCTCTCTCTCCTGTCAACTGCGCTCTGATCCAAACCATTGCTGCCTTTCCTGGTGATCTGTTGGAGCAGACTGAGGCTCTTCGTGCCCCCCGCCCCCATGATAATGAACAGCAGAGACTCTGATGGTCGTAGTGGAGGTGGAAGCATTCACGGGAATAGCAATTCTATCCCACAGATGGTGATGTAGCTCAAAGCGTTTATGCAAAGAGCCACATCAACAAGACAGGGACCTTGAGGTGATTCATTTACTACCTACAAATCAAGCTGAGGGCAGAGTTTGGGTGGAGGGCAGTGGATACCGCTGAGAGTTGGGGAACAAAAAAAAAGTGGTGTTAGCACTTTTGAAAGGAAGAGGAAGAGAAATGCTGACATTAACTGAGAGTGAGCGAGTAGATTGTATCAATCCGAATGGGTATGAAGGGGAAGAAGAGTGCCAACTTTAACAGGAAAGCTGAAGTTTCGGGCCTAGACCATTCTTCAGCAGACATAAGTCAATTTCTGTATTTGCGTACTTGTCAATATAGAAAGAAACAGCTCAATCAGAGTTCTGGCAGTGCAATGGTAGTGTCCCTATCCTTAAGCCAAAGAGCCTAAGTTCAAGTTTTATCTGTTCCAGAGGTGTGTATTAATATCTCTGAACAGGTTGATTTGAAAATATCTATAACATGACAGAGAATTCAACTGATTTATTCAGATAGTCTGGAAGGCCAGACAGATAAATCAAGATTCTTGTGTAGCCAGGAGGCCCAGGTTCAAGTCTGACTTGTTCCAGGAATGTTTCACAACACATCCAAACAGGTTGATTAGAAAATGGACTGCCAGATTAATCAGGGAATTTTATTTGTTGTATTTTGCAGCAACCCTGGAATGAATGGAGCTTGAGAATCAGTGCATTTTCCCAAGTGGGTTGCAACAAAGAGAAATGAAGTTGCCTGTAGTTCTTTTTGATATGATAGAACAGATGATGTTCCTCTAAATCAAGAAATGCAGAAAGGATATTACGCCTTTTATGTTTACAAACTGAAGTGCCCTATGTCAACAAAGCAGATCTCTGTCAGCTTGCTCATCAGTGACACAGCTCTTCCCCATCCACGCTGCTGTTCCCCTCTATCCCACCTCAATTTTCCCTCCTTTATCCCTTCACTTGGGATTAAAGCAGTGCTCACCTTTCACACTCAATATTCAAACTGGCAGTCAACTGGCAAGCTTAAGCCTGGTGGTAACTCTCACCCAGTCAAAGGACTTGTTGCATACATGCCAACCATCAGTGTTTCGGAGGCTGAACCAGTATTTGTTATTTAAATATGCCTTCAACAAGGCTCTCCCTCCTAGTACTACCATTTTACTATTTTTTTCTCCCATTCTCCTCTCCCTCCTATCAACTGTGCTCTCATCCAAACCATTGCTGCCTTTCCTGAGATAACAAGCTGGAGAGTCTTGGCCTGAAATGTCAGCTTTCCTGCTCCCCTGATGCTGCTTGGCCTGCTGTGTTCATCCAGCTCTATGCCTTGTTATCGCAGATTCTCCAGCATCTGCAGTTCCTACTATCTCTGAACCAACTTTAACAGTTGGGGCAGAAGAGGAATGCCAGTTTGAATATTGAGTGTGAAAGGTGAGCACTGCTTTAATCTTGAGTGAAGGGATAAAGGAGATAAAATTGAGGTGGGATGGAGGGAAACAGCGGCGTGGATGGGGAAGAGCTGTGTCACTGATGAACATGCTGACAGAAATCTGGTTTGTTGACATAGGGCACTTCAGTTTGTAAAAATAAAAGGCGTAATATCCTTTCTGCATTTCTTGATTTAGAGGAACATCATCTGTTCTATCATATCAAAAAGAACTGCAGGAAACTTTATTTCTCTTTGTTGCAACCCACTTGGGAAAATGCACTGATTCTCCAGCTCCATCCGTTCCAGGGTTGCTGCAAAATACAACAAATAAAATTCCCTGCTTAATCTGGCTGTATATTTTCTAATCAACCTGTTTGGATGTGTTGTGAAACATTCCTGGAACAAGTCAGACTTGAACCTGGGCCTCCTGGCTACACAAGAAACTTGATTTATGTGTTGGCCTTCCAGACTATCTGAATAAATCAGTTGAATTCTCTGTCATGTTATAGATATTTTCAAATCAACCTGTTCCGAGATATTAATACACACCTCTGGAACAGATAAAACTTGAACTTAGGCTCTTTGGCTTAAGGATAGGGACACTACCATTGCACTGCCAGAACTCTGATTGAGCTGTTTCTTTCTATATTGACAAGTACGCAAATACAGAAATTGACTTATGTCTGCTACAACTAAGTTAATAGACAACACCTGATCAGGTTTCTATACTTAACCAGAAACATTCATTATTAAAATAAGTGACTTCTGATTGAGTAAACAGATATGAAGTATCAACGTATAGCTGTATTAGTTAAAAATTAACTTCCTTTTGAAACCCTTAAACAGACTTATAGAAAGACACCAAACAAAAAATATTTGTTGTTGTCCCATGTACCGAGATACAATGACAAGTACTGTTTTGTGTGCAATACAGACAGATCATGTCTTACAAAGTGCATCAGGGTAGCCGAACAGAGTGCAGAATACAGTGTTGCAGAGAAGATGGAGAGACAGAGATCAGAATTATACTGAAGAGGTCCATTCAAAAGTCTGATAACAGCAGAGAAGATGCTATTCTTGAATCTAATTGTACATGCATTCAAATATGTATATCTTCTACCTGGTAGAAGAAGGTGAAAGCAAGTGTAACTGGGGTGGAAGGGTCTTTGATTATGTTGGTTGCTTTGCTGAGGCAGTGGGAGGTATAAATGGAGTCAATGGATGGAAGGCTGGTTTTGCCTAATGTAACTCTGTAGTTTCTTGCAGTCTTGGGAAGAGCACTTGCCATATCACTTTGTGATGCATACACATAGAAAACATGCTATGGTGCAGGTATAAAAATTAGTAAGAGTCATTGTGGACATACTGAACTTCCTTAGCTTCCTGGGGAAGTAGAGGAGTTTGTTGTGCTTCCTTGACTGTTATGTTGATGTGTGTGGACCAGGACAGATTGTCAGCGATCGTTCGCTTTAAGGAACTTGATGCTGTCGACCAGCACCACCTTGGTACTATTGATGCAGACAGCGGCGTGCCCTCCACTCCATTTTCTGAAACCAATGACCAGCTCCTTTGCTTTGCTGACTTTGAGAGATTGTTGTCTTTATACCATGACACTAAGCACCCAGTCTCACCTGTATTCAGTCTCATTGTTTGAGATCCAACTGATGGTGTTGAGTCTGCTAACTTGTAAATGGAATTGTGGCAGAGTTTGGCTACACAGTCGTGAGCCTATAGGAGTATAGTGTGGGGCTGAGTATGCAGCCTTGTGGGGCACCGGTATTGAGCATTATGGTGGAGGATGTGTTGTCATCTGTTCTTACTTGCAGTCTGTGGGTATGGAAGTCAAGGATCCAGTTAGAGTGGTGAGCTGAAACCTAGGCTCTGGAGTTTAGAGACAAATTTGTCTGAAATGATTGTGTTGAAGGAGGAGCTCTAGTCATTAAATAGCAGTCTGATGTAGGTATCATTCTTGTCCAGATGCTCCAGGGATGAGTGTAGGAGCAGGGAGAAAGCTCCTGCAATGGACCTGTTGCACTGGTAGGCAAATTTCAAAGGATCAAGGCAGCCTGGGACGCTGGGGTTGATGTGAGCCATGATTAAACTCTTGAAGCACTTCATAATGATGGAGGTCAGAGCCACTGGGCTGTAATCATTGAGGCATGCTGTATGATTTTTCTTTGGAACCAGGATGATGGTGGTCTTCTTGAAGCAGGTACAAAGTTCAGATCATGAAATGTTGGGTTTATGGGAGTAATATTGATTGATTTATTGTCATGTTTACTGAAGTACAGTGCAAATGGATGTGAGTTTGCTCGCTGAGCTGGAAGGTTAGTTCTCAGATGTTTCGTCACCATTCTAGGTAACATCATCAGTGAGCCTCCGACGAAGCGCTGGTGTTATGTCCCGCTTTCTATTTATCTGGTTAGGTTTCCTTGGGTTGGTAATGTTATTTCCTGCGTTGGTGATGTCATTTCCTGTTCTTTATCTCAGACGCTGGTAGATTGGCTCCAAATCAATGTGTTTGTTGATGGAATTCTGGTTGGAATGCCATGCTTCTAGGAATTCTCGTGCGTGTCTCTGTTTGGCTTGTCCTAGGATGGATGTGTTGTCCCAATGAAGGACACCACTTTGATTGGGACAACACATCCATCCATCCATCCCAGCCCCACAGGATGGACCCGAGGCCAGCAAAGCGCCCCTGCAGGCTCCGCTCTCCCCCGACAACCTGAAGTCACTGGAGGAGGTGAGAGGTGACCCAGGGGAGTGGACGATGGTCCGGAAAGCAAGGAGGAAGGCGTGCCGGCGGGCCCAGGCACCGCAACCATCAAGCGGGAAGAGGCAGCTACAGGGGGGCTATAAGAGCTCCTCTGACGAGGGAGATTCAGAGGAGGCCTGCCCAAAACAGAAGCTAAAGATCTCAAGAGAGAAGGAAAGCAGCACCCCGCTTCCAGATGACGGGAGGCGTCCTGAGGCTCTCTCCGCCACCCAGCCACACACTGCTGGGGCCCTGGAGGGCTCCCCACAACTTTCAGGCAGGAAGGAGGGAACAGCATGCCCCCAACCTGACCCAAAGCCGGACTCTCCTGCCTCCGTACCCCCAACGGGGGGATGCCACCCGGAAGGCAGCACGGACGGTTTCCTGAGCCCGGAGAGCGTCCAGCAGTTAGCCCGGGCAATGGGCTTGAAGGGACAGATGGAGGGGCTGGACCTTGGACTTGGGGAGGGTACTGCGGTCACTGCCCACAATGGGGGTACGAATTGCGAGCATTAATGTGCGCAGCGTCAAGTCTACTGCAAGATGTGTCTCCACATTGGCCTACCTGACCACCGTCAAGGCAGACGTCCTGTTTCTGCAGGAGTGCAGGATACCGCACCTCAGCAGGTACGGGAAATGGTCGGGCAACTGGACCTGTGGGCCTTCGATCTGGTCGGGGGGGTAACGCCTGTCGGTCCTCGGGCCTGGCTATTCTGCTGGGGGGGCACAACTTCACTATCTCTCAAGTTCAGGAGGTGGGGTGGGGGGGGGCGCCTCCTAGTGGCTAATGTCACCTACAGGAACACTCCCCTGAGGCTGATCAACGTGTACGCCCCAGCGGTACGGAGTGAGCGGTTGGCCGTCCTGCAGTGGCTTCCACCCCTGCTGGCTATGTCCAGGCCGGTCATCCTAGGCGGAGACTTCAACTGCATCATCGATGCAGATGGAAGATCTGGCGTGGGGACAGCGGGTGGGGGGAGTCAACTGGACGTCACGTCCAGATTTCTGATGGGCACAGTGAAGGACGCCAAGCTGCTCGACATCTTCAGCACCCCTGCAGACGGAGCGCAGCGGAGTTACACCTGGTCGCGGCCAGACGGGTCTATCCACTCAAGGATAGACTTCCTGTTTGTGTCACGGGCGTTCTCGGTCAGGTCCACCAGCATCGAGCCGGTGTTCTTCTCTGACCACTGCCTCCCGCCGGCCGACTGTCACTTACAGGACGACCAGCAGGCCGGCAAGGGAATGTGGAAGCTCAACACGACTCTATTGACCCCAGAGAACGTTGAGCTTAAGAGGGAGTACGCTGGTTGGAGGACCGTGAAACCCCTCTTTGTGTCTCCAGGTGACTGGTCGGAGACGGTGAAGGAGAACGTCAAGAGGTTCTTTGTCCTCAAGGGCGTTCGGAAGGTGAGAGAGAGGCGGGGAAAGCTGTTGCGACTCCAGAAAAGGGTGCAGAACCTGCTCCTTCTGCAGTTGATGGGGGTCGATGTCGCGGAGGTCCTCCGTGACGAGATGAGGGGCCACCAAGCCTCGATCTTTGCCACGGAGGCCTCCAGGATAATCTTCCGGTCCAGGGTCCACTCCGTGGAGCAGGACAAGACGTGCTCGCGTTTCTTCTTTCAGAAGGTGCACAAAGAGAGCTCTGTGCTTAGCTGGCTGAAGGAGGACGACGGCTTGGTGACGTCGTCTCGGCCCGACATTTTGAGGATCAGCAGATCCTTCTATGCTGGACTGTATGACACGAAGCCCACAAAGCCCACGGACAGCACGACCTCCGAGTCATTCCTGTCATCTATCATGGAGGTCTTAGACGACGGCACGAGTGAGTTGCTGGACCGGCCGATATCCCTGGACGAGCTGATCAGAGCCCTCAAGTCCTTGGAGAGGAATAAGACTCCTTACTGGCTTACTGGTCGAGCTGTATTTCGCTTTGTGGGACCTGGTCGGCCAGGACCTGCTGGAGGTGTACGATAGTGCGCTTCGGGCAGGGGAAATGTGCAAGTCCATGAGGAAGGGCATCATCACCGTCATTTACAAGAGGAAGGGGGAGAGGGAAAAAATTAAGAATTGGCGTCCCATTTCACTATTGAACGTGGACTGCAAAATCCTGGCGAAGGTCATAGCCAACCGGGTCAGGTCTGTCCTGGAGTCGGTGATTCACCCTGACCAAACCTGTGCTGTGCCAGGCAGGAAGATCGCTGAGAGCCTCGCGCTCATCAGGGATACGATTGCCTACGTGCAGGACAGGAGGGTGGACACCTGCCTCGTCAGCCTGGACCAGGAGAAGGCCTTCGACAGGATCTCTCATGGTTACATGAGGGATGTCCTCTCCAAATTGGGGCTCGGGGGGGGCATCCGCAATTGGATCCGGCTGCTCTACACCAACATCGTTAGCGCAGTCTCGATCAACGGGTGGGAATTGGACAGTTTTCCCGTCAGATCTGGAGTCAGGCAGGGCTGCCCGCGCTCTCCTGCCTTGTTCGTGTGGTGTGTGGAGCCCTTCGCCTTATCCATCAGGAAGGACGTGAGCCTGAAGGGCGTGACTATCCCAGGCAGCGGAGGCCTTCAGGTCAAGACCTCCCTGTACATGGACGACGTCGCCGTCTTCTGCACCGATCGTCGGTCGGTGAGTAGGCTGTTGGACATCTGCGGCCAGTTTGAACTGGCCTCAGGTGCCAAAGTCAATAGGGGTAAGAGCGAGGTCATGTTCTTCGGGAACTGGGACGACCGATCCTTCATCCCCTTCACCGTCAGGACAGACTACCTGAAGGTGCTGGGTGTTTGGTTTGGTGGAGCTGGGGTGTGCACTAAGACCTGGGAGGAGTGTATCGCCAAACTGAAGCAGAAGCTGGGCAGGTGGACACTCAGGTCCCTCTCCATCGTGGGTAAGAACCTGGTTGTCAGGTGCGAGGGGCTTTCGGTACTGTTGTATGTGGCGCAGGCCTGGCCTATTCCCTGGACCTGCGCCGCTGCGGTCACCCGGGCCATCTTCCACTTCATTTGGGGGTTGAGGATGGACCGGGTCCGCAGGGACACGGTGTACAAAGACCTGGAAAATGGGGGAAAGGGCGTACCGAACGCCACCCTTGCCCTGATGGCTACTTTTGTGTGTGGCTGCATCAAGCTGTGCATAGATCCTCAGTACGCAAACACCAAGTGTCACTATTTACTGAGGTTCTACCTGTCCCCGGTGTTGCGAAGGATGGGCCTGGCCTCGTTGCGGCAGAACGCTCCGAGTAGTTGGACCGTCCCGTACCACCTGTCCTTCGTGGAGAAATTTTTGAAACGAAACACCTTTGACCACAAGGCCGTCAGGCAGTGGTCAGCACGTAGCATCCTCGAGACCCTTCGGGAAAAGGAGAGGGTGGATCCCGTCGTGTGGTTCCCCACGCAGACTGCCAAAGTCGTTTGGCAGAATGCCTCATCGCCAGAACTTTCAAACAAGCACAAGGACATTGCTTGGCTCGTGGTGAGAGGGGCTCTGCCAGTGAGATCCTTTATGTATGCCCGGAATCTCTGTGCCACCGCACACTGCCCTCGAGACGGCTGTGGGGGGTATGAGACTGTCGATCACCTCCTTCTGGAGTGTGCCTGTGCGCAGGAGGTCTGGAGGGGGTGCAGTGGTATTTGTCGAGGTTCGTTCCGAGCAGCTCCGTGACGCGGGACTCCATACTCTACGGGCTGTTTCCCGGGACGCACACCGAGACCAACATCAACTGCGCCTGGAGGACCATCAATGCGGTGAAAGACGCTCTTTGGTCTGCTCGCAACTTGCTGGTCTGTCAGCTGAAAGAACTGACCCCGACCGAGTGTTGCAGACTGGCACACTCCAATGTCCAGGCCTACGTGCTGAGGGACGCGCTAAAGCTTGGGGCAGCCGCCGCCAAGGTGCGGTGGGGAAAGACTACGGTATGAAACTCCTCATCCAGAATGGAAAAAAGGGCCCTATCTGGTAACTGGGCCCAGCTGGCGCCTTCCCCAACTGGTCAGGGGGCCAACGGGGACTGTGTGGGGAGACGACTGCCAGGGTATTTTCTTTGCTTTTTTTTTCTTTTTTGTTTTTTTTGCCTTTAGTTGGTGTACGTACCCCCGGGTAACCTGGAGCGGCTTGCACGACTGGGTAGGTGTATAAATGTTTTTTTTTTTTGTACATCCTATGAATAAAGTATATTTTTTCAAATAAAAAAAGTGACGAAACGTCTGAAAACTAACCTTCCAGCTCAGCGAGCAAACTCACATCCAGAAACTCAACCTGAGCTACAAATTTTCTCAAAGCTCACTAGCACAATGCAAAGCTTTGTTTACGAGCAGTTCTTCAGAGTATAGTAGGAGGCTGAGCATGCCGCCTTGCGGGGCACTGATGGTAAGGATTATGGTGTAGGAAGGGTTGTCACCTGTCCTTGCTTATTTCAGTCTATGGGTCAGGTTTTGTACTAAATATTGATTGTGTAAACTCCACGTATTCTCCCTGTGTCTGCATGGGTTTTTTTTGCTGGGTGCTCCAGTTTCCTTCCACAATCCAAAGATGTGCAGGTCAGGTGGATTGACCATGCCAAATTATCCAAAGTGTCCAGGGGTGCGCACACTAGGTGGGTTAGCCATGAGAAATGCGGGATATGGGGATAGAGTAGGAGGCTGGGTCTTTGTGGGGCTGGGTCTTTGTGGGATGATCTTCAGTGGGATGGTGCCAACTCAATAGCCCCAATGGCTGCTTTCTTCACTGCAGGGATGCTGTGATCTGCTATGGCTATTTGCAGCTGTGGACTGTTAATATGTTGTTAATAGGTGTCCATTCTGCATGGACAAGTTGATTTTTAGACAGAGTGGACTGAGTACCTATGGTGTGAGGCTGTGGGAGTATCACCTGGTCTTGTTTGTCAATAGGGATTTCTAAATATTAAATAGAGCACACAACTCCATCCTAATTTATTTATCATTTCCATGTGGTCTTGAAATAATGAAACCAATCCTACAATTTTTCTGTTGTCACTTTGTGTTTCTAACAATCAACAGGACTCACTCGGATTGATTGGAATGCAGACCTGTTTTAGTGATTGCACAAGCCATAATCTTTTGTAATGTAAAAGCAGTTAAAGGTTCCCCCCAGTGTGCTTCACCACTGTCTGATGTTGAAAGTTTAATTGAGAATAAATGTCAAGATTGATTTTCTAAATTTGCTTCAGTAAAACCACCTTCTTTAATACAGCATTTCATTTCTGGACCTATATTATGCTATTTGCATCATTTGTATTAGAGTTCAGATGGTTTCAATGTAACAGAGATGGAATATCATTAAAGAAAGAATGGTCATGGCGTGATTAGGTTATACACCTTGTGTAAATAGCTTGAATATAATTCTGCTTGTGATATTTAAGATTAAATTGCCATTAATTCATTAATTTATAAATGTTGATGCTTTTATTTACCAATGCCATTTAATACACGTTTACATGGAACATCTAGAAGTTCAGAAATAATTTTGCCTAAGTATTTTGTCGGTGCATTTTTTGACAGTAGGGGAATACGAAGAGATGCAGTTGAGTATTTGCTTGAGTACATTGTACTGCTTGTCCTATTGTCTGGACTGATATTGGCAAATAATATTTTTCCATTGACCCTGCTTGTAAGATCTCCATGTGGTGCACTTTAATATTTTACATTACTCTTCTGTGCAGCCATTTTCAAAGTAGGGACCCTAGCCATTTCCATTGCAGAAAGGAGAAGGAAAAGATATCAGGAGCAACATTTAAAAGTTGACTATAGTGAACCTAAGAATTCATGTTGAGAAAGTGCTGCAAGTCAGTATGCTATTCAACTATGGTTCTGTGTACTGTGACACATGGCTGTGGGCTCTCAGCATACAGTGATCTCAGAACATAGCAATTCATCTAATGGCAGTTGGATAATGCAGAAGCCTGAGTCTTTGCAGTTTATATCAAGGAATTATAGTGAGGTGAGAGTTGATCAATTATCAACAGAACTCGAAGTTAGAAAAAAAGGGGAGAGAAAACATAAGCAGGTATGGAATGGATCATGTTTCTTCCTATCAACAGATATTGGGAAACTCGTAGAAAACAGCTACTATTACCGTTTAATATTTTTCTGTGTCTATCATCCCTATAATTGTGGAGGAATGTCTCTGATTCCCTTTAGATATTTAAATAAGCTTAATATTTAAGTAAAGTTTGTCCTTTTAGAGTTGTCGATCAGCTGTATATTACAGCATTTATGATCAACAGGCCCTTCAAGTATCTGACCTCGCTGGGCTTTTCACCTGATATTAGACACTTTGGTCCGACATTAATATTGAAACCCTTGAATGCACTGACCAAGCCAGTGATGTAATTCAACCCAGTGTATAATTTCTGTTCACCAAATTGTGTTTTGTATTGTATATATGTGTCTATATTTTATTTTCGTTTGTTTTTGTTTTGGGGAAAAGTATTTCTGCATGGAAATTTTGTATGATAACATCAGGGACTTGTTTTGTTTTAACAAGACTATACTTCCTCCATCCGATGCTACAACAATTAAGTCATGAAGGCTTTTGAACATAACTTTTTTTTAAGAATGCAAAATATTTTAGTTACGTCATTGGTCAGTCACTGCCTGGAAAATTGTCCAGATTTATTTGGGCTACAGATATTAGAAAAGACAAATGTGCAATTCTTAATCTATTTGCCCACCTGCCAGGAATAATGTCCATATTATGCTAATTTCTGTCGCAGTATTCATAGAATCCTGATTTAGTGCAGAAGCAGACCATTTGGCCCATCAAGTCCTCACTGACCCTCTGAAGAGTATCCCATCCAGAATCACCCCCCTGCCCTTGCCCTGTAATCCCATATATCCCATGGCTAACCCACCCAGCCTGCACATCCCTGGACACTGTGAACAATTTAGCAGGGCCCATCCATCTAACCTGAATTCAATAAGTCATTTGTTTTAATTGCAAGTGCAGATATTTAATCTTTTTAATACGGCATGAATTTGAAGTATGTGTGAATTTACTGACTGGCTCATATGTTAGCACTTGGAGGTTGAACAATCAGAGTGTCACCTACCTCGGTGTGGACTGAGATTAGACAGTAACAAATCTGCATTGTCATTGCCAAATGTGTCACTGTGCCCTTAAAACATTATTTTATGTTTTGTTTCAATCATCATTTCTAAATAAAGCTTTATTTATTATCATTACATAGCATACTTGTTACAGCAGTTTCTCTTGCTGTTTCACCCAATCTCTTGCCTTAAGAATAAGCTTGTCCCTTATCTCTGGCACTTCACATTACACTGAAGTGCTTGATACTCAACTGAGACAGCTATTGTTCATCTTTGCCATTTATAAATCTTGAAATAGGCTCCTCAAAATAAAAGTGGAAAATACTGGGAGTACTAAGCAGGTCAGGTGACATTCATGGAGTGAGAAAGCAAAGTAATATTTCAGGGCATTAGCTTTTTATCAGAATTGGAAAACCAGGTGCCGATGCAACAGATTTTAAGCAAGTACAAAGACAAGGACTGTCGAGGAGGAGGAAAGAACAAAGAGTATGTGATAACGCAGAATGCAAAGATGATTAAATAGTGAAAGGATTAAAAATGTGTCAAGTAAACAAACACCTCATGATAGCATGTTCACCTCCATCATCCAAGCCATTAATATATATTGTGTGGCCCCAGCAGTAATTCCACATGCATTCCACTAGATATAGGTGTCATCCTCAAAATTCCTTTCTTATCCTAACTCTCTTCTATTTGTTAGCCAATTCTCTAACCATGGAATTCCTGCCCACAACACCATGGGTCATTAACTTATTAAGTAGCCTTATGTGTGGCACTTTTACAAACAGCTATTGGAAATCCAAATACCTGACATCAACTGATTCCCCTTTACGTGTCCAGCTTGGCTCCTCAAAGAATTTGAATAAATTTGTCTGGCAAAATTTCCACATCATAAAGCCATGGTTCAATGTTCTTCTATTGCTTCCGTTAAAACAAACTCTTAATGTTTTCCCACTGACTGATGATAAGCAAACTGTTGTAGTTTTTCCACTACTGGTAATTTGAAACTAATTAAATACTTAAGAGCATTTTTTTCATTTCTGGTAGCTCTGAGGGTTTTTTTTTCCATTTTATCCCTATTTCAACTTGATACCAAGTGTTGAATGTCATGTTAGTTAAGCACTGTGTAACTGTGCTTCTAAATGACAGTATGTTCTGGCACGAAGCACTATTTTTGAAGGTATCTTTGAAATGTCCTCTGAATAATTCTTGGAAAAAAATTGTCACAGGAGCTTTACTTATCAGCAAAGGAAAATGTGATCATCTGTTAGCCACCTGCAGTGAGATGAGGTATACAGTTTCCATCCCAAACCATTTGGCTCAATTATACTGCGTATGTTCTCACCCGTAACAGTGAGTTTTAGCAACATAGATGATTCAAGTCACTGCCACCTACACAGGCAGAGTTTCTGTCCATATTTTTCCATTTCTCTTATCCAAGCCAAATTAAGCCAAATTCGCTGCCGTCGTAAGTCAACCTTAAACTTCTTTTTAAACCAGGTATTTTATAAAAAACTTTGTGATTTTCTACAAAGCTCCCACTGGATTCAGGATTTTGTCAATCATGCCTGGGTTCCCTACGCTGTCCTGGCCAGCCATCCCATGATGCTCTCTGCTGTGGCCATAGTCATCTGCGGTTCTGTCCTCACTCTCTTCCATTACAATGTCTCCAAAGCATTAAATTGGTGGTTTACTCCCAAGAAACCGTGTTGGAAAGACAAACTGGACTATGTTTTTGTAACCAAAACGTGCAATTGCTGGAAAATCTCTGGAGGTCTGGCAGCATCTGTAGAGAGAAATCAGGGCAAGTGCCCCTTCCTTTTACTTAGTGTCTTTCTCATTAATTTGCTGTCTTTTTTATAAATTGCCCTGAGGACATTGAACTTCTGCTTTTGGTATGATTCCACTGTTAGCTGTTAGTTTCATGACCAGGTGGTTATGTGTGTTTGATGTCTGTGAATAATGGAATTATTTAAAGGTGGGTGGAGTGGGGAGATGGTAGGTTAGAGCTCATTTAACTTAACAGGTTTGAACCTTCCCAACTGACTGAGATCACTTGGCTGCACAATGAGTAAACTTGGTGAATGCGTAAATCATTTTTGTTATCTTAGACTTTAGCTCATGACTACAGTGTTGTTGGATTAATAGTCTATATCAATTAAGTACAGGTTTAATGCTACGCTCCAAGAAGGTGAAGTATCACTGTCCTACACAGGGATCTTGTCTGGATCCCAACCCGCTGTCAATTTCAGGACACCACCCACTCAGTTTCGGGGGAAAATTCCAGATGAGCATCAAGTAGCTACAAAAAATAACCTTGCAGTTTTAATTTTTAAACCAACATTAATCTAGACACTTTACTACATCTCACCTCCGCTCCCTTACTGACAGCTTCAAATGTTAGAAAATCCATGTGAATTTTATGCTCCAGTGTTCTATACCCTTTTTTTGGAAAGATTAGGTTGCAGTAGTAATTTTATGACAAGTGGTTGAAAAAGCCACCATACTGGCAATAAGTCCGGGGATAGTTAAAAGATAATGCAGTGAGTGATACATGAATCTAATAGTGACAACACTAATGCCTGTGGCTTAGAACATAATGGCATGATTAAACAAAATGTTGAACATAAATATGGATTTAAGCTCTTATGTTGTATGATATTTGTGTTTAAATAGGATAACTGACATTGATTTATGTTTATATGTTGTAAAATTGAACAAATATATTGGAAATGATGTATTTGTGAAACATTTTACTGCTGTTGCTTCTGTTGACTAATACATATTGTTCTAATAGAATTTTAGGCTGCTACAATTCTATACTGATGCAATTACTCCCTCAATTTCTAGAGGTGTATTTAGTTACAAACTAATGGAAATCAGACTATAAGTAATATATCACGCAAGATTTCAAGCAAACAGCAGCACTATTTTTGTCTTTTGGTCCCGGTGACTGTTACAGGGACTTTTTGCACAGTCAACATTTTGTGATCTGTCTGTCCTGTAATTAATTAAGACTTTTGGCCCCCTATCAAATTGCCACAATGGCTAAGTGAATAATAATGAATAGCACTGTTTAGATTTAAGGTCATGGCTTTTTTTTATTTTAATGTGTTTATCTGATTTGTAAAAACTTGCCAGAGCTTCTGTTCTACCATTCAGAAAGGGGAAGAATTTAACTTTTGCGTCAAAACTGCATGGAATAATTCTTTTTAAAAATAGAAACATAATGTCATTGCAATTTTAGTATATGTAGTAGCCTTTGTGACTTTCCCTGATCTCCTCAATACAAGTACTGACACTCTAGTAAAGGGTTGCTGGTATTGTCATGATGTCAAAAATTCTGACTAATCATAATTTAAAATGCTGAATTAACGTTAATTCAACCACGGATTGGTGTGTTTTATTTTAATCTACTTAATATATTTTCACATCTGAAACAAACCTTTGGTCATCTCAGTTAATGCATCCACTTTAATGTAGTAAATTTGAGCTGAATGTTGACAAACATTTTAATTTCAATTGACTCATGTTTTCTGATCCAAGTTGTGGATATTGAATGGGATAGTATTCAGTTTTGGCTCAGCATGTGGCGTTCAAGATGGTGAACACTAAATCAGAAAGAATTGAATTTTTCATTTTCTTTGGTATAGAATTTTGGATATAAGGCCTTTGGCAAGATTACATATATAATTCTTTGCCTGTGAGAATTGAAGCTACATTGGGATTTGTAATTAGTTAGGTCAATTGATAAATCAAATGATTATCCTTAGGGCCTTTACTGTGCTGTATTTCAGTATATTTTGCAGATGTGGGAAAGGTATTAATTGCCTTTATGCAGCCTTCTTAAGAGGTTTAATGTCTCTTGTATATTGTGGAATCACTTCCAATTGTAATTGTTGGTTCCTGATGTTATCAAATAACCTCCTTTATTCACTTTGCAATTTAACTCGACAACCTGTGTTAAAGATTTGTGCCAATGCAGTTAGATAAAAATCAAAATGAACAGCGAGTTATTACAAAATTTCATTTGCAATTTTTCATTTCTGATCTGAACATTGGCACAGTGAGTGATAAAAATGTACTGTGGTGACTTGTACTGCATTCAATCTATTTACAACTCTAATCAAGATGGTCTAATTCAAGAACTGTACTTTCATTTTATTCCTATGGACATCTCAAGGAACACTTTCTCCTATTTAGTTTGCAGAATTTGATTGTTGTTGGAACAGTTGTAAGTTGAGGAAGAATTTGGCATATTTAACCCAGCTTCATGCTGCCCTCCAATATAATGTTAGTCTAACTAATAATGATTTTTTAAAAAATCATTCATGGGATGTGGGTGTCACTAGCTAGGGCAGCATTTATTGCCCGTTTTTAATTGCCCAGCCCAAAGCAATGTGGTTGTCTTTTAATTGCTCAGAGGGCAGCTCTTAATTGCAGTCTGGGCAATTAAGAGTCAACCACATTGCTTTGGATCCGGAGTCACATGTGAGCCTGACCAGGTAGGGGATGGCAAGTTGCCTTCCCAAAGATGCATTAGCAAACCTGATGAGCTTTTCCTGACCATCAGCAATGGTCACCATTAGACTGTTAATTCCAAATTGTCATTGAATTCAAATTCTACCATCTGTCATAATGGGTCTTGAACCCAGGTCCCCAGAATATTATTTGGGTCTCTGGATTAATTATCCAGTGATTTGCCACCTACCACTACCACCTTGCCCCCCCCCCCCCATCCAACTTTAAGGAGTATCCTAAAGCATAAAGAGTTAGAGATGCAGAGGTTTAGAGGGGAAATTCCAGAAGACAAGCCACCAGCAGGGGAGAGAGTAAACATTTCGGATGCTGAAGATGACAGAGTTATATGAGCTCAGATGTCTCAGGGTTATGGACCTGGAGCTAATTACAGGGAAAACAAGGAGGAGAAGTTTAAAATCAAGGCACTGCTTTACTAGGAGTCAGTGTAGGCCAATGACTGGAGCAGCGATGGATGGAAAGATCTGATGATGAGATAATTTGGCAAATATGATCCCATTCCTGTGCTGAGAAATGTAGGTTATAGCAAAAACAATTTATGATGCTCCTGATTGTCTATAGGGAGGTAGAATCTGTGTATTCACAAAACTTAACAAAGGTAAAGATGACAAACATTATTACACTAAAAACGATTGCCCAATGGGATCTTATGATTGCCCTTTCACTCAAACAATGTCTGATGATTTATCTGAGATTGATTTTCTTTGTCTCAGCATTAATTGCAAGCCCCACCACCCCATCTACTCATTGCTATGCTCTCTTTCTCCAAGCAGAGTTAAAGCCATGAAAGAGCCTGACAGCTGAGGTGTTTAAATGCAAAACAGCAATCACCATTGCATGTTGCTGCACTAACCGGAGATTCATGATTTCCGATGCTTAAACAAAAGAAATCTAGCACTTTGTATTCAGTTTTAACTTAAGTCGTGAGAAAAAAAACACTTTAGCAAGATTAGATTCTTTATATAAAGGACTTCCCTCATCAGCAAAGGTACTAGATGCCTTCTATCAACAGTCTCCTTTCACGTTAAAAACCACTCATCTTTGCCACTCTTTCTTTTTTGCCTTTCATCATTTTGTACTGAATAAAATACTTATTAGGTGGCCTGGTGTGTCATGGGTAATGTTCTTGCCTCTGAGTTAGAAGCTCTGGGTTCAAGTCCCTCTCCAGGATTTGATGTTCAAGTGAAGTGGTTCATAGTATGGCCAAACCTGGTGGATATCGACATGTAAATCTTTCCAACATTAGCCAATAGCAGACAGTAAGAGTGAGAGAGATGCTCAGTCAGCAACGTTTTGGAAAGAAATTGAAGTCTCTACCATCAGGAACCACAGCTCCAAGCTAAATGTACATGTTGCAAAGAAACTCAAATACCCTGTTTGTTGGTGTGATAGCAGGGTGTTTGATCCCTGTTTGGGATGGGGTGGATTTCAGGACTGCTTCCTTCCTTACCTTATACATGGTGGAAATCATGATATGTCGGTCAGATCTGCCTTTGGGTAAAGAAAATATTTCCTATTGAGCATGGACCATCTTTATTGCCTCAATGCATGCAAGATCAAAACTCATGGACTCTAGATTATCCATCAATTTTCATTAAGTGATGAAGGTATTATGATCCCAGCCGCCGGTGGTAATACCAGACCAGACCAACCCCAGAGTTGGTTGCAAGCCACAAGCATAATTTTTTTTTGGTTTATTATAGAGGTCAGTGACTGAACACATTCACCGAGAGCCTGTCGATGTACCCTTAACAGAAGAATTCAAATTTATTCCCACAAAAGGCAGAACAAAAACAATATTGTACTATACTATGTCTTTTGGAAAGATCTCACTATAAATACTAGAAAGAAAGGTTCACACCTTTATGTTCCAGCAATGGCCTTGTAGGGAAAAGCCACCTCAATCTCTGCACTGAATCTTGTTGCTCAGTTGGCACGTTTCCTGCGCAGGCGACAAACTGGCCACAATAATAGCCTTGAAGTGGCACCAATGTTCAAATTTCTGAGTTAGGAACACAAGTGAATCTATATATTAGATCACAATACTGATCACTTTTACTTGCCAGTTAAATATTGCATTAAAATTGAGTTTTAAAAAAAGGCCTTTGATCTTCTACAGGCTGCAGTTACACCAGTTGATGAGGCAATCAGCCTTTGCATGTAAGGACAGCAATGGAAATTCTTTACCCACCCTTGTCAGGGTGGAGATTTAAACTTGCTCCAGTTTACAAGCCATTTTCTTTTGAATAATCAGCATGCTGTGCGGTAGGTTTGTAATGGTGCATTACCCAACAATTGCTTTTGGTATTTTAAAATTTGCGGTGTGGATTTTTCCCACAGTAAGACTATCATGCCAAAATTGTAATTATTTTCATTAAAGTATTCAATTTCAAAGTTTATTCTCCAGGCATTTGGACAAATCAAACATCCTAACTGATCCTACTTGGCAATCCGTGCAAATTCTCAGATGAAAGAAATGGAAAGAATAGTTCTATAAATTACAAAAGAAAGACTCTGCTGTGGAAGGACTTCTCATTTTCTGACTTTAGCAATATGTTGTTTTTGTAATTCAGTCTGGAATGAACACGACTACCATGTGAAGTATTCATTTAAAAAAAAGATATGGCCATTTACCCAATGAGATGAAGGGGGAGTTTGTGTGCTTTAAATTTATTTTTAATTAATTCATTTTTTTCACCATATTGAGATCCAACGAGCTGAATTCAAAATTTTCTTGGGGTGAATGAATATTGAAATGATAATATTGACACATCATTTTATGACACCATGATCATCTTTGGCTGTGTTTATTTTTGAAAAAAGTCATTTTGCACATGGCAAAATAGCATGTATGAGATCATAGAACATAGAAAAAGTACAGCACAGTACAGGCCCTTCGGCCCACGATGTTCATATTTGATATTACGTGAGTAATATCACTTCATCTTTCACGCACCATAAGCATTAATTTATCCAAGTTCTATTCTTATCCCATTCCATACTAAGTCATGTCTGCATAATATACTTGTACGTCTAGGCTACCATTGGCCAATAGTCACCGAACACTTCCGATTCAGAATTTTTGTTTTTGAAACACACCAGAATCTCGGCCTTCACTCACTATCTCTGGTGCTTGAATCCTCCCACACCCTCTGCTGTCCCCAACCTTCATCTACCTCCAGCATTTAGAGCATAGAGTCCCTACAGTGTGGAAACAGGCCCTTCGGCCCAGTAAGTCCACACGAACCCTCACAGCATTCCACCAAGACCGAACTGCCTAATCTATTGCTGTGGGCAATTTAGCATGGCCAATCCACCTAGCCTGCACATTATTGGATAGTGTGAGGAAACTGGAGCACCCGGAGGAAACTCCACACAGATAGTCGCCTGAGGCTGGAATTGAACCTGGGTCCCTGGGGCTGTGAGGCAGCAGTGCTAACCACTGAGCCACTGTGCTGTCTAGTACAGTCCTTGCTACTTAATCTCACTCTGGCTGTGCCTCTAGAGATCCGAGTTCTGTGACTCCTTTCCTAGACAATTCCTCCCTGCCCTTAAGACCCTCTTTAAAACCAAACTGTGAAGCCATGCTCTCCTTGCATATCAATGAAACATTTGTTTTGCAAATCAGTTGGGATTACAATTTTCTTCCTTTAACTTTGAGGTGATTGTGAAGTTATATGGTTTCAAATTTTTTTCTCAAACGAGAGAAATGTGCTAATTTGCAAACCAATATTGAAATGAAAACAAAGGAAATGTCTTGCTTGGTGTAATGCTTAGCCTCTGAATGCAGTGAATATAATCATTGAAAAAAATCATTTCAGGAAATGCTGGAATGTGAAATATACTCAGTATAGTATTTTTTCTGCCTTACCAAGTTTGTGGTGAATGCCATCAGGTTTTTGAAACTATGTCAACACTTTTCTATAAATCCTGAATGAAAGTATAAAGTTTGTTGAAATAATATTCTGTTAGCATGTTAGATAAGTGTAGATTGTGATGTATACCAATCAGGTATAGCCAATAGTTCTTAAAAAAGCCTTTGTTGGGTTTTTATATATCTTTCTCCTCCCACTTGAACTTAGGGAGGAAAATTACTAATTGGGGTTCTAGCTCCTGATTTCTAACTGCTGGAAAGAGCACATGTGGTTTTGAGAAAGGGAGTGATGGGGAATTGCTTGTCAATTGAATCTCTTGTAACTTGCCATTCAATAATAACAGCTATTTAAGTTGAGTATCCAATGTCGCCTCAATGGACCCTTTGATGCTGTAGCCCACTAATAACTATTTCCTGCTCAATGGCTATAGGGATGGGAAGTAAATGCCACCCTAAAGTGACACAAATATCAGAAAAAAGACAGATGAGTATGGAGGATGGAACAAATTTTTTAAAAAATGCTTCAACAACAATGCAAACCACAGGAATTTTGTAGCCTGTTTTAACACATTAAAATATGTCAGAGCATTTCAAAGGAGCATTATTAGAAATGAGCCTTGAAGGAGCCATTGAAATAGATGACAAAATATTGGTCAAAGTGATTTTCTTTTTAAAAAGTTTGTTCAAGGTAGGGCACAATGTTGTATCCTCTCACAGATGAACATTGTATATCTTCAGTATTTTTACAATACTCCCTGTCCTTTCAATTTCTCGATAGAGAAGTTAATGAAATCATAAAAATCTATCAGAGTCCACTTTAAATGAAAAATATTCCATTGATGATATTGTCAAATCATTTAGAGTATTCCTGTGTGAGACTGATTATGTAAAATTTCTGGATTTAACATTAAAATGTTACTTTTAACTTGAAAAGAAATTGTAATGTTGCAGGGCCTTCCTACTTGAGAGTTAAATTATTCCCTTTACTTTGCATCAGATGCTTAAAAGCAAAATGCCAGTAGGCTATTAAAAGTCCTGAGATATTTGAATTGTAGAGGCATGAACTGATGTTTTGCTGTTGTAAAACTTTGGAAATATTACTGCTACCTTGAAATTTAGGCAAATTATAAAATTGTTCTTTACCTTGTCTGTCTTTATTTCTGACCAAACGGTAGTGAGGACTCAGTCAATTAATTTGTTAGGCAGTCAATTGTTATCTGTAAAATGGGGGGGTTTTAATTAATTACAGCACCTCAGTAGGTTAGGGACCTCCCTCCTCCCTTAAGTGTGGAAATAATGACAAGCTACCATTGATGATAAGAAAAAAATGTCTACTGATGTTTCAAAGCTAATGAGTCAAGGAAATCCTTCAGAACCTTAATTTAACCTTAATTAGGGGCGGCATGGTGGCTCAGTGGTTAGCACTGCTGCTTCACGGCACCAAGGACCCGGGTTCAATTCCAACCTCGGGCGACTGTCTGTATGGAGTTTGCACATTCTCCCCGTGTCTGCGTGGGTTTCCTCCGGGTGCTCCGGTTTCCTCCCACAGTCCAAAGATGTGCAGGTTAGGTGGATCGGCCATGCTAAATTGTCTGTAGTGTTCAGGAGTATGTGGGTTATAGGGAGATGGGTCTGGGTGGAATGCTTCAAGGGACAGTGTAAACTTGTTGGGCCGAAGGGCCTGTTTCCACGCTGTAGGGAATCTAATCTAATCTAATCAACCACACCTGGAGTACTGTGCACATAGGTACCACCAGCAAGGTTACTGCTAATCTCTAATTCTGCCTGAGATGGCAGTGTTGAGATGCCTTCTTATACGTGGACTTCAGCGGTTCTATTGGCACTTCCACATTTGTTAGGAAGGCAAAATGCAGGATGTTGACCCAGCTATGATGGATTTATTTTCCTCAAACTATACAAGGGGATAATTTACTGGAGAAAGTGCAAGGAAAAAATTCTTGATTTATAATGAGAAAAACAGGGAGGAAGAAAACCCAAAAGAACTGCATGTGCTGGAAATCTGAAAGAAAACCAGAAATTGCTGCAAATGCTCAGCAGGTCTGCCAGTGTCTGCGGAGAGAAATCAGAGTTAACGTTTCAGGTCTAGTAACCCTCCTTCAGAGCATTGAGATAGACAATTGAACAGATGTTCTACTTTTAGAGAAAAGAAAGTAGCCCTGATGGAATCATTTTGTGATTATGGAAGAATTTGATCGGATTGGTTTTTCTTTTAAATTCCTGTATGGGATGTAGTTATTGCTGGCAAGGCAGTATTTGTTGCCTAACTTTAATTTCCCTTGAGTAGATGATAGTGAGTCACTCTCTTAACTGCTGCAGTCCATCTGGTTCTGGGTTATGTACAGTGTTATCGGGGAGAGAGCAATAGTTCGAAGTCAGGATCTTGTGTGACTTGGAGCAGAACTTGCTGTTGGTGGTAACCCCTTGCATGCACTGCCCATGTCCTTCTCGTTGGTCAACCTTGTGGACCTGGATTGTGCTTTACAAAAAGCCACGATAAGCTGCAGATCTCGTCCAACTTCAGCAAAATGTTATCATTGACATCATTGGAGAAAGTGTCTGTTTATGATGTTGTGTAGGGTTCCGGTCAAATGTCCCGATTTGTTCCAGGCAGTGTTAAGCTGCTTGCGCTTTTGGCACTGTAGTTATGAAGGCAGGTTGAGTATATGGCATCACCCATGAGACTTCTGTCTTGACCTAAACCGAGACTTTGACCTTCTGTCTAGATGGTGGACAGCATTGGGAAAACAGGAGATGAGTCACTCACCACAGAATTCCCATCCCCTGACCTAATCTTGGAGCAGCAGTATTTATATGTTCAGTCCAGTTCAGCTTCAGGTCAGTGGTGACCTGCAGAATGTTGTTTATTTGCTTGTGCATGATATGTTGACATCATTGGCTAGGCCAGCATTTATTGCCCATTCCTAATTGTCCTGAAGGTGGTACTGAACTGCTATCTTGAACTGTGTACTCATTGGGATGTAAGAACATCCACAGTGGTGTTAGGAAGGAAAAGAGTTGAAGGATTGTAACTCTGTGACGGTGGAGGAATGGTAGTATATTTCTAAGGCAGGATAGTGTGTGGGTTGGATGGGAACTTGCAGGTCATGATGCTCCCATGGATCTGCTTACCTCCTTCTCCTTAGGTGCTGGGTGTGGGTTTAGAGCTGTTAGAGAAGCCTTGATGAGCTAGTATAGTGCATCTTCTCCTTAATAGTGAACAAAAACAAAGAACAGTCAAGCATTGGCCCTTTAGCCCACCAAAACTACTCTGACACATGCTGCCTTTCTAAACTGAAAACATTTCACCTCTACGCAGTCTGTATCCCTCCATTTGCTGCCTGTTTGTATATCTGTTAAGGGAATGAATGTTGAATACAGCGGATTGGTTGTCCATCAGACAGGCTACTTTGACCCGCTATAGTATCAGGTTTAGTGCTTCTGGAATTGCACCAGTCCAGGCAAAAGGAGAGTTTTCTATCACATACTCCCGACTTGTGTCCTGTAGTTGTTGGTAGGGATCGCAAAGACTGAAGGTGAATTAGGAACCATGGAATTCCTAGTCTCTGACCTGATGTTGTAGCAGCAGCATTTATATGACCACTCCAATTCAGTTTTTGGTTAATAATAACTCCCAAGTTGTCAGTGGGAGATTCAGCGGTGGAAATAAATGACAATGGTTACATTCTGTCTTGCTGGAGATTGTCATTGCCCAGCACTTAAATGGCAAGCAACATTTCTGCCGCATTGGATTGCTACAGGATCTGAATGGTGCTGAACATGTGCATTCATCAGTGACATCTCCACTTCAGACATCATGACAAAGGGAAGATCATTGCAGCAGCTGAAGATGGTTGGGCTGAGGACAATCGTGGAGATACCCTGGAATGGAGATCACCGACCTTCAACAACCACAACCATTTTACTTTGTTTCAGGGATAGATATTTTCCCCCCACTTCTTAATGATTGCCATTTTACTATGGCACCAAGGAGCCATAGTCAATCAAATACCGCCCTGTTGTCAACAGCAGTCATTCTGACCTCACTCTGGAATACAGCTGTCCCCTCTATGTTTGGATTTAAATTCTAGCAGTGTCTAGAAGTGAGTGTTCTTGATGCAATCCAAATGCAGGATCATTGAACAAGTTATTGCTGACTAAGTGCCTGTTGAAAGCACTCTTAACAACACCTTGCATCATTTTGATGCTCGAGAATAGTCTGATGGATTGCTAATAGATTTGTCCTGCTTTTTTGAGGACACAATGTACTTGAGTAATTTTCCCACATTATCAAGTAGATACTGGTGTTGTGGTAATACTGATACAGTTTGGCTGATGATGCAGCTAGTCCTGAGCCACAAATGTCAGAGCCCCTTTGCCTTGCATGAAGTATCCTATGCGTGGAGATTCTCCTGCTCTTACCATTGAATTAAATTGTGTGGAAGCTGACAGCTATGATGATAGGGATTGTAGGAGGAGGAAGAGATGGATTATTAATTCAGCACTTCTGGCTGTAGTCAAAATTTAGAAAGTAGGAGGAGGATCAGACCCTTGAGCCCGCTTCCCCATTCAGTATGATCGTGGCTGATCACCCAACGCATTCCTCTGTTCCAGCTTTCTGCCAATCCCCTAGGACTCTTTTAGTCCTAAACACACTCAATGATTTGGCCTCACCCATTTAATGTGGCAGGGGACATCACTGGCTTATGGCTTTTTCGGTGAAGGAAATCTTTTGTCATCTCGGTCCTAAATGGCCAGCCCGATGCGCCAATGTTTTGTTTTGCACAGCTACCAGTGAAGACAAAGATGTATGTGTAGCAGCTTCCTCCAGCTGCTGGAGGAATTGGCCCCTACTGCTCAACTGCATGCAGCAGAACTGCAGAGCTTTGGTTTTATTCAATGGTAGCAGGATTGCTAAGTTCTGTCAATAGCATGATGGTGTTACCGCTGGCTTTTGTGTAGCCCTTGCGTGGAGAGTTTTATTGGCTTGAATTGGAGGGAACCCAGCTGGTCTCCCATTCCTGCAAAGAAAACCCTCTACATCATTTCAGGATGGGACCTATTTATTATTATGAAAGAGTGATTGAAAGGACAATTCCTGACTCTCTCTCTTGAGCAAGCTGTGTCTGCAAGACTCCAGAGACAACTGCGTATGATCAATGACTTAGCAACTTGTGCCAGGAAATCAGAGAAACATACTCTAAAACATCCTGCACTTTACTATTTTGCCTGTAGGGATAACCCATAGGCCAAAACATTTTTTTCCCCAGAAAGCCAATCTCCACAGAGAAATGTGTATGTTTATTTTTTACTGAAGTGAGTGTTTGTATTTTGTGGTTATTTTAGAGGGCCAATCATTTATGCTCTCATATTACTGATTACGCATGTTAACTAATTATTGCATCCTTCAAGTTTGTTTTCATAATTAACACAATTTTAGGTTTATTAAGAAACCTGGTTAATGGGTATTCTGTTTAAAACTTGATGTAGGTAAGGTATTTAACTGGACGTTTTGACAACTGGGAATTTTTTAAATGTTGTGATTCATGGAATAGTGAGGTTTAAGAGACTGTGTTCTCTCCTCTCAGTCTCAGTTGAAGCAGCTTTGAGAAATGATTCTCTAAGTAAGATTGGGTCAGGCCTTTGTCTGTGGGGCAGCTCTCTCAATATGACCAAGGAGGACCAGCAAGCATGGTCATCTGCGCAGTGTGTGTGTCTTTGGAGCGTCTCAGGCTTAGGATGATACCTCATGCACTGTCAGGCATTTATCTTTAATGAGATGTATTCACATGTGAGGGACATCAAAGGGATGCTTCATAAATAAAAGACAGACACAAATAAATCCAGTGGGGATTTCTGAAAAAAAAAACTCTTTTATCCAGAGGGTAGCTGGAATTTGGAACATTTCGCTCAAAGGAGTAGCTGAGGTGAATAGCATGGGTGCATTGATGTGAAGCGAGATAAAGAGGAGGCAGGAATGAATAAGGTTACACTGATAGACTTGGATGAAGATGGATGCAAGGAGGGTTGTGTTGAGCACAAATAGAAGTATGAACCCATTGGTTTGAAAGATCTGTTTCTGTGTGGCACGTACTTTGTCAGTCGATATATAGAGGTATCTTGACATCTATAACATGAACTGAGATTATTTCAAGGTAAATAAGGAAAGTTGTTAAGTTTTAATTCATAGAATGAAGAATCCGCTGACTTATTGTTCTTGTTCAGTTTATCCAAATTTAGAACATTTTATAAGAAATTGTACCTTCAATCAAAAATGATTTTTCTCTAATTTCGTGAGATAACAACCCAAAGTCTTTCTGAACTAGCAGGTAAAGTTGCACTCTTCTGCAGGATGTAAATGCTCTGCATTGAATGTTAGTATACTTTTGTAGTTTAAAAACAAGGCATGAAGTCAGTCCAAAGTACTGTGTCCACATTCAAGCTATTTTCCTGTCAAGCTGAATCTGTCCACTTGGTCTGATGGGACAGATCTTTGCAGATGTTTAGAAGACAAGAAAGTGACTTTTGCATTCTGACTATGCTGTCTCCTCTTATTAGTGGCCTGTAAGAAGCAAATTCTGTCCTCCTGCCATCAGAGCGAGATAACAAGGAATAACTATCAGCACGGTGGCTCAGTGGTTAGCACTGCTGCCTCACGCTGCCAGGGACGTCGGTTCGATTCGACCCTCTATTTGTGTGGAGTTTGCACATTCTCCCTGTGTCTGCGTGGGTTTGCTCCGATTTCCACTCACAGTCTAAAGATGTGCAGGTTTGCTGGATTGGCCAAGTTAATTGCCTGTAGTGTTCAGGGAGGTGTAGATTAGGTGGGTTATAGGGGAATGGGCCTGGGTGGGTGGCTCTGAGGGTTAGTGTGGACTTGTCGGGCTGAAGGGCATGTTTCCACACCACAGGAATTCTACAGAACTATTGACAGAAGAAATTACTGCTGCTCAACCATCAGTTCTTGCAGACACCACAATGGGTGGTGTGTGGCAACTTTTCTTTAACAAAGATATTTGCAGCCAAGCAAGTTCAGTCAAAGAAATGAGAGCGGTGCTGACAGAAAATGACCAAGTCTAGGCTGCATTGAAGAACCAAACTTCAATTGTATTCTAGTCTCATCATTAATTTTTAACAATTCATTCAGGAGATATGGTTTAACAGATGTATTAGCCTTTTATCCTTACCCTGAATGCTCCTAAGAAAGTGGTGGTATGCTGCCACCTTGAGTACAAGATGATGGCAGACTAGGATGCTGCAGCTTGACCCCTCTGCCCGTTCTTCCTCCTCTTTTCTTCCCTTCCTTTCCGCTTTTTAGTTTATTTTTCGTCCCCCTCCTCTGATGACTCCCAGCCTTCGAAGACTAATGACCTCCCAGCCTGGCACCGCAGCCGCCCAGCATGGCTTGGTGACCTCCCAACCTGGCACAGTGGCCTCTCGGAGTGGCCTCCCAGCATGGCATTCTCTCAGCCCGACCTGGCGGCCTGAAACAATCTTCCAGCCTCGTGATCCTCAAGGTGAAGCCCGGTACGGTCTGGGGCCAGGGCCCGGCGTGGCCTGGAGGCTCGGTGCCAGTGCGGTCTGGGTTGGAGGACCATTGTTCTCCAATGCTGGACGTTTTATTTTGCTGTTTTTATAAGACCTTGTATCTAAAGAAGCTGAACCTACGTAACTTTGGACCTAAGATGGTGCTGTAAGTGGTGATGTATAAACTTTTTCCTATTCTCACTGAGTATATGGGACAATAAAGGCAAATATGACTCAATTAATTCAATTCAACGCAACTACCTCAGTCCATGAGTTGTAGTAGCATCCACAATGCTGTTAGTGAGGGAGCTCCATTATTTTGACTCTGTGATAGTGAAGGAACAGGGACTTGTTTCCTAGGCAGGATGGTGAGTGCTTTTGGGAGGAATTTTCAGGTGGTTCTGTTCCCATGGATTTGCTGCCTTGTCTTTCTGGATGCCTATCACTCTCTGGGAAAACTGTATGAACTACTTTCTTAAAAAAGAAAACCTTTCAAAAATGTAGCCAAACCCACATGCCACTTTTCTCAAATGATAATTCACATATAAAACCAGATGTCTTTCATTACACTGGTGACCTCTGTTTTAACCCCGAGCATGGCATGGTGTTATGTAAACCATCATTTTGATCCTAATCTCCTTTACTTGAACATGGTTGCACTCGTTCTCTCACTACTGGGCAGAATAATGCTCAAGTGGATGATTTATCCTTTATTCTTTGAAATTTTAGGCCAGAAACCCGTAGAATCATAGAATTTTTACAGTGGGGAATCAGGCCATTCAGCCCATTGAGTCCACACTGACCCTCCAAAAAGCATACCATCCAGACCAAACCCTCTGCCTTTCCCTGTAACCCTGAATTCCCCATGAATAGCCCTCCTAGCCTGCACATCCCTGGACAGTATGGGAGATTTAGCATGGCCAATCCACCTAACCTGCACATCTTCCCATTTCTGAAGAAGGGTCCAGACCTGAAATATCAGCCTTCCTGCTTCTCTGATGCTGCCTGGCCTGCTGTGTTCATCCAGCTCCACACCTTGTTACCTGCGCATCTTTGGACTGTGGGAGGAAACCCCACCACCCGGGGAAAACCCACGCAGACACAAGGAG